>NC_057800.1:136527268-136850246 GCF_018294505.1 Triticum aestivum | reverse complement strand
GAACCCCACACCCCATCCATCCGTCCGTCGACGCGGGTTGCGCCATCGAACCAAGACAGAGGAGGATCCGGCGGCCGGTTGGGGCATCCCGGAGAGCTTTCCGCCCACACAATGCCGGCAGTGGACGTATGTCATTCGTCACAGCTCGTTCAGGCACGGATGAGCACGGGTACTGGAGACGCCCGGGCTGCCCATGACCTGTTCGACAGAATGACACAACAAGAGTCGGTATGTTTTTGTTGCTCCTGTCCGATCAACTTTGCATATGGCATGCTTGCGAAGGAGAAGGAGAAAAACGAGCGTTGGAAGTACGAGGCGGCAAGGGCGACAGCGGAGCATGCGGCAAGGATGCAGGTGGAGCATGCAGGCGGAGCAGCAAGCAAGGATGGTCTCGAAGCAGGTGGCATGGAGGGCGTCCGACGAGTGATCCGGCTAGCAAGCGAGGCATTCATCATGATCAAATATTTATTTCATTTTGGCATGTCGGGATTGTTGAACTATGATTTTATTTGCTTTTTTTTAACTATTGAATTCGGACAATTTGTATCGTATGATTGACATGTATAGATTTGAGGCTCCGCATTTAAAACATATGAATGTGTAGCAGCCCATATGAGGGATCGCGGGGGCTGTCTGCGGACGCGCCCGAGGCGTATAAAGAGCTGGATTTGCGAAGTCTGGCCGTAGATACTTTAACCAACCAATCTACAAGATCTTGCACCGAAATGTGCGACGCACATTCATTTTGCTCAATATCTTCCAGCTAAAAACACAAAACGTGGAAAAATATCTCTCAATAAACAACATTTTCGCGAGGCGACCGCCGTCCACCACAACTCAACCACAACACTAACGCGAGCGCCCTGCACTTGTTTATTCCAATTTGGAAGAAGAAGAAGAAGAAGAAGAAAGGAGTGGTTGTTTATTTCATATTTTTCTAAAAAGGGATTTGTTGGGGTTTATATATGCAACCGATTCAGTCATCCAAACCCACTACGTACCGCCTAGGCCTAGCAGAGAGAGAGAGAGAGAGAGAGAGAGAACAGCAACCACTGCACATGGGGCGCCCGCCAATCAAGCTCCCCAACCAATCCGTCGCACGAGTTGCGTTCCAGGACAAAAACCCATCCGGCCGCTGCATTATTAAGTTTGCCATATCGTAACCAACAAATGATCCACCTTCGGAGCAGCAACCTCGATCGCAAGCTTCCTCTCCATTGTTTTCTGCAAAATATGCTGTGTAATGCTTCGTGGATGTGAACAAAATGTGGTGTGATGTGTAGTGTAGGACACCATCTGCATCGATCATCCGTTTAGAAAAATGTTTCCAGTACGTAGCCAGTTCTGTCAGTGCGTGCTGACAGAGAAAGAAAGGCCAGATACTTAATCTGAAATAATGTTCGTCATTATCTTGCTAGAAGAAAACGCACAGCCAACTCAAAAGAAATACACATGGATTAGCACGAATGATCTACGAAGAAAACGAAATTTCATTCCATTTCTTTGGGATGGTGATCGAGGGAGCAGTACAAGAAGCGATCGGGATGAACAGCATGGGGGAGCAGAAGAGAAGCTTCAAAATAGGGAAGCTGCTATATACACACACCAGCATCAACATCAGCATCAGCATACGGATGATGCATGGGAGGGGGAGCTTCCGGCGTCGCCTGCTCGCCTCTCAGCCCAAATCTCCCTCCGTTCTCGCTGTTCTTCCCGCTTTCTCAAGGACACGACGCTACATGATAACACACGTACGTGCACGGTGCACCTACGACGACTCCTCCGGGATGCTCGCCAGCGCGGGCCGCCACCCGGCCGCCGCGGCGGCATTGGCGGCGGCGCGGCGCGCCTCCATCCTCTTGATCTCGGCCACGATCTGCGCCGCCGTCTTCTGGCCCCCGACGGTCAGCGACAGCAGCCGCGCCGCCTCCTCCTTGCTCAGGAGCACCTTCACCCGCACGACGCCCTTCCTCTGGCCACCGCCACCACGACCTGCCGCCGCTCGTCTCGGGGAGGCCTTGATGCTCTTCACGCCCGCCCCACCTACTTCGGATTCCGGCGAGGACTTGCCGCCAATCTTGCTGCCGCGCGTCGTCTTCTTCATCGTGTGGAGGACCTTCATGAGAAGCTGGAGCGAGTACATCCTCCGCCTGGGCTTCGCCGCCGCCGGCAGAGCCTTCACGCCCTGGTCGACCAAGCACGGCAGAGCGTTGCCCATTACTCTCGTCTCTCTGCTGCTTGCCGTGCGCCGGCTCGTGAACTTGTGGCTGTGCTTTGGGTGCGTGAGCAGAGGTGGGGAAAGAGAGAGAGAGCGAGAGATGAGCAGTGCCAATGGCCGCCTGGTGGTGACAGCCATGGCGTCTATATAACGGACGGCACAGCCGCGCGAGGACAAGGGTAGGAAGGAAACGTAACTACGTAGAATATAGTACGTGAGGAGTAGGTTGCACTGCCCAATGGACAGCATTTGCTGCAAGAGCTTGGGGGTCAAAATGGGGCTTGGACAGTTAGCACTTGTCCACGGCAAGTTGACACATATTATTACTACCACTGCACAAACCAAAACTAATCACATCAAAGCAAAGTCGGCACATGCATGCTGCGTACCGCAATACAACTTGGCCAGCATTTGTACTGTTACATCACTTGTTATTTATTCGGAAAGGAGAGGAACATGTGTGTGTGATGGCACTTGATCAAAGTGGGTGTTGCATGGAGTTTTGTGGGCGGTGACATGCGCATAGGGTTCGTGGATGACTACGTTTCTGCGGGAAAAGGAGACGCCGTGGGGTGGAAAGGCGACTGAAAATACGGGTTATCGTGACCAGGATAATAATCTTGTACTTGAGCCTGGACCGGAGTAGGCCGTCCATTGCATCATGTGCGGGATTCCAACTAGTCCAATGGAGCAGAGACCCTGGAGAGTGGGGAGGATCAGGCTGGCTGGGTCGCGGAACAAGTAGATCACAGCTACTCTGCTTGAGCCCGGCCGCTAGGATCCAGGTGCATGCGGACAGAGGTGGGTGCTGTTGCTGATTTGCCTAACCACGTGAGTGGTAACCGGAACGTGTGCAGCATTTCGGGCTCCAAATTAGTATTACATCCGTCTCAAATTACTTGTCTTACATTTGTTGTCTAGATACGTATAGCATTTGGCGCTGGCGAAGAGGGCCGGGGGAACGAGCCGATTCGGTATGACAAGTTTGCGCCTTTCAGAATTGCCATGCCCAGTTGATGGAGAAATCAGTCTGCAGCTGCGAGTTCAGACTTCAGAACTTGAAGCTCTCAACACAACAACCAGCTTAAAGCTCCACTGCGCACGAACAGCAGCTTTCCAAGGAAGAAAAATTACCAGTGATCCTTGCTGCACCGCGCCTGCTTTAAGCCATCTGCACTGCTTCTGCTTTCAGGTTGCTAGCTATCTCTTCTGTTCTGCATTTGTGTTTGCCTAGCCGTATACCAAACCAACTCCATTCTACTGCTTAGATTTACACACACGTTGCAAGGCTGCTACGAAAGGAGAAATATAGGTCTTGTGGGAAATGCATTTTGCCAACAAGGTACTCCCTCCGTCCGAAAATACTTGTCGGAGGAATGGATATATCTAGATGTATTTTAGTTCTAGATACATCCATTTATATTCATTTCTACGACAAGTATTTCCGGACGGAGGAAGTACGAAGGAACCCACAAGATCGATGGCCATAATCAGTACTACTGTAAGTACTAAAACTCCCTCCCCTTGCACCCTCTGACATCTACAGATGCTCCATCCACTTAGCGCGTCTGTTTCACAACTGAGTAGCATTATACAGAATAGAATCAATCACACAAGAAGTTTGCACGAAAAAAAAACAATGAGTGGACAAAATACATAAGCAGAAGAGTTATCCTTGTTTTTTTTCAGATTTTGTTCAAGTTGTGTCAATCGTGATCTAACAGTGCATGCAAAAAGAACTTTTTTTTAGGGTACGCCAAAGGCGTACCATAGCTTTATAGAAGGGAGAAAAATATTTACAAGAGTTTTACAAATGCGCTAGTTGGAGATCACAAACCGACCCCAACCAAGCCTCCACCCCACTCCTAATGCTACTCTACTACTCAGGTATCGATCGTCCTCCAAATGCTCCTGCCGTAGCCCAAGTCCTCAAATCGTCGAAGATCAAGTCCACGGTCTCCCATTCGTTCTTGATTTGGCTCGATCCGAATATTCTCGCGTTCCTCTGCTTCCAAAGTGTCCAGCAGATGAGCATCATGAATGTGTCAAATCCTTTCCGTGTTTGCTTATGTATGCGTTTCCTAGCTTCCGTCCACCATTGCACCAAGCGAGACTCGTATGTAGGGCAAAGCTCCATCCTCAATCCCATCCTGGTCATGCATCTGTACCACACTTGCCTTGAGAACACACATTGCTGCAAGATGTGGTCGACCGTGTCTTCCTCTTGGTCGCAGAAGTAGCATTTTGATGTTTGGTCTTGCAAACCGTGTCTCGCCCTTCTATCCGACGTCCACAATCGGTATTGCACCGCCAACCACATGAAGATTTTACACGCAAGTGGCGCCCAACATTTCCAGATTGCTCCGAAAGAGTGGAATCTAACTCCTCCCTCACAAAGCATCTTGTATGCGGAAGATGCGGTGTAGACTCCTGACACATTCCAAGCCCAAATGGGGCTATCCTCAGTTTGAGCATCCAATTGAACCTCCGATATGATCTCCCAAAGCCCGATGAACTGGGTAAGACCCTCCGTGCATAGGTCACCCACCACGTCGTTCATCCAAGCATGCATGTGCACCGCATCACGTACCAGCCTCTTGTTTGCTACCTGCGTACGGACTGTGGCCACAACCAAGGGGGCTAGCTCAGCGATGGTTGCGCCATGAAGCCACCGATCTTTCCAAAACCAGATTTTGTCTCCCGCTCCGACCTTCCATTTAACCAGGCTCCCAAAAGCTTGGGCCACCTTCTTATCCGCGGTCAAGTTGAGCCCTTGCCAAGGCCTGGAAGCATCTGTGTGTCTAAGCCATTCCCATCGTAATCTTAAAGCAATGTCGTGCTTAGATAAGTCAATAACGCCCAATCCACCCAAGTGTTTTGGCCTGCATACCCTTGCCCAGGATACCACACACTTGCCACCATTCACCTCCTCCGTCCCGGCCCAGAAAAAAGCCCGGCAACCTCTGTCCACCCTTTCCAAAGCCCATTTTGGCGCCTCCGCAACCATAAGGTGGTGTGTGGCCCGCGCCCTCATGACTTGGTTGACGAGGATAAGCCTCCCAGGTCTAGTCACCAAGCCCCTTTGCCATCCTGGCAATATGCGAAGGGCCGCATCCACAATCGGCTGCCACTCGGATCTCTTAAGTTGTTTGATGCTTAACTGGAGACCCAGGTACTTGCATGGAAATGTGGTGATCTTCCAAGGTAGTACCGACTTGACAAGCTCTTCATCCTCCGTGTCAGCTCGGATCATGATTGCCGCTGATTTGGCGAAGTTTACTTTAAGCCCCGATGCCACTCCAAAGATTGTGAGGGTTTCCTTAACGAACAGGAGATCTAGCCATGTTGGTTTGATGAATAGTACTACGTCATCCGCGTACAGAAACAGGCGCTGCATCGGGCTACATACATTGATCGTGCTCATCACTCGAGCCTCATGTGCCTTGATGATAATTGTCGTAAGAACATCCATGGCAATAACGAAAAGCAGAGGGGAAATCGAGTCCCCTTGCCTCAAACCTTTAGCGTGCATGAACTTGTTGCCAGCGCATCCGTTTACTAGCACTCTTGAGCTGGCAGTGGTAAGCAGAATTGCGATCCATGAAATCCGACGTTCCGAGAAACCTTTAGCTCTTAGTACTTCAAACAAAAACGGCCAAGCCAGGGAGTCAAAAGCTTTTGTAATGTCAAGCTTGAGCAGTACTCCTTTCGCTTTCCTTCGGTGCATCGAGCGCGCCATTTGCCTCACTAGCAAAAAATTATCATGCAAGCATCTCCCCTTGATGAAGGCGGACTGGTTCGCCTGGACCAGCTCTCCCATGCGCGGTCTGAGCCTTGCTGTCAGAAGTTTGGATGCAATCTTGGGCATGCTATGCACAAGGCATATAGGTCTGAAGTCGAATACCGTGGAAGCTTCTGGAGACTTTGGGAGAAGAGTGATCAAAGCTTGGTTTAACCTCCCAAAACCCCTTCCGTTACCAACAAAAAGCTTGTGAATCGCGGCAATGAGATCCACCTTGATTACGTCCCAAGCTTTCTGAAAGAACAATCCAATGAACCCGTCCGGTCCAGGTGCCTTGTCCGAGGGCATGTCCTTAATAACAGCCCAAATCTCGTCCTCAGTAAACACTCTGTCCCGCTCAGAGAGATCTATGTGATCGACTCCTAATCCCTCCAAGTCCAGGGTGAAATCTCGTGCCACATCCTTGCCCAACAGCTCTTTGTAAGCATTGTAGAAGGTTTCCTCCTTTCCTTTCTGATCTGTGATAATACGACCGTCCATATGCAGAGAGGGGATGTAATTCTTCATACGTCTCCCATTCGCCACCAAGTGAAACAACTGCGTGTTCGCATCCCCCTCTTGTAGCCATGTTATCCTCGACTTTTGCCTAGCAATGGTCCTTTCTAGGGAGGCCAACCCTAGCACAAGCTGCTTAAGGGTTCTTCTAAGCCATCGCTCCTCCTCCGTAAGCCTCCGATTCTCCTGAGCACAGTCAAACCGCATGATGACAATATTTGCGATGGCTATTTGCAGCTTGATATTTCCTATCTCCTTTTGACCCCATGTGGCAAGAGCTCTAGCTGTGTTACGAAGCAAGATATCAAGCCGCAAGAAAGGATCGGTGATATTCGGATCACATGTCCACGCCTCTTTGACTACATCAAGAAAACCCTCCATTTTGACCCAAAACTTCTCAAAGCGGAACCTCCTCCTAATGTGCATGGACTCTTGAAGCGTGAGGTGTAAAGGGCAATGATCCGAGTACTCGGTGGATAAAGCTTGAAGCAGGCACTCTGGGTGCTCGATCTCCCAGTCGACGGATACGAACGCACGATCGATCTTAGTGAGGGTGGGTGTCTTCCTTTCATTGCTCCAAGTGAATTTACGCCCATGCAAGAAAAGCTCCTTAAGCGCGTTCATGTCGACAAAACGTTTGAACTGCCCGAAATAACTAGGAAGCATCTAAAGTTCACCAGTGCTGTGTTACCCATGTCTGAAGAACTCTAATGCTGTGCATCCAGTCTACTATGCACACGGTAGATAGAGAAGCAGCAAGCCAACCAAGCAAACAGAGTAAATCCAGCACATACCAATACCAAGGTAAGCTCGAATAATCCACAAGGTGCTATATATATTTATATATATGCTCAAAAAACTGTGCAGCTCTTCGACGAAGTACAAATATACTGCATTAAACATTGATCGATAAAACAAACAGAGAGCCCGCCCCATTTGTGCAATTTCCTACTTTCCTTTTCTAAGCGCCGATTTAATTACTCTACTCTCTTTTTTCTGCGATGGAATTTATCTACCCCACTGTACCCCTTCCTTTCTGACTATCCCCCTGTCAGCGCTAGCATCAGAGCAAACTAAATACCAGGCATTAACACATTTCCACAACGCAGCATCAAGGAACCCAGCCAGAAATGAACCAAGCACGAACGAATCACAGGAGCTGCTGCGTGATCCTGACAGATACGATCTGCCCGCCCCTCGACATGTCCCGCATCGCCTGGAACCTCGACAGCAACCCTGTCATGAGAGACACACGCGCATGCCATAGCATGTCAGAACTAGACTTCAGGCAGATATATGCTTTGCTTCAGGTCATGATCTTGCTGGAACTAGACATACCTTCGTTGGGCTTGAGGTTGCTGCTGAGGGCGACAGCGACCGGGGTGAAGCATCCCTTTGGCAGCAGGTTGGTGCGATCCCGGATCCAAGACTTGGAATTGAGAATATCTGCACAAACGATGCCACAGTCAGCGTGAGTGTCATCCTCATATCCGGGCAATCACACACGAGTAATGAAGTGCTGGAATGGATGAATAGTTCAGGAACAAACTTTTGATGCATGGGGAATCGATGTAGTCGTAGTTGAAGATGGCAGCGGCGGCAGTATCCAGCTTCCCATTGCTGAAGTGACTGCCAAGGTCCTCGTACTCCCAGGTCCCATCCCTGAACTTGTTCTCCAGGTACAGCTCGCAGTGCCGCGCATCCAGAACCTGCATCGTCCCTGTACCACAGGTTGTTCCAATCCAAACCAAATTCAGAAACAAGCACCACAATGGCAGGACCAAGAACAAACTCCAGCCTAGGATCATCACCTTCGCACTTGTTGAGGTTGCACACGGGGCATCGCACCATGTTCATGTCTGCAACATTCAGAAGAACCAAAGAACAATGAAGAATGTCAGACATTTTAACAAGACCAGCAAGTGAGCCAGGAATGGCCAAGAAGAAGGGCACATGATCATGATGTATGCACGCACCAGCGATCCAGATGCCGGGGCGGACATTGGTGAGCAAGCAGGCTCCCATGAATCCGATGGAGATCTCCGGGCCATCATCCAGGATCGGCCTCCACGGTGGCAGTGCCAGCTTGGCCGTCAGCAGCAGCTTCGGCGTGTCCATCAGGAATCCACCAATGCGAAACCACTCTGCACCACACCAAGCGTCAGGTAAACACATGACAGTAAACAGCAAGAAACAGGCCAGGAGAGGATTTCGGTAGCCGGCACGTCGCTTGAGGTGTGCTCACCAATGTGCTTCTCGGGCTGACGGAAGCAGTACGCATGGGTATCGTCTGAAAGAAACAGAGGGCGGAGGAGCACGCATGTCAGTACGTGCGACTGGTGTCAGTGGGAGGAAGGAGAAGCACACGGAAGACTCGGTGCATACCGAAGGCGGTGGCGTAGAGGAGGCGCCAGGAGCGGTGGAACGGGCGGGGAACGTGGAGGAGCCTGAGCATCTTGGGATCGTTGGTGCGGAGCGAGAGGTCGCGGAGGAAGGCGTAGCGCCAGATGGAGTCCTCGTAGAGGAGGCGGAAGAACCAGAGGCAGGTGGCGGAGAGCCTCAGCAGGTCAGCGCCGTGCAGGTGCTTGGCCACCTCCGTCCAGATGTCCGGCTCATACCTGCACCAAACAACATGACGAGAGTATTCAGATTTCAAACCTGCAGCACAAATCACAGAATAGACAGATAACGAATTCCTGAATCACAACACAAAGCAGGAAACTACGACTCCAATCCCAGTAGAATTCCTGAAGCATCGGAATCACAAGTAATCGGTTCATGCGTCAGGCATTATGCGTTGGTCAGCAAACACTTGGCTCCAGCGAATTTGAATTCGAACCAAAAAACAAGATAACACAGCAGTAGTCCTAAAGTGCGACTAATTCGAACACCTACTGCTTCAAAACCACCAGCAGAACCGGACCCGAATCAATTCAAACACACGAAGCTATGCCCAGCGACTCTGCATTCCTAATTGGGAACACTAAGCCCAGAATTTCGAGGGCGCAGCGCACCAGTTCTTACCCCAAACACATCTGACGCAACAGAAATTCGAATAATCTCCAAGCTCCAGTCTACTACATCCAGAGGATTCAAACAGCAACACACACTGCAAACTGGTTTAAGTTGCGATCGCTTCAGTACCAAGCTCGATTCACAGAAGCAGAATTCAAAGCAGGTCAATAAGAGATTCAATAAGCAATTCGGTAGGTAATTTGCACGGATTCATCACACAAATGCTCAAGTCCAATTCCCTCCCTCCGATCCGACGCACCAAAGTTCCAGAACCACACACGCACACTTCATGACCACAGGATTCAAACTAGGAACTCGAATCGATTCGAAGCGCAGTCCAACTAAGCCCACCACCACGGGAAAATTCAAATCGACAGACCCGCACGCACGCATACACCAGACAGAGCAGCGGGAGAGCAGAGAGAGAGAGGGAGAGGAGGCGGGGAACAGCTTACCAGTTGAAGGGGACGCGAGAGCGGGGGATGAAGGAGACGCGCGAGAGCGGCGCCACGATCCTGCAGCACCTGGAAGGCTGGAGCCCGGCGACGGGGCTCCCGATGCCCTGCTGCACGCACCTGGCCCTCTTGCTCGGCGCTGGCGGCTTCTGCGCCGCCGCCGGCCGCCGTGGTGGCTGCTTCCTCTCCGCGTCCTGCTTCCGCGGCCGCTTCCTGGGCGGCGTGGGCGGCGGCGACGAGACGAAGTCGGGGTCGAGGCGCCGCGGCCGCGGGCGCTTCCTCAGCTCCATCACCATCCCCTCCCCCGGCTCTCTCTGTGGCTGTGGCTCCGGGCGCAGGAGGGAGAAGGCCTTGCCCATGCAGCGCCTGGGGCTGGGAGGCGGAGGCGAGGTGCCGTGCGCTGCTGCTGCTGCGTGTGTGGGGGGAGGAGGAGCAGCGACGATCGCATATATAGGTGGAGGCGAGCGACACGGGTTTCGAAATTTGAAAATGGCTGGGAGAACTGAAGCAGAGCTGGAGTCCACGCGTGTCGTCCCACCGGTTCACTGGCGTGTGGGCCCGCCGCGACGTCCATTCTGGTGGGCCCCACAATCCAGCGGACACGAACGAAGGTTGCCTGGTACAGTTTCTTCTGCCAGAGGGGAATGAAAAGTGCAGGATTAATAAATAACTGTATGTGCAGGAATGGCTGCAGCTTCTGAATGCAAGCACAGAGACTACTCTTGCAGAGCAAAGATGCCGTTTATATCTGGGTTTTGTAGCAACTACTGTAATTTGCACAGAATTTGATTCAGTTCAAATAAACAAATGGAATCAAGGATTACAGAAGGGAGTTGTGAGCTGCACAAGTAAAGTGCCGCTCGTGTAGCATTTATGCACAATACGGAGCTTGATCCAGCCACCAGTCATCAGAGAACAGGGAAATGGGCGGAATACATGCACTGCTGGAGCGATGGAGATGAACCGGTTCTCTGATTTTGCTGGAGCGATGAAATCATAGTTCAGTGTCGCAGAGCTTGACCATCAGGTCGGAGACGATCCGCCGAGCAAAAGGGATGTAGCTCAAGCTATACCTGAGGTGAAATGAGGAAAACATGGTCAGGTAATTCTGTCTTCTTCTGAAACTAGGTAATTCTGTCAGTTGATTGAAAGGGGGAAGAACAGGAAATAGAGATACAATCAGCGCATTGTTTCCTTGGTTGGGTGAATTTACAGTGTCCAAATACCCTGCATCTATGTTCACCGCATGCTATGTACACATCTGCGTTCAAATAGAGCATTATATCATGTTTCCCTTTGGTTCAAACTGAGATACCGTATCCTACTGTACACTGCTGCTGGACCTTGATTACAAGAAGAAAAAGTTGCAAGGACACACCAGAACTGCATGTCATGATTCAGCAAGGAAAACGCGACGGCAACACTATCATACAGGCCAGTTTAGCTGGTAACTCCAGTTATATTTTTTCTTCTGGATCCTTGCAGCATTACTTATTAGTTCTTACACTCAACAAAAGGTTTGGCTACTGATTGCCCCAGCACTTTCAACAGCCCTGAGGAGCTAATAGTCAGGCATTGCTTACTCCAGGTTCGCACATGCCACGGACCGTTTATACAGAGATGATGCTATGACCACTCATGGTTATGGGCTACTAATAGAGCATCATTATTTGGTACTCCCTCCGACCCATAATAAGTGTCGCAGTTTTGAACTAAGGTTTTACTGCGACACTTATTTTGGATCAGAGGGAGTGGCATTTTAGGTATGTGCTGTTTACAATTGTATACTTGTATAGCTATGTAGGTCCAACTGTACAAGAAGAACGTTATCAAAAAAGACATAGTCAAGGCCCATGTATAACGGAGTGCATTCAAGGACTGGGCGAATTGCATATCATCCACTGATGTAAATGTGCTTCCACCACTCAAATCTCAAATAAAAAGTAAGTTAGAGATGTAGCTCTATTTCGAATTCCAAAAGTAAGTTAGAGATGTAGCTCTATTTCGAATTCCAGGTATTGCTTCTTCGACAATTTGACATGGCAACTGAACGTACTACACATATACAATGACTTGAATAACTAGGGTGAAGAGGTATACATAAGACAAAACGAAAAAAATGAGGACAAGCTGAAAATGATTCCTGAAAATGCAAGAGGACATAACAGTTTTCTATCATCTTGAAGTATAAGCTAATCTCAGTTTTGCTAATGGTCCTCTAGACACACATTCGGTGCATGATAGCACTCAAGGATCAAATGACTGCACATAATTAACTGTGTCCATGTTATATGCTTGAAAAATATTGACATGTGTTCAGATTATCCTAGTGCATGCAGCAGAACGAGCAAAACAAGCAAGTATTTAGGTAGTCTTATGTCTTCCCTTGGTCTAATTGAGGTACATCATGCCTCAATTCAATTAAGGCATATTTGCAACTTTTCAAGTGACATTACAATGTGATAGTTGAAGGATTAACAAGTCAGTAAGTCTACTATTCGTAGGAAAGGCAACTTACCAGAAGAGCGCACATATCTCACATATGATTGCAATCAATGTTAGCAGCTTGTCATGAATCTGCACATAGACCACAATCAGAACACACGGTTATCTGTTGGGTTTTGATAGCTGTTTATTCAACTAGGTTATTTACTTACAGGAATAAAGCCATAAAATGAACTAAGGGTTTAGAGATTACTAACCAAAAGAGCGAAAATCAGAGCAAAAACAGCACATCCAGCATAAATAGCCGTTGCGTAAACACGAACTGGGTCAAGCATCATCCTCAATTGTTTATTTACCCCCATTACGAAGACTGTGCTGCCAAACAAAGGTTGAAATCAACATATTGCAACAGGTGAATATTCAAGAGAAAGTTAAGTAGAGCTAATGCATGAGCTGAACATATGTATCAAACTGGCATTTGACAGGATCATATGATTCACTTGAAAATTTTACTGCAGTTATATATAATAAATAGCAACACCGATATAGGGAAGAGTACAAATGTAAACAGAAAGCCCATCAGTTAAAATCTGTGTAATCACCTGCCAACTGCCATTATGTTTCCAAATGTAAACAACAGAGCAAATTTGATAGGTCTGGCGAAAACAATAAGTGACTGCAAAATAAAATAAAAGGTAAGTACTAAATCATATGAAGAACTTACATTTAGACACGTTTTATTTGCTGCAGCTAACTTCTGGTAAAGAGTTTAGAATTGCCAGTATATCTTACTATAAGTTTGAAGCCTAATGATACAATTTTCACACACTAAAGGAATTAGGTGAATTAACAATTGTCTCCGTCATCCAAGACAAAATCAGAACAAATTTCGCATAAGCATGGCATTTAAAACCTTAATAACTCCAACTAAGAGAAGGCAAAGCATCAGTTCAGCAGTTCGCTAGCACCGACAGGGGACAGGTTAAATGTGACATGAGCTTACCGGGAAGGGCTCACAAGCACTGGCAGGTTAAATGTGACACATTAAATGTGACATGAGCTTACCGGGAAGGGCTCACAAGCACTGACAGGTTAAATGTGACACAAGCTTACCAGGAAGGGCAAATCCAGCGAAGAAATCAGTGTCTTGGGTTAACTAAAGTTCTTAATGCTGAAATAGGCATTTAAGCGTGTGACCCATTTCTTTCGACTTATAGCTTTGTTAAGCCTAAATGTCTGAATGACATATTCGATATTTGGAAGGAATAGCATCAGGCATTGCCGGAAATAACACAGTAAGCACAACTCTTGACTATAGTTCTTAATCCCTCAATGTATAGGATCCAATTGCTGAAAATAGCGTCAGCACGGGCAGCCAACATGGCTAATTATTCACCTGCAGTCAACTACAGCAAAAGCTGTGCGTGCGACAGATCATAGGCGGAAATTACAGCGACGTACCAGCATCATGAGGGCGAGTCCAGCAACCAAGCAAGCCGCGAAGGCGTAGAGCCGCTGAACCAGGCAAAACAAGCAGAACACATCAGATCGACAAGGACCAAGAAAGTAGAAACAGCTGCTGCGGTCGAGGGTTCTTGGAGGGGTCTGCTTTACCTGGAGAGGGGACAGAGAGCAGAGGCCTTCGGTATCACCGAGGATGTCGTCCTCCTGCCACTCCTCGTCGTCGCCGCCGGCGAGCGACCGGTGGAGGCGGGTGAGGGCGTCCATTATTGCTCCGATCGGGTTCTCTGCTTCAGTTTTGGGGATCGGCTTCCATCGGGTTGGCGTGGACAGGAGTGCTTACATGAAATCTGGGCCGTCCGTTTGGCTCCTCGGCGATCTGAAAGCTGAGAAGAAGTCGAGAGTTCGGTGCTAGGAGCATCCGCCGTGTCTTTTTTTTGACACCCAAGCGGTCATATACACGCGCATACACTTACCCCTATAAACGCACATACGCAGATCCTATCCCTATGAACGCACACACGCACACTCTATTTCTATGAACACCCCAAAAGACTGAACTGGCATATTATCTCAAAATTTACGAAGTCACTGTAGGCACCTCGTCGTCGACGGAAACATCTCCTCCCACTGAATGCGCATCACCAAAAATTCTGAAATAAATCTAGAAATAAATGCAAGTACCAGTATTTGAACACTGGTGGGATGAGGATACCACAGTCCCTCTGACCATTCAACCACAGGTTGGTTCGCATGTCTGCCGTGTTAATAAGGATGCGTTTGGTTCCTCAGACTTTTGTTAATTTGCATATGTGGGCGAGTAGGACAGGCTGAGCTAATGCAGGGTCAAAATCATGTGTTTGCATGTTGTTTGGTACTACCTTCTCCATTTGGGTTTATTGGTATTTTTGGTATTTTGTGTTCAATTTTAACCATAGATTTGACAAATAAATTATAAGTTGTATGTCTATTGTTAGATTCATTTTTGAAAGGGGTTTACACTCATGCTATATTTTTTTAAATAACAGTTATCCTGCATTCATTAAAAAGAGTTACTCGTTCATTAAGGAAAACCGAGCGAAAATCAGATTGCCTAGTTAATTATAGAGAACCAAATAAAAACCATCACAACCGCTAAACGACACATATGAAAAACTCAGGCACATCACTTGAAAAAAGGCCTCGGCGAGACCACACGCAGGCGTATTAGGCCTCCAGTGGGCAGGGTATAGCAGCCGCCATACCTTTGACTCGGAGAAAAAAATTGTATACGTATGTATGTTAGGCTGCCTCGCTGGTTATTTTGATCGCTGGCAGTTTTACGCTAAAAGGAGAGTTACCGCTGGCAGTTTTACGCTAAAAGGAGAGTTACCGCTGGCAGGTTTACGCTAAAAGGATAGATGGGCCGACACATCCAGCTAGTTGGGCTAGAATGAATCGAGCGCCCACGCACGAAGCACATGAACCGGTCAAGGTGTCGGGAATTCCCTATTCGCTGCTTACTGCGGCAAGTAGTCGCCGCTTTGCACAGGGCGCAGCTCACCCTGGGCCGGCCCATTTGAGTGGTTTCGCCTCGCGAGATGAACCGCAAAAAAACAATGGCGCTAGGGATCGAAGCTACGACCTCCAGTAGCGATACACACACGCTAGCCACCGCGACCGGCTCGTGGATCTGTAAGAAAGCAATGTTAAACTTAAAGAAACTAAGAGCGACGAAATACCCATATGTTCCTTCTACTGTTTTTTCTTCAGTATTATTTTGTTCTTTCTTGTTTTCTTGTTTTCTTTGTTTTTCTTTTTCAATATTTTTTACTTTTTCTTTGTAAGCTTTTCAAAAAGTTCAAATATGGTTCAAAATTTTTGAAAATGTTCTTTTTGTCAAAAATTGTTCATATTTCTGAAATAGTGTTCACATTACAAAATTTTGTTCAGAATTTCGAAAATTTTCATGCTTTCTTTGTTTGTTTGTTCTGATTTTCAAAATTTTGTTCACATTTGAAATATTTTTAAAATTAATTCAAAAAATGTTCGAGTTTCAAATCTTGTTCGCATTTTCAAAAAATGTTCACAATTCGAAATAATGTTCGCATTGCCAAATTTTGTTCAGAGTTACAAAAAATGATCCCTTTCTCAAAAATTGTTCACAGATCCAAAAATATGTTCGCTTTCTTCAAATTTTGTTCCAAGCTTCAAAAAAATGTTCGAGTTTCAAATCTTGTTCGCATTTTCAAAAAATGTTAACAATTCAAAATAATGTTCGCATTGCCAAATTTTGTTCAGAGTTACAAAAAATGTTCCCTTTCTAAAAAATTGTTCACAGATCCAAAAATATGTTCGCTTTCTTCAAATTTTGTTCCAAGTTTCAAAAAATGTTTGCTTTTTCTATTTTTCGTTTAAATTTTTATGAAATGTTCTTGTTTTGCAAAATTTGTTCAACATTAAAAAAACTTTGCTGCTTTTCAAAAAAAATTAAAGGTCAAAAATGTTCAACATTTAAAAAAAATTATTCGCTATTTTTGGAATTGTCTGTGTTCAAAAAAAGATACAGGTTTTGAAAACGAACTGCGTTTTTCCTGCAAAAAAAGAATGAACTGCGTTCGAACTTCTATAAAAGTTTAGATCTGTCGTGGATTATGTTTTTATAGTATTTGCTGCTTAGTGTTGGCAAAGAACGTTTAGTGGTGCAATGGCTACCGCACGCGGGTATTAAACGGGACCCAAGGTGTCGAGCCAGGTCGAGAACACATGACCTAATCGAGACGCACACGCACGGGAAAATACCAAGTGCTCCTATCCTTGGAGTGATCCCCATGCTTCAACTTGAAAACATTAATTTTAAATGTCTTAAAAATTTCAGAAAAAATGTGAATGCTCACAAGGAATATGACTATAACCCCTAAAAATTTCAGACCCAAACTCGAAATATACATTGAGAAATAAAAAAGACAAATACAAATGTAAATAGTGCCTAATGTTGCTTTTGTCTTTTCATGACACTATTCATGCTAGATTTCACATTTTCGTTTCTCTATTTTCATTTAGAGTTTGGATCTGAAATTTTTAAGACTTGTAATTACATTTCTTTTGAACATTCACAAAGTTTTTCAGAACTTTTTGAAACATTTAAAATTGATTTTTTAAGTTGAAGTACGGGAGCACCCCAAGGATGGGAGCATCTGATATTTTCCCGCACACGCGCATCTCCACGACTCCATCACTTCTTACTCCACCTGGCGGCCGACGCATCAAGCCCTAACTAGCGCGGCGACGCCGTTTAGCCAGGTCGCCAGGACAAGGCGGGCGACCACAACGAGGCAGCCAACGGCAGCTGGCCAGGTCGCCAGGACAAGGCGGGCGACCACAACAGGGCAGCCAACGGCAGCTGGCCAGGTCGCCAGGACGAGGCAAGCGACCGCGACGGGGCTGCCAATGGTGGCAGGCTAGGGGCCTATAGGGCAGCGACAACAACGCTAGTGGCAGCTCTAGCCGGGACCTACGCGCCTAGCGGGTAGGGCACTGGCATTGCCTTGGTCTTCTAGCCATTGAAAGATTCATTATCAATATATTTTAGGTTGTTTTCCTGTTGAAATATGCCTACATTTTTATTGTATTTGATTTTTTTGCTGTAATGTGTATTGACTTTTTCGATTTGTATCAAAAGAATTATTTCCTTAAGACTTCGCCACACCTTAATTTTTTTCCGTCCTCCACCTCTGGGCGTCATCGTCATCCCTCCCCCCTAGAGGCGTCTTCGTCATCCCTACACTCTGAGCAAACGACTTCGACTTCACTATAGGCGATCATCGACTCAACCAATATTGTAGCAGACGCGTGAAGCTGCATGAAGATCTGCGCTAAAACTCAGCCACCAACAACCAGACAGCGCAGCTCTGACTCTGGCGAAGAACTCTAACGGACAAAACCAGACACGACTGGCACCACGGGAGATCACCGAACGGCCACCTGCAACTAGTCATCATATACCATGGGGCCCCGCTGAGGGAGTACTGGATTAAGGGGTCCTCGGATGGTCGGGCTATGTGACATGGGCCGGACTGATGGGCCGTGAAGATACAAGATAGAAGGCCTTCCCCCGTGTCCGGATGAGACTCTCCTTTACGTCAACGGCAAGTTTGGCGATCGGATGTGTGGTTTCCTTTCTCTATAAACCGACTTTGTACAATCCTAGCCCCCTCCGATATCTATATAAACTGGAGGGTTTAGTCCATAGAGGCAATCACAAGATCATACAGGCTAGGCATCTAGGGTTTAGCCATTACGATCTCGAGGTAGATCAACTCTTGTAACCCCTATACTCATCAAAGTCAATCAAGTAGGAAGTAGAGTATTACCTCCATGCCCGAACCTGGGTAAACATCGTGTCCCCCATCTCCTGTTACCTTCGATCCTCAGACGCACAGTTCGGGACCCCCTACCCGAGATCAGCCGGTTTTGACACCGACATTGGTGCTTTCATTGAGAGTTCCTCTGTGTCGACAACAAAAAGATCGATGGCATGCCTTGTCATCAATGACAAAATCACCTCCGGGTGGCAATAGGGTGTGAAGTATGCTGAAACTAAGAACCAGCATGAGAGGCACTTGGCTTCAACCTTTGCCATGGTGTAGTGGTGCAGTTGTGAGATATCCATCCATGACCACTCCGTTGCACCTTCCTCTCCGTGCACTTTGCTTGCTCCAGAATATCTTGTAGGGTCTTATAAGGAAACATCTCCACAAAATCTGAAATTTCATTGTTGAGACCATGCAGAAATCTTGCCATCTTTGACTCCTCATCTTCATGAATACGAGCACGAACCAGCAACAATTCCACCTCTTTATAGTACTCATCCACCGTGTGCTTACCTTGGTTGAGGCGCTGCAATCTGTTTCGGAGATCTCTTTGATATTGTGATGGAACAAACATTCGCCTCATGGCTTGTTTCATCTCTTCCCAAGTGTCAATGTGGTCACGGTCTAGCAGCAACTGATTTTCCTATAGTTGATTCCACCAAGTGAGTGCATAACCAGAAAACTCAACACAACCAAGGTTGACTCTCTTGGGATCGGTGAGGTTATGGATACGAAAAATCTGATCACACTGTTCTTCCCAATCAAAATATGCATCGGGGTCTTCCTTTCCTGTGAACCTGGGGACGTGCAACTTGATTCTTGCTATGTCATCTCGACCATCTCTGTCATGATGTTCTACATGACGCCCATCATCACCATATGCAGCAACATGACGGTATGGAACACCATCGTAATCATCAAGGTCATCTCCATGACCACGAGCAACACGCTCATTATGGTCATAGTAGTGCCCACGAGGGTCGTGGCCTCGCCCTCGAAGTTGTCCTCCTCGCTGCCCTCCATGAGTAGCAGCACCACGCCCACGAGGAGTAGGCACATGTCCACCATAACTGTTGTTATCATCCTCTGAAGCACCACATCCACAACAGCATGCACGGAATTCTCATCCCCAACTTCTTGTCGAACCCTATCACCACCTGCTGGAGGACGCACGTGAAGCATCCTTTCCATGGCTTGGAGTAAGTCGTTCTCGAGTTTCTGTAGCTCGACATGTGTGGCCGGGGCATCTTCCTCCCCATGGTTTTCTCCATGAACACTCGATCTAGATCATGCCATGTTAGTAAGGCCAAAAGTGGAATAGTATAATTTTGTGGAATCACACAACCTCACCTCTTACTCACCAAAGTTCTTATGAGTTCACATTAGATTGTGCTTCTCCCAGGTGTGTTAAAGCGATTGAAAGATAGGGATCAAAGAACTAGCTTTGATTTTTTTGGTTGAGCTAGGTGGGGTAAACAAAAAGGGGCTTGTGCTGAAATCAAGTTGATGCAAACCAAGAAAATGTGTGGATGGATCTGCTGGACCTTTGCACCAAGATTGAAAAATACACAACACACAAGCTTCTGAAATTTTTCTACCAAGCTGAAACTTTTGGATCTTACACAACACTTCCCTTTTTTTCCCTCTTGAATTTTTTGCCACTCTTTTATTTTTCTCTTTTTCCAAAGCACAACAACCAAATATGAAAACAATTATGAAGATGAACTTGGTGCAGATCTAAAAGATGAAGAACATGCAAGGTATGCAACAACAAGTCTTGGATTTTTTGGTGGGCCTTTGGATTTCTAGGACAGAAATGTAGCATGAAAAACACTTGATCTAAAGGTATGTAGCAAGATAAACTTGTATAACAGATCCTACCGTGTCAACAAAGGCTCTGATGCCAGATGATAGGCGGGAACCTGATGAACGAGTTCACGCCCGAGGGAGGCCCGATCTTCACGTCGTAGGATCGAATCGAGAGGGATAATTAGCTGCAAGCAGCCGGGATAACTAGCTTTATACCTGCCAAGATTAGATGCAACCCGGACGTTGGGGATGGCTGACTGAAGCTACAAGAACTCCAACCTGCTGTCCGAACAATCACAGAACCACAAACCGAGACTAATTTACACAAAACGACCGGACCCGTAGAGTACAAATTAGGGGGAACCAGAGGCTCCTTCTCACGAATCCGAATGAACTCGCAAGAGAAAAGGTAGCAAGGATCTCTCGGATCTCTCTAGCAGCCTTGCAGCATAAGCTTGTAGCATGGTTTGACCAAAGGTTCTCTAGAGGATGGGGGAAATGGGGTTTTATAGTGGGGACAACCCCCTTAGCTAGGTGCGAAAATGGTTTCAAAAGTAAGCAGGTTTGCATGGTTTTCCTGGGTGAATAAGCAGTCAATTTTGGGAGTTTTTGGAGAGCTCCTCGGAAATTCGCGAAGCCTTGATAGCCTGGACACCTTCCATGAGAATGACTAGAGCTTTTGACTCACAACTCAAAAATGATGCGAGGTTTTTGAATTGGAAAGTAAATTTGATGTAGCTTCTGGTGATGTATCTCTATGGCTCCGTCTCTCCACCATATAGGTGTGGCATAAAGAAACATTGGAGGTAAAAACTGACAGCATCAGCTTCACTTGAAACTTGTTTTCTCCAAACTTGTTCCTCCAAATCGGATGCTTCAAGAGCTCATAGATTGTTGGATTTCTTCCTTGTGATACCTAAATTCAACCAAAAACAATGGGGATGAGAGCATAGTTGTGTCATCAATGTTACAAGGTAAACTTAAGTTAGCATTCACCTGGTCACTTATTAGTTTGTAACATCCCAAATTTCCAATTTGGAATGTTATACATTAGATCATCTATGCATATCATATTTTATTTTTGCATTTTGGTTGATCCTAGAAATTCTACGCAACTCAAGGACCCACGGAGAGAGCTGGGAATTTCGTTATTTTCATAATTGAGTTTCCTCAAATTTTGAGAATAGGATCATTTGATTTTATTTATTTTATCATCAATTATTTCTATTACAAAAATATGAGAGAGGGAATAAAATGACTTTCCCAAAATAAAGAAATATTGAGGATTTAATAATAAAATCAAATAAGATTTTATTTCAGAGTTTTTCAGTATTTTATTTGAATTTAGGAAAAATGTGCATTTTTCAAAATTGCATTTAGGTCCCAAATGAATGTTCACCTTGTGCGGCTTGATTTTACAAGCCCGTGAAAATTTATTTCGAAATTTTTGGAGTCCATTTAGTATTTCTTTTTATTTTTCTTCCGAGCGAAACAAAAAAATGAACCGACCTACGGGCTGTGTCCGACTAGGACTCCGTCCCGCCAGGGCTTTATAAGCCGGGGCAGCCCAGCCGCCGACCCCGCCCCCAGCCGCCCGACCCCGCGCCGCGCCGCCACCCGCTGCTGCCGCAGCTGCCGCCGCCGCGCCGCCTCGCCGCGCCGCCGCCTCCCCGGAGCCGCCGCCCCGCCCGAGGTTCGTCGTGCCTCGACTTCCGTGCCATCGGTTAAAAAAAAATAGATCGGTTTTCGTCGGTTTTTCGTCGGTTTATTTTTTTTCCTAGTTTTGGTTTTTTTAAATAGATCGGTTTTTCCGATTTATTTAATTTAGCGAGCGTTCGTCGTTTTTTTTTCTCGGATTAAATCCGCGATTTTTTTGATCGCGATTTCTGATCCGATTTTCGATCTAGTATAACTTTTCGCTCGTTTATCGGAATCAGGCGATTCAAGCGCCTAGAGTTTCGTCTCGAAACCCTCTATCCGTTTAACCAACTTAAACCAGTTTTTGCTACTGTAAAAATTTGCCCTAGATCCAAATTACTAGAACGAAGTTGTTTTCTTTCGCCGTTTGAGTTTCGTTGCTTCGTTCGATTTGATTCTTTTGCCAACCGGAGTTCTTAAGTTGAACCTTCTGGTTAGATCTCCTATTTGAGTTTTACATGTGCATTAGAGGAGTACTTATTGTATGCTTGTTTGTTTGTCTGCGATAGAATACCCAGAGTGCGCCGCCTGTTACTTCGAATCGTTAGGTTTCCCGGATCATCAGCAAGGCAAGTAACACTTTGATCATACCTTTTCTACTACCCAGTTTTATTGCATTAGATCAATCCTCACACATTGCATGATTAGGATTTAATCAAATTGTGGGATGGGAAGTAGTCGAGGTAGTACCTATTACCTGTTTATTTTCAAACCTTTGGGAGTTACTTCTACGTTTGCTTATTATGCCATGCTATGCTAGTAGACGTGGATTGGGTGAGTGATATCCATGACAGATGCGAGTTTTGTTAATTAATGGTTTATCTAAGGTGGCAACTTAAACACACATCTGGGTGGATTGAGGCACCTGGGTATTCCAGGACTTGCCTGTTTTCTTTTGGACCGCCACCCAGGCTCAAAGGGATCATGAGACTATTCATACTAGAAACTTCTGTGTGCAGCCACAAGCTATGATGGGCTCTAGCATAGTTGATTAAGTCGTGCAAACTCTTACAGTGGTAGACTAGCAGATGTAGGGGATGTAGGCGGTACGGTCTACCCGATCGTAAGGTGCTAGCGCTTCTGAAAGACTATGTCTCGGTCATTCGTCTTCTCAAACACCATGTAGTGCGAGATACCAAACGGAGGCGATCGAGTCTTGTGGGGAAAAGTGCGCAAACCTCTGCAGAGTGTAATAAACTAATCATGGTTAGCTGTGTCCCCGGTTATGGACATCTTGAGTATCTAGTACTTGGATTATCATGTGAATCTCAACATGTTACTCTAAATAAATTTTGGTGGGTTATGTTTAATGATGATGCTTAATTGGGATTGAGAATGCTGTCAACCATTCTCAATGTTTAACAACTACCATGATAGTTAAATAAATTTTATTTCTTTGAAGTAGGGAAAAATTGGCTTTACGCAAGACTGTAACCATAGAGCTTTCCACCAGCCAAATATGCATATAGTATAGCTGTTTCATTCCATTACTCTCTATGTGTTACCTTGCCAGCATATTCCATGTGCTGACCCGTTTCGGGCTGCAACGTTAATGTTGCAGACTTTTCAGACGATGATTAAGGAGTTTTAGGTCGTGGTTCTATACTCAGTGATGCCGCTGGAGTTGATGGGCTCACTTATTTTCCAAGCCTTCCGCTGTTATCGTTATTAGATGGCCTTAAGCCATATTTATTGTAATAAGTTCTCTTCTGAGACACTCGATGTAATAAGTGTGTGATTGCTACTCTGCTATAAATTCTCCGAGTACTGTGTGGTGTCAGCATTACTGATCCAGGGATGACACCGGAGCACAGAGATCAGACTGTTTGAGGTCTGGTCGCTACAGAGATGGTATCAGAGCACACGCTAACTGTAGGACACGACCACTAAGCTAAAAGACCTAGATCACTATCCATTCTCTTCTCTTCTGACTTCTCATCTTTTCTACTCATTTAGGATGGCGGATGCAAGGAACAAGTTCACGCAACCGGATGAATATACACCCTTTGGACGTCACTTGAAGGAAGTCACTAGATACCTGAACATAGGAGTACCAAGCTTCACCGGAACCTACAACGCCACTTTACCTGAAGAAGAGCGCTGGATGATTCAAGTTCAAGTTCCAGGAAGGACGCTCATGCCAGTCACTGAGCCCATAGAGTTTTCTTTTGATGCACCAACTTGGAGTCTAGGAAAGAGCATGGCAGCTCACATCGCCATGGGATGCATTGGAGAAGTCTACCACAAGGATCTCAAGGATACTATCTACCAGATTTGTGGGCGCCGAGATGAACACCGGGAGATGATCAGCACCAGGAAGGATAGATCAATCGCAGCTTTTATCCAGGAGTTAAACCAGCACATTCGACGACAGGAGAACCAGATGTGCGCCGACATGATAGATCTGAAGAAGGCTAAGACTAGAATCAAGGAACTGGAGGAAGAACTCAAGGCTACACGTGAAGATTATGAAGAAGAAATTGAAGTATTGGCGGAGAAGAATGACGACCTGATCAAGAAGATTGGAATATTTATGGGAGGCCCTACGCCAGTAGATGAAGACGAAGAACCCAAAGAGATTAGCCCGGAAGACTACATCATCATCGACGACACCGACTCGGATCCAGATAGTAGCGATGATGACTATGTTGATGAAGCTGGAGCAGATATCATGGAGTCTGCAACCGAAGAATATTTCTAGTAGACCACCTCATCAGTAGTAGTAGTCCACCATGTAAATATAGTAGTCCGAGCACTTTTGCGATAGATAGATCGATTGTATGCCCTTGTTTGATTGAATGAAGTGAATTGTTTGCTTTTGCCTCATGTGCATATGGGTAGTGTTTTCTCTTTAGACCCCCTCTATTCTTACATCTCATCTTTTTTAAACCCTTAGATGCCTCCGAGACGTGACCCCGGATTTGCCTTTCCACCGGAGCTCACTCAGTTGATCCAGCAGCAGAACACATTGATGCAGTTGCTAGTCCAGAATCAGAATCAGGGGAACAACAACAACAACCCACCACCACCACCACCACCTGTTGACCACTTAGCCCGTTTTCTTAGGCTGAATCCGCCAGTGTTTTCCAGTAGCACCGAGCCGATAGTAGCAGATGATTGGCTCCGCAAGACAGCTAGGGAGTTTACCACAGCAGGATGCATAGATGCGGAGAAGGTGAAGTTTGCCGCACATCAGCTAGAAGGACCCGCAACATCATGATGGGAGAATTTCACCGCCACTTTCCCAGTCGACACTGTCACATGGGACCAGTTTCAGCAGGCTTTTTGTACTGCACATGTTTCAGCAGGAGCTATGTCCATGAAAAAGCGTGAGTTTCGCAACTTGCGCGAAGGAGGACGGACAGTTGGCTAGTACGTGGAGGAATTTAGTAAGTTAGCATGTTATGCACCAGATGACGTCGCTACGGATGCAGCTAAGCAGGAGAAGTTTCTGGAAGGACTGAATGATGAGTTGAGCATGCAGTTGATGGTAGCCACCTTCAACAACTACCAGGAGTTGGTAGATCGTGCTCTTATGATTGAAGGGAAGCAGCAGCAAATTGAGAATCGCAAGAGGAAGTATGGATAAGGAAAGTACAATTCAGGAGCTCAGCAGAAGCCATGTTTTACCCCTAGACCGGGAGGACATTTTCAGCATACCCATGGAGGAGGTAGCTCGAACAATCACAATGGCACCAAGAATGGAAATGGCAATGGAGGTAGCAACGGCCAGAATCGCACCAACCCATCAACCCCAGCCAAGAAGGACCTGAGCCAAGTCACTTGCTTTAAGTGTCAGAAGACCGGACATTATGCCAATGAATGTCCTGAAGGCCAAAATGGCAATGGAAGTTCTGGGAAGAAGCCGAACCCTTTCAACAGGGGGCAGGTGAACCACGTTAGCGTGGAGGAGGTTGAAGCTCAGCCCGATGCAGTAATAGGTAAGTTTTTGGTTAAGTCATTTACTGCACTCGTTCTTTTTGATACTGGTGCATCGCATTCATACATCTCAAGGGGATTTGTGGATAAGTATAACCTATCAACCCAAGCCCTTAGGTCACCCATGTTAGTAACCTCGCCTGGAGCAGAGCATGTGGCTAGTCTATGGTGTGATCGGTTACCATTAAGGATTGGTAACTATGTTTTTCCCTCAGACCTAATAGTATTGGAATCTCAAGGATTGGACGTGATATTAGGCATGGATTGGTTATCAAAGTATGAAGGGAATATTGAATGTGCTAGTAAGTCAATTTTGCTTACCACCCCAGAAGGGAGAAGGATCAAGTATGTATCCCGACATGTGCCAAAGAGGACTCAAGTAAATTGCCTAACAGGAGTTGTGCAGGAGGAAGTACCAGTGGTAAGGGATTTCCCTGAAGTATTTCCAGAGGAGTTGCCAGGCATGCCACCAGATAGAGATATTGAGTTTTTGATTGAGCTATTGCCAGGCATAGGGCCAATATCAAAGAGACCATATAGGATGCCTGCAAAGGATTTGGTGGAAATTAAGAAGCAGATTAAGGAGTTGCTGGATAAAGGATATATTCGCCCAAGTTCTTCGCCTTGGGAATCACTAGTACTACTAGTGGAGAAGAAGGATGGATCGTTAAGGATGGTTGTTGATTATCGAGGATTGAATGAAGTAACGATCAAGAACAAGTACCCACTACCAATGATCAACGATCTGTTTGATCGATTGCAAGGAGCTAAGGTATTTTCCAAGATCGATCTGCGATCAGGATACCACCAGTTGAAGAATCAAGAACAGGATATTCCTAAGACAGGTTTTACCACCAGGTATGGGCTGTATGAGTATACCGTTATGTCATTTGGTCTGACTAATGCACCTGCCTATTTTATGAACATGATGAACAAAGTGTTTATGGAGTTCTTGGATAAGTTCGTCGTAGTGTTCATTGATGATATCCTGGTTTATTCGAAGAATTAAGAGGAGCACGAGGAGCATTTGCGTTTGGTACTTGGAAAGCTCAGAGAACATCAATTATATGCCAAGTTCAACAAATGTGAGTTTTGGTTGAAGGAAGTAGGATTCTTCGGACACGTTATATCTGGAGAAGGTATAGCAGTTGATCCCACTAAAGTTGATACCGTGACCAAGTGGGAAGCCCCAACAACAGTTGGAGAGATCCGGAGTTTTCTTGGACTCGCAGGATACTACCGGAGATTTATTGAGAATTTCTCAAAGATTGCGAAGCCTATGACTGAGTTGTTGAAGAAAGATACCAAGTTCATATGGACAGAGGAATGTGAGGCTAGTTTCCAGGAGTTGAAGAAACGTTTGGTTACCTCACCAGTGTTGATTTTGCCAGACCAGACCAAAGATTATGAGGTGTATTCCGACGCTTCACGTCGAGGACTTGGACCAGTGCTTATGCAGGAAGGGAGAGTTGTTTCATATGCCCCAAGACAACTGAAGCCTCATGAGTTGAATTATGCCACGCATGATTTGGAGTTAGCAGCCGTAGTGCATGCTTTGAAAACATGGAGGCATTTCCTCATTGGAAATCATTGTGAGGTGTACACGGATCATAAGAGTTTGAAGTACATTTTCACCCAGAAGGAGTTGAATCTTAGACAAAGGAGATGGTTGGAGCTTATCAAGGATTATGATATGAAATTGCATTACCACCCCAGAAAGGCTAATGTAGTAGCTGACGCATTAAGCCATAAGAGCCATGTCAATACGTTAATGACGGGAGAAATACCCAAGGAGTTAGCAGATAATCTTCGTGAACTATGTGTGGAAATAGTTCCGAAAGGCTATGTAGCAGCATTGGAGATTCAGTCAACTTTGATGGATAGAATCAGGGAAGCTCAGAAGACCGACAGAGAGATTGCCGCTATAAAGGAGAAACTTAGCACAGGAAAAGCTAAAGGATTTCGTGAGGATGAACACGACACCCTATGGTTTGAAGACCGTGTTTATGTGCCCAATGACCCGGAGATTAGGAAGTTGATTCTGCAAGAGGCACACAATTCACCATATTCGATTCACCCAGGAAATACCAAGATGTATTTGGATTTGAAGGATATTTTCTGGTGGACCGGAATGAAGAAGGATATTGCGGAGTATGTAGCAGTTTGTGATGTATGTCAGAGAGTAAAGGCAGAGCATTAGAAGCCAGCGGATTGTTACAACCATTGCCGATACCCGAATGGAAGTGGGATAAGCTAGGCATGGATTTTATCACGGGATTGCCCAGGACTCGTTCAGGCTATGACTCGATTTGGGTTGTAGTTGATCGATTGACGAAAGTAGCTCATTTCATCCCAGTAAAGACCACTTACACCAGTGCTAAGTTGGCAAAGATATACATGACCAGGATCGTATGTCTGCATGGAGTTCCAAGGAGTACCGTATCAGATAGAGGAACCCAGTTTACCTCAAAGTTCTGGAAGCAATTGCACGAAACTTTGGGAACCAGGCTAGAATTCAGTACATCTTTTCATCCACAGACAGATGGATAGACCGAGAGAGTTAATCAGATTTTGGAGGATATGTTGAGAGCTTGTGCGCTAGATTACGGATCTAGTTGGGACGACAATTTGCCATATGCAGAGTTCTCTTACAACAACAGTTACACCAGTTTAAAGATGGCCCCTTTCGAAGCCTTGTACGGAAGGAGGTGCAGGACATCGTTGTCGTGGGATAAAGTTGGAGACCGCTAGTTGTTTGGACCTGACTTGATCAAGGAGTCTGAACAGAAGGTGAAGTTGATTCGTGATAGGCTCAAGGTAGCTCAGTCCAGACAGAAGAGTTATGCAGATTCTAAACGGAAGGAGACAGTTTACGAAGTCGGAGATAGAGCTTATCTTCGAGTATCTTCACTTCGGGGAACAAAGCGTTTTGGAGTTAAAGGGAAGTTAGCGCCACGATTTGTAGGACCATATCGAGTTTTGGAGCATATGGGAGAAGTGGCCTACAAGTTGGAATTGCCTGAAGGATTGTCAGGAGTTCATGATGTGTTCCACGTTTCCCAGTTGAAGAAATGTCACGCGGAGATGGCTGACATACCGTTGAGAGATACAGTGCCTTTGGAAACTATTCAGTTGGATAACGATTTGACCTACGAGGAGAAACCAATTAAGATCCTCGAGTTTGCCAGCCGAGTTACTCGCAGCAAGGTTATCAAGTTTTGCAAAGTTCAGTGGAGCCACCACACGGAGGATGAAGCCACCTGGGAACGAGAGGAAGATTTGCTCAAGGACCACCCTCACCTATTTTCTAGCCAACCCAAATCTCGAGGGCGAGATTCATCTTAAGGGGGGTAGGTTTGTAACATCCCAAATTTTCAATTTGGAATGTTATACATTAGATCATCTATGCATATCATATTTTATTTTGCATTTTGGTTGATCCTAGAAATTCTACGCAACTCAATGACCCACGGAGAGAGTTGGGGATTTCGTTATTTTCATATTTGAGTTTCCTCAAATTTTGAGAATATGATCATTTGATTTTATTTATTTTATCATCAATTATTTGTATTATAAAAATATGAGAGAGGGAATAAAATGACTTTCCCAAAATAGAGAAATATTGAGGATTTAATAATAAAATCAAATAAGATTTTATTTCGGAGTTTTTCGGTGTTTTATTTGAATTTAGGAAAAATGTGCGTTTTTCAAATTTGCACTTAAGTCCCAAATAAATGTTCACCTTGTGTGGCTTGATTTTAGAAGCCCGTGAAAATTTATTTCGGAATTTTTGGAGTCTGTTTAGTATTTTTTTTTCTTCCGAGCGAAATAAAAAAACGAACCGACCTACGGGCCGTGTCCGACTAGGACTCCGGCCCGCCAGGGCTTTATAAGCTGGGGCAGCCCACCCGGGGGAAACCCTAGCCCAGCCGCCGACCCCGCCCCCAGCCGCCCGACCCCGTGCCGCGCCGCCACCCGCCGCCGCCGCCGCCAACGCTGCCGCCGCCGCCCGCCGCCGCCACGCCGCCGTGCCGCCGCCTCGCCGGAGCCGCTGCCCCGCCCGAGGTTCGCCGCGCCTCGACTTCCGTGCCGTCGTTTTTTTTAATAGATCGGTTTTAGTCGGTTTTTCGTCGGTTTATTTTTTTCCTAGTTTCAGTTTTTTTAAATAGATCGGTTTTTCCGATTTATTTAAATTAGCGAGCGTTCGTCGTTTTTTTTTCTCAGATTAAATCCGCGATTTTTCTGATCACGATTCCTGATCCGATTTTCGATCTAGTATAACGTTTCGCTCGTTTATCGGAATCAGGCGATTCAAGCGCATAGAGTTTCGTCTCGAAACCCTCTATCCGTTTAACCAACTGAAACCAGTTTTTGCTACTGTAAAATTTGCCCTAGATCCAGATTACTAGAACGAAGTTGTTTTCTTTCGCCGTTTCACTTTTGTTGCTTCGTTTGATTTGATTCTTTTGCCAACCGGAGTTCTTAAGTTGAACCTTCTGGTTAGATCTCTTATTTGAGTTTTACCTGTGCATTAGAGGAGTACTTATTGTATGCTTGTTTGTTTGTCTACGATAGAATACCCGGAGTGCGCCGCCTGTTACTTCGAATCGTTAGGTTTCCCGGATCATCAGCAAGGCAAGTAACACTTTGATCATACCTTTTCTACTACCTAGTTTTATTGCATTAGATCAATCCTCACACATTGCATGATTAGGATTTAATCAAATTGTGGGATGGGAAGTAGTTGAGGTAGTACCTATTACCTGTTTATTTTCAAACCTTTGGGAGTTACTTCTACGTTTGCTTATTATGCCATGCTATGCTAGTAGACGTGGATTGGGTGAGTGATATCCATGACAGATGTGAGTTTTGTTAATTAATGGTTTATCTAAGGTGGCAACTTAAACACACATCTGGGTGGATTGAGGCACCTGGGTATTCCAGGACTTGCCTGTTTTCTTTTGGACCGCCACCCAGGCTCAAAGGGATCATGAGACTATTCATACTAGAAACTTCCGTGTGCAGCCACAAGCTATTATGGGCTCTAGCATAGTTGACTAAGTCGTGCGAACTCTTACAGTGGTAGACTAGCAGATGTAGGGGATGTAGGTGGTACGGTCTACCCGATCGTAAGGTGCTAGCGCTTCTGAAAGACTATGTCTCGGTCATCCGTCTTCTCAAACACCATGTAGTGCGAGAAACCAAACGGAGGCGATCGAGTCTTGTGGGGAAAAGTGCGCAAACCTCTGCAGAGTGTAATAAACTAATCATGGTTAGCCGTGTCCCCGGTTATGGACATCTTGAGTATCTAGTACTTGGATTATCATGTGAATCTCAACATGTTACTCTAAATTAATTTTGTTGGGTTATGTTTAATGATGATGCTTAATTGGGATTGAGAATGCTGTCAACCATTCTCAATGTTTAACAACTACCATGATAGTTAAATAAATTTATTCCTTTGAAGTAGGGAAAAATTGGCTTTACGCAAAACTGTAACCATAGAGCTTTCCACCAGCCAAATATGCATATAGTATAGCTGTTTCATTCCATTACTCTCTATGTGTTACCTTGCCAGCATATTCCATGTGCTGACCCGTTTCGGGCTGCAACGTTAATGTTGCAGACTTTTCAGACGACGATTAAGGAGTTTTAGGTCGTGGTTCTATACTCAGTGATGCCGTTGGAGTTGATGGACTCACTTATCTTCCAAGCCTTCCGCTGTTATCGTTATTAGATGGCCTTAAGCCATATTTATTGTAATAAGTTCTCTTTGAGACACTCGATGTAATAAGTGTGTGATTGCTACTCTGCTATAAATCCTCCGAGTACTGTGTGGTGTCAGCATTACTGATCCAGGGATGACACCGGAGCACAGAGATCAGACTGTTTGAGGTCTGGTCGCTACAAAGATGGTATCAGAGCACACGCTGACTGTAGGACACGACCACTAAGCTAAAAGACCTAGATCACTATTCACTCTCTTCTCTTCTGACCTCTCATCTTTTCTACTCATTTAGGATGGCGGATGCAAGGAACAAGTTCACGCAACCGGATGAAGATACACCCTTTGGACGTCACTTGAAGGAAGTCACTAGATACCTGAACATAAGAGTACCAAGCTTCACCGGAACCTACAACGCCACTTTACCTGAAGAAGAGCGCTGGATGATTCAAGTACAAGTTCCAGGAAGGACGTTCATGCCAGTCACTGAGCCCATAGAGTTTTCTTTTGATGCACCAACTTGGAGTCTAGGAAAGAGCATGGCAGCTCACATCGCCATGGGACGCATTGGAGAAGTCTACCACAAGGATCTCAAGGATACTATCTACCAGATTTGTGGGCGCCGAGATGAACACTGGGAGATGATCAGCACCAGGAAGGATAGATCAATCGCAGCTTTTATCCAGGAGTTAAACCAGCACATTCGACGACAAGAGAACCAGATGTGCGCCGACATGATAGATCTGAAGAAGGCTAAGACTAGAATCAAGGAACTGGAGGAAGAACTCAAGGCTACACGTGAAGATTATGAAGAGGAAATTGAAGTATTGGTGGAGAAGAATGACGACCTGATCAAGAAGATTGGAATATTTATGGGAGTCCCTACGCCAGTAGATGAAGACGAAGAACCCAAGGAGATTAGCCCGGAAGACTACATCATCATCGACGACACCGACTCGGATCCAGATAGTAGCGATGATGACTATGTTGATGAAGCTGGAGCAGATATCATGGAGTCTGCAACCGAAGAATATTTCTAGTAGACCACCTCATCAGTAGTAGTAGTCCACCATGTAAATATAGTAGTCCGAGCACTTTTGCGATAGATAGATCGATTGTATGCCCTTGTTTGATTGAATGAAGTGAATTGTTTGCTTTTGCCTCATGTGCATATGGGTAGTGTTTTCTCTTTAGACCCCCTCTATTCTTACATCTCATCTTTTCTAAACCCTCAGATGCCTCCGAGACGTGACCCCGGATTTGCCTTTCCACCGGAGCTCACCCAGTTGATCCAGCAGCAGAACACATTGATGCAGTTGCTAGTCCAGAATCAGAATCAGGGGAACAACAACAACAACCCACCACCACCACCACCACCTGTTGACCACTTAGCCCGTTTTCTTAGGCTGGATCCGCCGGTGTTTTCCAGTAGCACCGAGCTGATAGTAGCAGATGATTTGCTCCGCAAGACAGCTAGGGAGTTGACCACAGCAGGATGCACAGATGCGGAGAAGGTGAAGTTTGCCGCACATCAGCTAGAAGGACCCGCAACATCATGGTGGGAGAATTTCACAGCCACTTTCCCAGTCGACACTGTCACATGGGACCAGTTTCAGCAGGCTTTTCGTACTGCACATGTTTCAGCAGGAGCTATGGCCATGAAGAAGCGTGAGTTTCGCAACTTGCGCCAAGGAGGACGGACAGTTGGCCAGTACGTGGAGGAATTTAGTAAGTTAGCACGTTATGCACCAGATGACGTCGCTACGGATGCAGCTAAGCAGGAGAAGTTTCTGGAAGGACTGAATGATGAGTTGAGCATGCAGTTGATGGTAGCCACCTTCAACAACTACCAGGAGTTGGTAGATCGTGCTCTTATGATTGAAGGGAAGCAGCAGCAAATTGAGAATCGCAAGAGGAAGTATGGACAAGGAAAGTACAATTCAGGAGCTCAGCAGAAGCCACGTTTTACCCCTAGACCGGGAGGACATTTTCAGCATACCCATGGAGGAGGTAGCTCGCACAATCACAATGGCACCAAGAATGGTAATGGCAATGGAGGAAGCAACGGCCAGAATCGCACCAACCCATCAACCCCAGCCAAGAAGGACCTGAGCCAAGTCACTTGCTTTAAGTGTCAGAAGACCGGACATTATGCCAATGAATGTCCTGAAGGCCAAAATGGCAATGGAAGTTCTGGGAAGAAGCCGAACCCTTTCAACAGGGGACAGGTGAACCACGTTAGCGTGGAGGAGGTTGAAGCTCAGCCCGATGCAGTAATAGGTAAGTTTTTGGTTAAGTCATTTACTGCACTCGTTCTTTTTGATACTGGTGCATCGCATTCATACATCTCAAGGGGATTTGTGGATAAGTATAACCTATCAACCCAAGCCCTTAGGTCACCCATGTTAGTAACCTCGCCTGGAGCAGAGTATGTGGCTAGTCTATGGTGTGATCGGTTACCATTAAGGATTGGTAACTATGTTTTTCCCTCAGACCTAATAGTATTGGAATCTCAAGGATTGGATGTGATATTAGGCATGGATTGGTTATCAAAGTATGAAGGGAATATTGAATGTGCTAGTAAGTCAATTTTGCTTACCACCCCAGAAGGGAGAAGGATCAAGTATGTATCCCGACATGTGCCAAGAGGACTCAAGTAAATTGCCTAACAGGAGTTGTGCAGGAGGAAGTACCAGTGGTAAGGGATTTCCCTGAAGTATTTCCAGAGGAGTTGCCAGGCATGCCACCGGATAGAGATATTGAGTTTTTGATTGAGCTATTGCCAGGCACAGGGCCAATATCAAAGAGACCATATAGGATGCCTGCAAAGGATTTGGTGAAATTAAGAAGCAGATTAAGGAGTTACTGGATAAGGGATATATTCGCCCAAGTTCTTCGCCTTGGGGATCGCCAGTACTACTAGTGGAGAAGAAGGATGGATCGTTAAGGATGGTTGTTGATTATCGAGGATTGAATGAAGTAACGATCAAGAACAAGTACCCACTACCAATGATAAATGATCTGTTTGATCGATTGCAAGGAGCTAAGGTATTTTCCAAGATCGATCTGCGATCAGGATACCACCAGTTGAAGATTCGAGAACAAGATATTCCTAAGACAGGTTTTACCACCAGGTATGGGTTGTATGAGTATACCGTTATGTCATTTGGTCTGACTAACGCACCTGCCTATTTTATGAACATGATGAACAAAGTGTTTATGGAGTTCTTGGATAAGTTCGTCGTAGTGTTCATTGATGATATCCTGGTTTATTCGAAGAATGAAGAGGAACACGAGGAACATTTGCGTTTGGTACTTGGAAAGCTCAGAGAACATCAATTATATGCCAAGTTCAGCAAATGTGAGTTTTGGTTGAAGGAAGTAGGATTCCTCGGACACGTTATATCTGGATAAGGTATAGCAGTTGATCCCACTAAAGTTGATACCGTGACCAAGTGGGAAGCCCCAACAACAGTTGGAGAGATCCGGAGTTTTCTTGGACTCCCAGGATACTACCGGAGATTTATAAAGAATTTCTCAAAGATTGCTAAGCCTATGACTGAGTTGTTGAAGAAAGATACCAAGTTCATATGGACAGAGGAATGTGAGGCTAGTTTCTAGGAGTTGAAGAAACATTTGCACCAGTGTTGATTTTGCCAGACCAGACCAAAGATTATGAGGTGTATTGTGACGCTTCACGTCGAGGACTTGGAGCAGTGCTTATGCGGGAAGGGAGAGTTGTTTCATATGCCTCAAGACAACTGAAGCCTCATGAGTTGAATTATGCCACGCACGATTTGGAGTTAGCAGCCGTAGTGCATGCTTTGAAAACATGGAGGCATTTCCTCATTGGAAATCATTGTGAGGTGTACACGGATCATAAGAGTTTGAAGTACATTTTCACCCAGAAGGAGTTGAATCTCAAACAAAGGAGATGGTTGGAGCTTATCAAGGATTATGATATGAAATTGCATTACCACCCCGGAAAGGCTAATGTAGTAGCTGACGCATTAAGCCGTAAGAGCCATGTCAATACGTTAATGACGGGAGAAATACCCAAGGAGTTAGCAGAAAATCTTCGTGAACTATGTTTGGAAATAGTTCCGAGAGGCTATGTAGCAGCATTGGAGATTCAGTCAACTTTGATGGATAGAATCAGGGAAGCTCAGAAGACCGACAAAGAGATTGCCGCTATAAAGGAGAAACTTAGCAAAGGAAAAGCTAAAGGATTTCGTGAGGATGAACACGACACCCTATGGTTTGAAGACCGTGTTTATGTGCCCAATGACCCGGAGATTAGGAAGTTGATTCTGCAAGAGGCACACGATTCACCATATTCGATTCACCCAGGAAATACCAAGATGTATTTGGATTTGAAGGATATTTTCTGGTGGACCGGAATGAAGAAGGATATTGCGGAGTATGTAGCAGTTTGTGATGTATGTCAGAGAGTAAAGGCAGAGCATCAGAAGCCAGCCGGATTGTTACAACCATTGCCGATACCCGAATGGAAGTGGGATAAGCTAGGCATGGATTTTATCACGGGATTGCCCAGGACTCGTTCAGGCTATGACTCGATTTGGGTTGTAGTTGATCGATTGACGAAAGTAGCTCATTTCATCCCAGTAAAGACCACTTACACCAGTGCTAAGTTGGCAAAGATATACATGACCAGGATCGTATGTCTGCATGGAGTTCCAAGGAGTATCGTATCAGATAGAGGAACCCAGTTTAGCTCAAAGTTCTGGAAGCAATTGCATGAAACTTTGGGAACCAGGCTAGAATTCAGTACAACTTTTCATCCACAGACAGATGGACAGACCGAGAGAGTCAATCAGATTTTGGAGGATATGCTGAGAGCTTGTGCGCTAGATTATGGATCTGGTTGGGACGACAATTTGCCATATGCAGAGTTCTCTTACAACAACAGTTACCAAACCAGTTTAAAGATGGCCCCTTTCGAAGCCTTGTACGGAAGGAGGTGCAGGACACCGTTGTCGTGGGACGAAGTTGGAGACCGCCAGTTGTTTGGACCTGACTTGATCAAGGAGTCTGAATAGAAGGTGAAGTTGATTCGCGATAGGCTCAAGGTAGCTCAGTCCAGACAGAAGAGTTATGCAGATTCTAAACGGAAGGAGACAGTTTACGAAGTCGGAGATAGAGTTTATCTTCGAGTATCTCCACTTCGGGGAACAAAGCGTTTTGGAGTTAAAGGGAAGTTAGCGCCACGATTTGTAGGACCATATCGAGTTTTGGAGCGTATGGGAGAAGTGGCCTACAAGTTGGAATTGCCTGAAGGATTGTCAGGAGTTCATGATGTGTTCCACGTTTCCCAGTTGAAGAAATGTCACGCGGAGATGGCTGACATACCTTGAGAGATACAGTGCCATTGGAAACTATTCAGTTGGATAACGATTTGACCTACGAGGAGAAACCAATTAAGATCCTCGAGTTTGCCAGCCGAGTTACTCGCAGCAAGGTTATCAAGTTTTGCAAAGTTCAGTGGAGCCACCACACGGAGGATGAAGCCACCTGGGAACGAGAGGAAGATTTGCTCAAGGACCACCCTCACCTATTTTCTAGCCAACCCGAATCTCGAGGGCGAGATTCATCTTAAGGGGGGTAGGTTTGTAACATCCCAAATTTTCAATTTGGAATGTTATACATTAGATCATCATGCATATCATATTTTATTTTGCATTTTGGTTGATCCTAGAAATTCTACGCAACTCAATGACCCACGGAGAGAGTTGGGGATTTCGTTATTTTCATATTTGAGTTTTCTCAAATTTTGAGAATAGGATCATTTGATTTTATTTATTTTATCATCAATTATTTCTATTACAAAAATATGAGAGAGGGAATAAAATGACTTTCCCAAAATAAAGAAATATTGAGGATTTAATAATAAAATCAAATAAGATTTTATTTCGGAGTTTTTCGGTGTTTTATTTGAATTTAGGAAAAATGTGCGTTTTTCGAAATTGCATTTAGGTCCCAAATAAATGTTCACCTTGTGCGGCTTGATTTTAGAAGCCCGTGAAAATTTATTTCGGAATTTTTGGAGTCCGTTTAGTTTATTTTATTTTTCTTCCGAGCGAAAAAAAAAAACGAACCGACCTACGGGCCGTGTCCGACTAGGACTCCGGCCCGCCAGGGCTTATAAGCCGGGGCAGCCCACCCGGGGGAAACCCTAGCAGCCCCGACCCCGCCCCAGCCGCGACCCCGCGCGCCGCTACCCGCCGCCACCGCCGCCAACGCTCCGCCGCGCCCGCCGCCGCCGCGCCGCCTCGCCGCGTGCCGCCTCGCGGAGCCGCCGCCCGGAGCCGCCGCCTCGACTTCCGTGCCATTGTTTTTTTTTAAAAATAGATCGGTTTTCGTCGGTTTTTCGTCGGTTTATTTTTTCTGAGTTTCCGTTTTTTTAAATAGATCGGTTTTTCCGATTTATTTAATTTAGCGAGCGTTCGTCGTTTTCTTTTTCTCGGATTAAATCCGCGATTTTTCTGATCGTGATTCCTGATCCGATTTTCGATCTAGTATAACTTTTCGCTCGTTTATCGGAATCAGGCGATTCAAGCGCCTAGAGTTTCGTCTCGAAATCCTCTATCCGTTTAACCAACTTAAACCAGTTTTTGCTACTGTAAAATTTTCCCTAGATCCAGATTACAAGAACGAAGTTGTTTTCTTTCGCCGTTTGACTTTCGTTGCTTCGTTCGATTTGATTCTTTTGCCAACCGGAGTTCTTAAGTTGAACCTTCTGGTTAGATCTCTTATTTGAGTTTTACCTGTGCATTAGAGGAGTACTTATTGTATGCTTGTTTGTTTGTCTGCGATAGAATACCCGGAGTGCGCCACCTGTTACTTCGAATCGTTAGGTTTCCCGGATCATCAGCAAGGCAAGTAACACTTTGATCATACCTTTTCTACTAGCCAGTTTTATTGCATTAGATCAATCCTCACACATTGCATGATTAGGATTTAATCAAATTGTGGGATGGGAAGTAGTTGAGGTAGTACCTATTACCTGTTTATTTTCAAACCTTTGGGAGTTACTTCTACGTTTGCTTATTATGCCATGCTATGCTAGTAGACGTGGATTGGGTGAGTGATATCCATGACAGATGTGAGTTTTGTTAATTAATGGTTTATCTAAGGTGGCAACTTAAACACACATCTGGGTGGATTGAGGCACCTGGGTATTCCAGGACTTGCCTGTTTTCTTTTGGACCGCCACCCAGGCTCAAAGGGATCATGAGACTATTCATACTAGAAACTTCCGTGTGCAGCCACAAGCTATTATGGGCTCTAGCATAGTTGACTAAGTCGTGCGAACTCTTACAGTGGTAGACTAGCAGATGTAGGGGATGTAGGTGGTACGGTCTACCCGATCGTAAGGTGCTAGCGCTTCTGAAAGACTATGTCTCGGTCATCCGTCTTCTCAAACACCATGTAGTGCGAGAAACCAAACGGAGGCGATCGAGTCTTGTGGGGAAAAGTGCGCAAACCTCTGCAGAGTGTAATAAACTAATCATGGTTAGCCGTGTCCCCGGTTATGGACATCTTGAGTATCTAGTACTTGGATTATCATGTGAATCTCAACATGTTACTCTAAATTAATTTTGTTGGGTTATGTTTAATGATGATGCTTAATTGGGATTGAGAATGCTGTCAACCATTCTCAATGTTTAACAACTACCATGATAGTTAAATAAATTTATTCCTTTGAAGTAGGGAAAAATTGGCTTTACGCAAAACTGTAACCATAGAGCTTTCCACCAGCCAAATATGCATATAGTATAGCTGTTTCATTCCATTACTCTCTATGTGTTACCTTGCTAGCATATTCCATGTGCTGACCCGTTTCGGGCTGCAACATTAATGTTGCAGACTTTTCAGACGACGATTAAGGAGTTTTAGGTCGTGGTTCTATACTCAGTGATGCCGTTGGAGTTGATGGACTCACTTATCTTCCAAGCCTTCCGCTGATATCGTTATTAGATGGCCTTAAGCCATATTTATTGTAATAAGTTCTCTTCTGAGACACTCGATGTAATAAGTGTGTGATTGCTACTCTGCTATAAATCCTCCGAGTACTGTGTGGTGTCAGCATTACTGATCTAGGGATGACACCGAAGCACAGAGATCAGACTGTTTGAGGTCTGGTCGCTACAGAGATGGTATCAGAGCACACGCTGACTGTAGGACACGACCATTAAGCTAAAAGACCTAGATCACTATCCATTCTCTTCTATTCTGACTTCTCATCTTTTCTACTCATTTAGGATGGCGGATGCAAGGAACAAGTTCACGCAACCAGATGAAGATACACCCTTTGGGCGTCACTTGAAGGAAGTCACTAGATACCTGAACATAGGAGTACCAAGCTTCACCGGAACCTACAACGCCACTTTACCTCTAGAAGAGCGCTGGATGATTCAAGTTCAAGTTCCAGGAAGGACATTCATGCCAGTCACTGAGCCCATAGAGTTTTCTTTTGATGCACCAACTTGGAGTCTAGGAAAGAGCATGGCAGCTTACATCGCCATGGGATGCATTGGAGAAGTCTACCACAAGGATCTCAAGGATACAATCTACCAGATTTGTGGGCGCCGAGATGAACACCGGGAGATGATCAGCACCAGGAAGGATAGATCAATCGTAGCTTTTATCCAGGAGTTAAACCAGCACATTCGACGACAGGAGAACCAGATGTGCGCCGACATGATAGATCTGAAGAAGGCTAAGACTAGAATCAAGGAATTGGAGGAAGAACTCAAGACTACACGTGAAGATTATGAAGAAAAGATTAAAGTATTGGCAGAGAAAAATGACGACCTAATCAAGAAGATTGGAATATTTATGGGAGGCCCTACGCCAGTAGATGAAGACGAAGAACCCAAAGAGATTAGCCCGGAAGACTACATCATCATCGACGACACAGACTCGGATCCAGATAGTAGCGATGATGACTATGTTGATGAAGCTGGAGCAGATATCATGGAGTCTGCAACCGAAGAATATTTCTAGTAGACCACCTCATCAGTAGTAGTAGTCCACCATGTAAATATAGTAGTCCGAGCAATTTTGCGATAGATAGATCGATTGTATGCCCTTGTTTGATTGAATGAAGTGAATTGTTTGCTTTTGCCTCATGTGCATATGGGTAGTGTTTTCTCTTTAGACCCCCTCTATTCTTACATCTCATCTTTTCTAAACCCTCAGATGCCTCCGAGACATGACCCCGGATTTGCCTTTCCACCGGAGCTCACCCAGTTGATCCAGCAGCAGAACACATTGATGCAGTTGCTAGTCCAGAATCAGAATCAGGGGAACAACAACAACAACCCACCACCACCACCACCACCTGTTGACCACTTAGCCCGTTTTCTTAGGCTGAATCCGCCGGTGTTTTCCAGTAGCACCGAGCCGATAGTAGCAGATGATTGGCTCCGCAAGACAGCTAGGGAGTTTACCACAGCAGGATGCACAGATGCGGAGAAGGTGAAGTTTGCCGCACATCAGCTAGAAGGACCCGCAGCATCATGGTGGGAGAATTTCACAGCCACTTTCCCAGTCGACACTGTCACATGGGACCAGTTTTAGCAGGCTTTTCGTACTGCACATGTTTCAGCAGGAGCTATGGCCATGAAGAAGCGTGAGTTTCGCAACTTGCGCCAAGGAGGACGGACAGTTGGCCAGTACGTGGAGGAATTTAGTAAGTTAGCACGTTATGCACCAGATGACGTCGCTACGGATGCAGCTAAGCAGGAGAAGTTTCTGGAAGGACTGAATGATGAGTTGAGCATGCAGTTGATGGTAGCCACCTTCAACAACTACCAGGAGTTGGTAGATCGTGCTCTTATGATTGAAGGGAAGCAGCAGCAAATTGAGAATCGCAAGAGGAAGTATGGATAAGGAAAGTACAATTCAGGAGCTCAGCAGAAGCCATGTTTTACCCCTAGACCGGGAGGACATTTTCAGCATACCCATGGAGGAGGTAGCTCGCAAAATCACAATGGCACCAAGAATGGAAATGGCAATGGAGGTAGCAACGGCCAGAATCGCACCAACCCATCAACCCTAGCCAAGAAGGACCTGAGCCAAGTCACTTGCTTTAAGTGTCAGAAGACCGGACATTATGCCAATGAATGTCCTGAAGGCCAAAATGGCAATGGTAGTTCTGGGAAGAAGCTGAACCCTTTCAACAGGGGGCAGGTGAACCACGTTAGCGTGGAGGAGGTTGAAGCTCAGCCCGATGCAGTAATAGGTAAGTTTTTGGTTAAGTCATTTACTGCACTCATTTTTTTGATACTGGTGCATCGCATTCATACATCTCAAGGGGATTTGTGGATAAGTATAACCTATCAACCCAAGCCCTTAGGTCACCCATGTTAGTAACCTTGCCTGGAGCAGAGCATGTGGCTAGTCTATGGTGTGATCGGTTACCATTAAGGATTGGTAACTATGTTTTTCCCTCAGACCTAATAGTATTGGAATCTCAAGGATTGGACGTGATATTAGGAATGGATTGGTTATCAAAGTATGAAGGGAATATTAAATGTGCTAGTAAGTCAATTTTGCTTACCACCCCAGAAGGGAGAAGGATCAAGTATGTATCCCGACATGTGCCAAGGAGGACTCAAGTAAATTGCCTAACAGGAGTTGTGCAGGAGGAAGTACCAGTGGTAAGGGATTTCCCTGAAGTATTTCCAGAGGAGATGCCAGGCAATGCCACCGGATAGAGATATTGAGTTTTTGATTGAGCTATTGCCAGGCATAGGGCCAATATCAAAGAGACCATATAGGATGCCTGCAAAGGATTTGGTGGAAATTAAGAAGCAGATTAAGGAGTTACTGGATAAAGGATATATTCGCCCAAGTTCTTCGCCTTGGGGATCGCCAGTACTACTAGTGGAGAAGAAGGATGGATCGTTAAGGATGGTTGTTGATTATCGAGGATTGAATGAAGTAACGATCAAGAACAAGTACCCACTACCAATGATCAACCATCTGTTTGATCGATTGCAAGGAGCTAAGGTATTTTCCAAGATTGATCTGCGATCAGGATACCACCAGTTGAAGATTCGAGAACAGGATATTCCTAAGACAGGTTTTACCACCAGGTATGGGCTGTATGAGTATACCGTTATGTCATTTGGTCTGACTAATGCACCTGCCTATTTTATGAACATGATGAACAAAGTGTTTATGGAGTTCTTGGATAAGTTCGTCGTAGTGTTCATTGATGATATCCTGGTTTATTCGAAGAATGAAGAGGAACACGAGGAGCATTTGCATTTGGTACTTGGAAAGCTCAGAGAACATCAATTATATGCCAAGTTCAGCAAATCTGAGTTTTGGTTGAAGGAAGTAGGATTCCTCGGACACGTTATATCTGGAGAAGGTATAGCAGTTGATCCCACTAAAGTTGATACCGTGACCAAGTGGGAAGCCCCAACAATAGTTGGAGAGATCCGGAGTTTTCTTGGACTCGCAGGATACTACCGGAGATTTATTGAGAATTTCTCAAAGATTGCGAAGCCTATGACTGAGTTGTTGAAGAAAGATACCAAGTTCATATGGACAGAGGAATGTGAGGCTAGTTTCCAGGAGTTGAAGAAACGTTTGGTTACCTCACCAGTGTTGATTTTGCCAGACCAGACCAAAGATTATGAGGTGTATTGCGACGCTTCACGTCGAGGACTTGGAGCAGTGCTTATGCGGGAAGGGAGAGTTGTTTCATATGCCTCAAGAAAACTGAAGCCTCATGAGTTGAATTATGCCACGCACGATTTGGAGTTAGCATCCGTAGTGCATGCTTTGAAAACATGGAGGCATTTCCTCATTGGAAATCATTGTGAGGTGTACACGGATCATAAGAGTTTGAAGTACATTTTCACCCAGAAGGAGTTGAATCTCAGACAAAGGAGATGGTTGGAGCTTATCAAGGATTATGATATGAAATTGCATTACCACCCTGGAAAGGCTAATGTAGTAGCTGACGCATTAAGCCGTAAGAGCCATGTCAATACGTTAATGACGGGAGAAATACCCAAGGAGTTAGCAGATAATCTTCGTGAACTATGTGTGGAAATAGTTCCGAAAGGCTATGTAGCAGCATTGGAGAATCAGTCAACTTTGATGGATAGAATCAGGGAAGCTCAGAAGACCGACAAAGAGATTGCCGCTATAAAGGAGAAACTTAGCAAAGGAAAAGCGAAAGGATTTCGTGAGGATGAACACGACACCCTATGGTTTGAAGACCGTGTTTATGTGCCCAATGACCCAGAGATTAGGAAGTTGATTCTGCAAGAGGCACACGATTCACCATATTCGATTCACCCAGGAAATACCAAGATGTATTTGGATTTGAAGGGTATTTTCTGGTGGACCGGAATGAAGAAGGATATTGCGGAGTATGTAGCAGTTTGTGATGTATGTCAGAGAGTAAAGGCAGAGCATCAGAAGCCAGCAGGATTGTTACAACCATTGCCGATACCCGAATGGAAGTGGGATAAGCTAGGCATGGATTTTATCACGGGATTGCCCAGGACTCGTTCAGGCTATGACTCGATTTGGGTTGTAGTTGATCGATTGACGAAAGTAGCTCATTTCATCCCAGTAAAGACCACTTACACCAGTGCTAAGTTGGCAAAGATATACATGACCAGGATCGTATGTCTGCATGGAGTTCCAAGGAGTATCGTATCAGATAGAGGAACCCAGTTTACCTCAAAGTTCTGGAAGCAATTGCACGAAACTTTGGGAACCAGGCTAGAATTCAGTACAGCTTTTCATCCACAGATAGATGGACAGACCGAGAGAGTCAATCAGATTTTGGAGGATATGCTGAGAGCTTGTGCGCTAGATTACGGATCTAGTTGGGACGACAATTTGCCATATGCAGAGTTCTCTTACAACAACAGTTACCAAACCAGTTTAAAGATGGCCCCTTTCGAAGCCTTGTACGGAAGGAGGTGCAGGACACCGTTGTTGTGGGACGAAGTTGGAGACCGCCAGTTGTTTGGACCTGACTTGATCAATGAGTCTGAATAGAAGGTGAAGTTGATTCGCGATAGGCTCAAGGTAGCTCAGTCCAGACAGAAGAGTTATGCAGATTCTAAACGGAAGGAGACAGTTTACAAAGTCAGAGATAGAGCTTATCTTCGAGTATCTCCACTTCGGGGAACAAAGCGTTTTGGAGTTAAAGGGAAGTTAGCGCCACGATTTGTAGGACCATATCAAGTTTTGGAGCGTATGGGAGAAGTGGCCTACAAGTTGGAATTGCCTGAAGGATTTTCAGGAGTTCATAATGTGTTCCACGTTTCCCAGTTGAAGAAATGTCACGCGGAGATGGCTGACATACCGTTGAGAGATACAGTGCCTTTGGAAACTATTCAGTTGGATAACGATTTGACCTACAAGGAGAAACCAATTAAGATCCTCGAGTTTGCCAGCCGAGTTACCCGCAGCAAGGTTATCAAGTTTTGCAAAATTCAGTGGAGCCACCACATGGAGGATGAAGCCACCTGGGAACGAGAGGAAGATTTGCTCAAGGACCACCCTCACCTATTTTCTAGCCAACCCGAATCTCGAGGGCGAGATTCATCTTAAGGGGGGTAGGTTTGTAACATCCCAAATTTCCAATTTGGAATGTTATACATTAGATCATCTATGCATATCATATTTTATTTTTGCATTTTGGTTGATCCTAGAAATTCTACGCAACTCAAGGACCCACGGAGAGAGTTGGGGATTTCGTTATTTTCATAATTGAGTTTCCTCAAATTTTGAGAATATGATCATTTGATTTTACTTATTTTATCATCAATTATTTCTATTATAAAAATATGAGATAGGGAATAAAATGACTTTCCCAAAATAGAGAAATATTGAGGATTTAATAATAAAATCAAATAAGATTTTATTTCGGAGTTTTTCGGTGTTTTATTTGAATTTAGGAAAAATATGTGTTTTTCAAAATTGCATTTAGGTCCCAAATAAATGTTCACCTTGTGCGGCTTGATTTAGAAGCCCGTGAAAATTATTTCGGAATTTTTGGAGTCCGTTTAGTATCCTTTTTTATTTTCTTTCTGAGCGAAATAAAAAAAACAACCGACCTACGGGCCGTGTCCGACTAGGACTTCCGCCCGCCAGGGCATAAGCCGGGGCGCCGCCCAGCGACCTAGCCCAGCGCCCACGCCGGCCCCGCCGCCACCCCGCCGCCGCCGCCCCGATCGCCTCGCCCGCGGTTCGCCGGCCCCGCTTCCGTGCCATCGGTTTTCCCGCCGCCCGATCGGTTTTCGCGTTTATTTTTTTTCTAGTCGGTTTTTTAATGATCGGTTTTTCGGTTTATTTAAATAGGAGCGTTCGTCCGTTCGTTCGTTCTAGCGAACGTTCGTCGTTTTTCTTTTTCTCGGATTAAATCCGCGATTTTTCTGATCGCGATTCCTGATCCGATTTTCGATCTAGTATAATTTTTCGCTCGTTTATCGGAATCAGGCGATTCAAGCGCCTAGAGTTTCGTCTCGAAACCCTCTATCCGTTTATCCAACTTAAACCAGTTTTTGCTACTGTAAAATTTGCCCTAGATCCAGATTACTAGAACGAAGTTGTTTTCTTTCGCCGTTTGACTTTCGTTGCTTCGTTCGATTTGATTCTTTTGCCAACCGGAGTTCTTAAGTTGAACCTTCTGGTTAGATCTTTTATTTGAGTTTTACCTGTGCATTAGAGGAGTACTTATTGTATGCTTGTTTGTCTGCGATAGAATACCCGGAGTGCACCGCTTGTTACTTCAAATCGTTAGGTTTCCCGGATCATCAGCAAGGCAAGTAACGCTTTGATCATACCTTTTCTACTACCCAGTTTTATTGCATTAGATCAATCCTCACACATTGCATGATTAGGATTTAATCAAATTGTGGAATGGGAAGTAGTTGAGGTAGTACCTATTACCTGTTTATTTTCAAACCTTTGGGAGTTACTTCTACGTTTGCTTATTATGCCATGCTATGCTAGTAGACGTGGATTGGGTGAGTGATATCCATGACAGATGTGAGTTTTGTTAATTAATGGTTTATCTAAGGTGGTAACTTAAACACACATCTGGGTGGATTGAGGCACCTGGGTATTCCAGGACTTGCCTGTTTTCTTTTGGACCGGCACCCAGACTCAAAGGGATCATGAGACTATTCATATTAGAAACTTCCGTGTGCAGCCACAAGCTATTATGGGCTCTAGCATAGTTGACTAAGTCGTGCGAACTCTTAAAGTGGTAGACTAGCAGATGTAGGGGATGTAGGTGGTACGGTCTACCCGATCGTAAGGTGCTAGCACTTCTGAAAGACTATGTCTCGGTCATCCGTCTTCTCAAACACCATGTAGTGCGAGATACCAAACGGAGGCGATCGACTCTTCTGGGGAAAAGTGCGCAAACCTCTACAGAGTATAATAAACTAATCATGGTTAGCCGTGTCCCCGGTTATGGACATCTTGAGTATCTAGTACTTGGATTATCATGTGAATCTCAACATGTTACTCTAAATAAATTTTGTTGGGTTATGTTTAATGATGATGCTTAATTGGGATTGAGAATGCTGTCAACCATTCTCAATGTTTAACAACTACCATGATAGTTAAATAAATTTTATTTCTTTGAAATAGGGAAAATTTGGCTTTACGCAAAACTGTAACCATAGAGCTTTCCACCAGCCAAATATGCATATAGTATAGCTGTTTCATTCCATTACTCTCTATGTGTTACCTTGCCAGCATATTCCATGTGCTGACCCGTTTCGGGCTGCAACGTTAATGTTGCAGACTTTTCAAACGACGATTAAGGAGTTTTAGGTCATGGTTCTATACTCAGTGATGCCGTTGGAGTTGATGGACTCACTTATCTTCCAAGCCTTCCGCTGTTATCGTTATTAGATGGCCTTAAGCCATATTTATTGTAATAAGTTCTCTTCTGAGACACTCGATGTAATAAGTGTGTGATTGCTACTCTGCTATAAATCCTCCGAGTACTGTGTGGTGTCAGCATTATTGATCCAGGGATGACACCGGAGCACAGAGATCAGACTGTTTGAGGTCTGGTCGCTACATAGTTTGTCGCGATTTTCTATGATTGGACCTATAATAGTTGGAGACTTGTCGATGGTTGTGGTGTCCTCATCAAATTAGCAATACACGCCATGTCAGCACGCCGCCATGAACCACCGAAGCACCGCAACCGGACCGCCACCAAGGTCACCGTCACCACCATCAGAATGTTACCGCCACCGCCGTCGATGTTGCTGTCACCGCCGCTGCCACAACCGCCGCCATCAGATGTCCGTCAGATTGCAACCGCTTCCACCACCACCACCGATCACTAGCGACTACTAGCACCACCTGCCACACCATCACCGTCGTCCATCATGCCACCGCCAACTGGGCATGTAGGTTAGGTTAGCTATTGGGAAAGATTTATTGGTGATCTACTGGAGCATTCATCCCCAATAACCAAAAGGTGTTTTCCTGCAAAGTCTTTTCTTTTTTTAGAGAATTGCGCAAAGTTTATCTTATAGTGTGATGCATTTTCAGCGCTCGTGAGATAACTTGTACTATGTGGCAATGAAGGGTGATCATCTAGGTAGATTACTGAGATGCATCATTTGTATTGCCATTAGACCTATTTTTCAAGATAACAATATCAACACTTTTTACAAAATAGCAAATTGTCAAGAACACCTTCTCCCTTTTGATACCAGCATATCTATCACAAACCAGAACACATTCAAGCTCTCTCGTTTATTGCAATCTTTTATTAACAACGCCTATTTTTATTTTAATCTTGCTAGGTACCTTAATTAGCTCCTGAAAACCTATGTTGCTAAGTATCTTAGTTATTACACTTGCAACCTATCTTAGTTATAAAGATTCTAGGTAAATCAAACACTAAAGTGCATAGATCGTTGTGTAAGTGGCATACATATGTGAGAATATTAAACTTACCTGTAGCTCCTATGAGGTATCGTCACTCATATACTTCGACACCTACTTTCTAAAGTACAACGATTTCCCACGCTTGCATATTTTAGGGACCCCTGGTCTGCGCCACGATATTTGGGTCTCTTACACATAGAGTTTGGATCCCCAATTGCAGAGTTGTGGTGGTGATGGTGGCGCCTTTCAGATGAAGAATAATGTTTTCTCGACTCCTAGCCCATCTCGTCGCTGGTAGTCTCATCGACGATGTAGATGAGGACGAGGGATCGTTTGGTCGCTTCTCTTCTGGAGTGGTGGATCCGGACATGCCTTCATGTTATGGCGGTGGTTTTCGAATGCGTATTCTCAAGGAGGGGGCAATGTCGCTTTGTGTGATGGTCCTATGGCTACTTTCTTGCGGGCGATGTTCGACCAACTTCGGTCTTGTTGGGGAGCTAGTAAGGTCTCGTCTCCCTGGATCTCTTTGGCTAGATCTAGGGTGGTCATTCAACCCTCTTTCTTGCCTTCTTCACCGAGACGACATGTGTTTCAAATCAATGTCACCGACGTCTTCTGTCTCTTGACCAACGAATTTTTTACTGTTGTGTCAACAATGTTTCCCTGGCTCCAGTGGTGTTTCGAAGGTCCCCAGACGACATCGAGCTTCGCTCACGGTGCACCACAGGCGAGTGCAGTAGAAAGACTACATCAATTTTCTACAAGGACCTACACATAATTTTTAATTTGTGTAAAGATGAACTTGTAAGGGTTGGTCATTTTAATTTATGATTTTTTTTCCTTTTTGCGATTGTATAAAAAGAAATTCTAGATCAATCCTACAAAGTTCCTACGAAATTCAATCAAACAATTTTTTATATATAAGAACATAATTCAATTAAACAGAGAGGCCCCGGTCGTGTGGGGCAAGACAACGAACCCAAACCCACCCCGACCCACAGGAGGAGGACCGTGCGAGCCCGACCGGAGTGCGTCGAGCCAGAAGTCCGAACAGCATCCCGCCTTGGTCTCGCCGCCGCTGCAGCTCGCCGGCGACATCTCCGCAAGCCCCGCTACGTTCGTGCCTACACAAGCTCCAATTCCAGCCCAACCCACACCTCACGCCACCATCCCGCATTCTGTACGGTCTCGCCACAGCTGCAGGTCGCCGGCGGCAGCGGCCCGCAAACCTCGCTCCCGTCCTGCTACGCCGCCAACCCCACCGCGATGCAAACCCCACCTGTGGCCACTTTCCCCTGATTCTCACGCTCTCGCTGCTGGCGCTGAAGCAGGGGACGACGACCTATCCCACCGTGCGCCACTCCACCCAAGCCTAAAACCCTACCCGTATTGGACGCCGCGGGCGAAATGGAAGAAGGTAGAGGACCGAGAAGAGGCCAGAAAAATAGCAGAGGAGGAGGCGGTGGTGCTGTTCAGGGAGACGGTGCTGATGGCTCAAGCCATGTCAAGTTCATCAGGCCTCCTCCTGTGCCTGTCGAAGCGAAGGTAAAGTGTCGAAGATTTTTTTGCATTCTGTGAGTTGGAAGTACAGATCCTGGTACAGTCTGAAAACTTGCTTGCTGCAAAAAACTTCTGCAAATTTATTTCCACCTTAGATTTCATCTGATCATCACTGTGGAATTCACCCGGCCACATCTGACATTATTTGTCATGCTAGATAACATCATGTCGGCTTTGCAACAAATATGAACTTATGCCACCTACTTTTCCTCTTTGGCAAACTTGCCCTCTAAAACAGGGCATTTTATTTATACTCAGCATCTCATACACAGAGTGAAGATAAATAGGGCTTGTGTCCTTGTGACATTCTCCTGCAAAGATACTTCTGCACCTGCAGAAAATAGAGATTTGGAAGTCAGGGTGTTAGACTGCTTGATTTTATTTGCCAACTTCTGCACCTGCATCTACTGTATGCTTAACATGAATGTATGTCTAACCATGGTTTGTCGTAACGTGCAGAACTACACGGTACTGAATCTAAATGAGCCAGCAACTGCTGCGCTAGTCAGCTATCGCTCCACTATTCGTGGGTTCCGGCTGTGGTGCTATAACACTTCTCCTGACCGTTTCTGTTTTGGTGATAAAAGACAAAGCTGCCGACTACCAGAAGGAGGACACTTCATTGTGTACATTCATTATCACTAGTGGCTGGGGCGCGCCCAGGGCGCGCCTCTTGAGGCGTGGCTGTGCGCACTTTTCTTGCTGTTGGATTTATTGTCGTGTTTGTACAGCCTAAATATGATAGATGGATCATATATATAGGTGGTGGGTGCTGCTGAGGACGTTGCGTCTAGAGACGATACAGTGGCTTGGTCTTCACTGAACATTGGTGTTTGGTTGATCTGATTGTGTTGTGTGTTGCTGTCTTCTTTATATTTTGTTTCCCAGGACCCAAATCATTACTGGGAGGAATTCAGAAAGAAAAAGTTGGTGCGAACTTAGAATGCATATCTCATTTGTTTCTGACCTAGTAGAAATGTACCCATCAGAAACAGAAAGGCCAACAAAATTCTAGTCAACAGTAATTCATAAATTAGTCATCCAGCAAAATACTGTTTCCTTTAAGCCAAAAGGCAATTCAAAAGTATACAAAGAAATAATTGAAGTAGATTTAATCTCAAATGTCAATAATTATTCTTACATAAGCCAAACAGATTTTTTTGAAGGAAAATTGTGGGCTTGCTGAAACTTATCATACTACTAAGTTACCGACTAACCCGACTAATTGAGGGGTCAGTGCAAGAGAGCTAATTTAAATAACAATGCTGATGTTTATTGCCATTCTGCCATGCAAAAACATTCTCAGCCGTTTGGGCAAATGAATGTCTGTTCAAAAGAAGGTTCTCCATTCTCGCACATTTCTTTTCCCTCAGGATATCAAATACAACAGTCGACCCACAGGCTCGCTCGTCCGCTCCCGCGAGCGGCCGGGCGAAAACCCCAGCCCGCCACCGCAGCCCCCCTCCCTCGCCGCCGCCAGGGCACGGCGCCGGGCAAAGCCCGCGCGTACGTCGGCGGCGGCGGGGCCCTTCCCCTCCCCGCGAAGCGCCAGGACGGCGCGGGACGGCCGGCTTCGCAGCGGGGCATGGCCCGACGGCGGATCTCCTCGGGTCGGAGGCGATCTACGGTTGGCTGCCGGGGGAGGCTTCATCGGGCGATGGGCGGCTGTTCCGCGGCTTGCGGCATCGAGCGGCGCATCCATGTGAGCGGATCTGGTGCGGCGCCCGGGAGATGGCGAGGTGGAGGAGGAGGGCGCCGAGGGGGGTCGCGGTAAAGGAGGAGGAGGGCGCGGGGAGGAGGGCCGGTGCGGATCTGGCCGGCGTAGGGCTGGGCAGCGGTCCGGCGGTGGCAGTGGCGCGGATCTGGCGCGCTGCCACCACGAGGGCCCGAGTTCCGCCCCGTGCTGCTCCTGGCCTGGCGCGGAGGTGGGCGCCGCGGAGGGCGGCATCGGCACTGCACCGGGCGGCGAGTGGAGGGCGTCGAGGGCACTGATGGGCCGCGCTAGATCTGGGAGGGCTGCACTTGCTGGAGCAGGGAGGCTCCAAACGTGGTAGATGCGGGATGCGGGGCCCGATCTGGCCTCTGCATACTCGCCGTGGGGAGGTGGACCATGCCTTCACGGCTTCAACAACAAGGTGTTGCGGCGGCGGCGGCGTGAGACGACATGGACGAGCTCTGTAGGGCTTGAGCGGAGGTGTGCGACGATACGGACGAAAGTCCTGCACAACAAGAGCCGGTGCCGATGGCGCCTGAGGGTGTCATTTTCCTCCTTGGAGGCGCCACCGAGGTGTGTCGGCATCTTCCCCAGGCTTGGTTGGTAGTGTCTCCGGGCGAAAGCCTAGGTCCGGTTGGATTGGCGTGATGACGGCGTCTCCGACGTCGTTTCTCTGTTGGGAGCATCATGTTTTTGAGACACTACTTGGAGGTTCTATATGGCGCTCCTCCGGTGCTCGCCGCTGATTTTGGTGAAGCTCCAGACGCAATGTACGCCATCGCTGATAAGTCCAAGACGAAGCTTTTTCTGGGACCGACCGAGTTCTGCCATCTGCCTGCATTCTGCTTCAAGGGTGGATGGTGCGTTGACAAAGAAAGTCTTAGTTGGAGCTGCTGTTGTCTCCGGAGGATACCGGCGTTGGTCAAGTGACGCGGTGGTCACGCTTAGCCTAGGACATGCCCTTTTTGCTTTGTAGTGGTGTTGACTGTGGTGGGTAGCTCGGCAGCTAATAGGGCTGTTGTTTTTCTTTTTCTTTGATCTTCGGATCTTCATATTGTTGTTCTTTCGTTGCTTCCTGCTAAATCGAATCAAGCCAGCATTTGGCTGGATCTTTCAAAAAAAATACAACAGTCACATTTCGGCTAGTGTCTGGCTTTGCTCCCTCCGAAGAATCAGCAAGCTGCACATTAAGGAGATTATATGAATCCACTGTTGGAAGTGATCATACATTTTTTAGAAAATAACAATGTATGGTAGGGAAAGAAGTCTAGCTAGCAACCCAGAAACTTAATAGCAACTACAGAGTATAGCAAGCATATGAATGATACTGCCTAAGATGTGTCTTTCGAAAAAACAAAAGGTGCTCGATAACTTTAAGCATATAATTAACTAAGATTTAAGCAATAGTAACCAAAGATTGTACACATTACGTCGCCCGTCAACAACAGAAGGCAAACAGATGGGAAAACAAATCATGGGAGAAATGTACAAATGGATGATATCAATCTCTAGTGCTTTATTAATTATCATAGACGAAAGCATGTGAATACCTCTTCAGGACAAGTTTTTTCAGTTGGCCTACTTCTTTTTCAATTAAAAACTGAAAGCTTACGCTGTTTTACTTCCATATCCATGGGTCCAAGCCTGCAAGGTTTAAGAGGGTGCATGGTTTAAGTCATATACCAAGTAGGCACTGCAAAAAAATGTTGAGAACTAATAAGGAGAAAGGAGCTTAATTACATGGTGCGGCATCCAGGTACAGCCCTGAAGGCATGTGAATTAGAAAGCCCAATATCAACCTAGCGCAATGAGCCAGGCTCAGAATCAAGGGTTGCTTGCTGCCCAAATTTCTTCAGCAATGCTGTTACGAAATCAGAAGGTGTGATTCCTTCACCTGACTGGGACCTCACAGATTTTACCAAGGTGGTTGTAATGTCCAGTAGAGCCTCTGCATCCGCTATTTGCTCCCTGGGTCTCTGCACTGCAATGTGGAAGACCATCTCATTTTGTGTTTTATATATAGCATCAATGTTTCAAAGCTATAACCAGTAAAATATAGAAGATGATAGACATTTTATTATACGGTAAGGGCGTGTTCCAGTAGGAGAGGGGGATTTGGAATTTAGTTGGATAGAAATCCTTCAGATTCTGTGTAATCTTTAAAAAATCCAAAAACCCTCATCAACACACCTTCAGCAAATATTTTGACATGGCACAGTGAGCTCAAGGCATGCCAATACTCGCCCACGTTTGTCTGGAAATGCAATCTTGCAGACAAATGTCCATTCAACGAGTGCCAAGATGGAAACGTGTTCCACATGAACATGCAAGAACAATCTGCAGTCTATTTATGATGCATACTACAGAGAGATCTAAAATAAAACATGGTAGAATTACAAACATGACGTGAAAGTAAACGTATGATCATGCTGCACACTCTACAAGATGCGCCAATGCTACATAAACAGAGGTTCATATCATTTGCTTGATGGTTTACTTCTAGTGATGTCCCCTGGACACCTGTAACTGAATATGCAGGAAAAAGGTAAAGCTCTCCTTTAATGTCAGGTAGAAGCTCACTTACAGGAGGAAATTAACTTCTTCAATTCTTTTGCCTGTTCAATGCAGTTCCCAGCTGCTTTTGCTTTCTGAATGTAGTTCAGAATAATTTTCGTACCTGTCATTGAATTTGGCAATACAAAAAATAAATTGGATTTGCAGTTTAATATACCAAAAGATATAGTAGTTTTTACAGAAGAATATACGCCAATCTATGTAACATATTTTTTGAAGAAGAGGCATACTTTCTTTACTAAAGATGGTCATAGCAGCCTCCTTTTTCAAGTTTAGGGCATCTCCAGCCGCGCCCCTAGGAAGGCCTTCCCAGGCGATTTTTTCGTGCCGGCGCCAAAAAAACGGCCCAGTCGCACCCCCAGGAGCCCGATTTTCGCCGGCCTGGGCCGAAAACAGCGCCGGCGGACCCAAGCCGAACCCGGCGCGCTGGGGGGCGCCCGGGGGCGCCGGGGCGAGCTGTTTTGGCGCGAAAAAGCCGCGGGCCAGCCGCGTCAGCGACACGGCGCCTCGTCTTCCCCCAACGGCCTCGGTTCCCGCTGGGAATCAATGCCAAGGCTGCCGCCGGTCAGCCTTGCCATTGATTCCTCACGGGCGGCGCGTCACGGGACGGCGCGCCGACGCCTCCCCTCCCTCGCACGCGCACAAACGGGTGCGGCGCGGCTATATAGCCGGTGGCCTGCACTCGCCTGTGCCCACACCAGCCCCGCCCCTCGCCGCCGCCCAGCCCCTCCCTCTCCCTACCTCTCCCGAGCCCCGCCGCCCAGCCCCTCCCTCTCCCTACCTCTCCGGAGCGCCGCCGCCCAGCCCCTCCCTCTATCTCTCTACCTCTCCCGAGTCCGTCGCCATGGCGGAACGCTTCCCCGGAGACGAGGCCGCGGCCAACGGGTTCGGCCGCCGTTCGCTCCGCGAACAGGAGTCCTTGCTCCTGTTCCAGGCGAACATCCCAGCGCCGCCGGACATGCGCGCCGGGCCGACGTGGTGGAGACTCAGCGCCGGGGGAGTGTCCATTCCCCCGTTGCCCGACGCCGTGGCGAAGCCGAAGTACTTCGCCGAGGAAGTCGAGGTCGTGCGCGCCTCCCTCACCGACGCCCAACTCTCCCTTCCCCAGTACGCTGCCGACAACCACGCGGCTTGGGCGGCGTATTTCGAGTGCCGCCAGCAGCAGCGCTTGGCGTCCACCAACGGCGCGCCGGTGGTCGGCGGCCGGCAGAACAGCGAGGGGCGCCACCTGTGGTGGGCGTCCCCGGGCGCACACTCGAGGGCGTGCTGACGTACCTCGAGGGCGGCAACGACCCGCCGTTGGCGTACCCGGCGAGGGCGGCCGCCCCGGCGCAGCACCGACGCGCCGGGCCATGGGCGCCAAGGAGGTTCGGGTCCTCCTCCTCTTCTTCTTCCTCCCGATCTTCATCGCACTCCTCCGGCACTCCGGCCCTGCTCGGCGTCAAGGCCGAGCCCGCGGCGGAGACGCCGCTCGGCCGGCGCACTCGCAGCGCCGGCATCGTCATCAACGAGGGCGGCCGGCGCGCCTACTCGTCGGCCCCTCCTCCGCGCTTCGTCAAGCCAAAGACGGAGCCGGGGCTCGCGCCGGTGAAGGAGCCGGCCGCGCCGGTGACGACGGAGCTCGACGACGACGACGCGGCCCTGGAATGGGCGCGCAGGGACTCCATAGCGATGGAGAAGGAGCGCCTGGAGAAGGCGAAGGAGCGCCAGTGCGCCGCCCTGCTTCGCTTCGCGGAGCGTCGACACGGCCGCGACGAAGGCGAAGTCGTCGTCATCTACGTCAGTGACGACGACGACGATGCGCCGCCACCAGTCCGCCATGGCGACGCCGGGCAGGGGTCCAGCAGGGGCGCCCGCGTCAAGGAGGAGAAGGCCGCCGACGACGATGGCGGCGACTTCAGCCAGTTTTTCCTTTAGATTAGTTTATGTATATGTGCTATGTAATGAAAATCCGCGAATTTCGCCGAAATGTGCCGAAATTTATCGTGTTTGGCCGAAATTTATCGTGTTTAAGCCGAACTTCGCCGAACTTATTTTTTTTTAAAACATGCCTGGGGCGGCCCTCTGGCCGGCGGCTGGGGACCAACTCGCCCCCAGGCCCAATTTTTGCGCCGGCTCACCCCCAGGCGGCGATTTTAGGCGCCCCCTGGGGGGCCAACGGCTGGAGATGCCCTTAGACCCTGTGATGCTTTCCTAACTGCCTCTCGTTTATCAACGTTGTGCCATCAACTGACAAAATTGCTTCCTTGACAACCTGCCACATCCTAAAATGGTAAGAAGAATACTGACACACAACAGGCAACAACTTTGCTGAACTAAGCATATCTGGAATCGAACCTAACATTATGTAGTGTGTTAATGAAAGGCACAATAAAAGTATAAAATGCATCACCTTTCAAACAATTGGCCGCAGATGTCAGTATGAACATCATCAACAATTTCTTAAGGAATGCAGAGACGCACTTGGAATGCCATAAAAGCTTCTGTTGCATCCTTACTCTGCTCTCCTTCAGCTACAAACCGTTGAAGGTTATGTTCCTAGCGAAAACCAATTCCTGCTCGTACAACACAAGACCAACAATGTAAAACAAGATGAAGTAAACAAAGTCAGTTGCAACAATATCAGCGCTGAGCTAATGTCTGATGATGTAGGTGTATAATGAATGATTGTGTACTAATGCATATAGGATATGCATATGACAAGGAGGGCGGACTGCGCATCTAAGAGAAAGAAAATAGTGAAGAAAATTTGGGAAAGGGGGCTGACCAGGAAGCAAATTGGGCACTCCAGGAGCTGGTACACATGTGGATGGGGTTGGAGATGAAGTTGACCACAAGAACGACCTCGACGAGGACGCCCGCCGCCACTTGGGACAACAACTCGATCTTGAGGTCGACACCAACCAGAAAGCCGTCGACAGCATTCTTGTCCTTGGACGGCGGCGACAAGGCGAGGCGCAACTTCTTGGGCAGCCCGACGCCCTTGACCTGCAAGAACCCATCTCCGGCGGACACCCTCTGCCAAGAGGGAGACGAGAAGGCATGGAGCTCGGCGACGTCCGCTCCATCGATCTGTCAAGGAGGGTGGACATCGATGGCGATGTGGGGGTCACGGATCTGGCCAGAGAAGCGCCTCCCCTTCCTCCTCCTCTGACATCGGTGGCGGCGGCGTCCTCCCATTTATCCTCGTCACCAGCATCCGCGCGCACGCGTTGGCGGCAGGGCCGCGGACCCGACGGCGACGAAAAGAGAGAGCATCCTTTCTGCCTGCCTCAGTGGGGAGAAAGAGAGAAGGGAAAAAGGAGGTGACGTGCGTTGGTTGGAGCGGGGCGGCCTGGCGGGCATACCTGGCGACCTATTCCTTCTGGACGAAGGAAACGAGCAGTGGTTGGGCAGCGACGAAGCCAATCGTGCGCCGCTCTCACCTCTAGCGCAATTGTCCTTCGCGGTTCGCCACGTGGATCACCCGAGATAACCGCTTTGATGCACATTTTATTGTTTTTGATGGAAGATGGATGGCCGCCATTATTGATGGCCCCACAGGGTATCTCGATGGTTATGTTGCGCAGAGCGAAGGAAATCAAAAGAAGATCTAGGAAAACAGAATTCCGACGAGCAGTAGTATGAGTGGGAAGGAGTTGGATGAGTTACGAAAGAAGTTGCCAATTTTTATCGAGGGTGCTCAGCAGCTTCCTTGGTCAGGGGCGTACCATTTTGCTGCTACAGTGTCACTTGGCTATAGAAGCTTACCCAAATCTTTTAGGGCCTTGCTTCGGTAGCCCCCCCCCCCCCCCCCAACAAAACGTAGAAGGGCAGAATTGGCATACGAAAGAAACGTATGCCCACCTCGTATTGTACAGCTCTGCCGGGCATACGTATACCACGCGCATGAAAAAAAAAGTACCCATGATCTGGGCCCGCCCCCATCTTCTCGCCCGCCCATCTAGTCGCCCGCCCGCTAATCACGGTATTTCCAGAGTTGGCGATCGCCGCCGCAGCGGATCGCCGCCGTCCGAACCCCGTGCGAGGCCACCCTCGCCGTCCCAACGTCGCCCGTCGCCGCCCTCGGCGTCTGGACGTCGCCCGTCGCCGCCCCCGTCGCCGCATCTCACCGTCCCAACTTCACCCGTCGCCGCATCTCACCGTCCTAACGTCGCCCGTCGCCGCATCTCACCGTCGTCCGACGACGCGGACGTGAAGGGCCCGACGTCTGACGCTGCCCTCGCCGCCCGAACCCCGTCCGACACCGCCCTCGCCGTCGCAACGTCGTCCGTCGCCACATCTAACCGTCGTCGTTGTACGCCGGGGACGTGAAGGGCCCGACGTCTGACGCCGCCTCCGCAGCACTGTCGTCGAACGTCGTCGACGTCTACACCGCAGGCCAAGGTTTGTCATGCCCGTCATCTAAACCTAGCGGGATAGATACATGTTTCGCGTGAGGAATACATGCATGCAAACTCATTTTTTTCTTTTTCTTTTTTTGCAAATAAGTTGCGTTGGGCACTAAATTCGTTTACAGTACATGAACGAGTAATTACACAGTTGATGCAGGCTGGTCATTCGTTTGTGCTGCCCGTAACTGCGCATGCGTGGTGTTGTGTGTTTTCTACTGGATAATAGATGTAGTAATGAGCTGGGATGAAAGTAGTAATAGCAGTACTAAAAAAATTGTTTTTCTGGAGGGTAGGCTTGAGCCTGTTTAAGCCTGTCTAGTAGACTCGCCGCTGGATAGAAGTGAGGGCTAGTTCATGCATGTACGGATTTAGGGTTTAGGGTTCATCAAAACCTCCCGCCGCAGCGCCTCCTCTACGGACTAGGGCATGATTTACAGAACTAGCGTTGCTTTGGGCATGATGCATTGTACTAAACCTAACACACGATGTTTTGCAGTTCTGTGAGTTAGGCGTGTTGACATGGACGAAGAATCTGCATTCGGGAGGGACGAGAATGGTACTGATAAGGTGACTAAGACCAATAACGATAACTTGAACGAAGATGATGACAACAGCGACAACGATTCCGTCTCGTCATATGATATCTTACCTCCGGAGGATTTTGATAATAATGAACATGGCGCAAATAGCGAAAACGTAAGTGCCGTATATTTTTTTTATTTTCGAAATTGCAAAGTACGGCATGGCTAACTGTATATCTTTGTGTACAAATTTCCAGGAAGATGTGGATGTTGACAATGTGCAACATAGTTGGCAGGAATCATTTGCAGATAACTTGAGCCAGGTTAGTTGATAGATGTTGTACATGGATCAATAGTATGATTTAAATGATAATAATTGACATATATATTTTGAAATGAATGTTGTAGGAGGAGTCAGATGGTCCGAGCATTGATCACGATGAGGGAGAGATCGATATTGAGGAGGCTCAAAGGCAGCAGAAGATGCTTGAGACACATTGGAAGGTCATGGCTATGACCTTTCGGTCGCAAGGGGATGCATACATATTCTACAACAATCACGCCAGAGAACACGGGTTTAGCATAAGGAAACAGAAAGTGAAACGAGGTGCTTCGGGAATGATCCGGTACCGGCGGTTTCTTTGCTCCAGGGCTGGGAGAAGGCAGAGCAAGTTCATAACCATGGAGGGCCGCAAGCGCAGGCTTAGACCGGAGACTCGTTGTGACTGCGGTGCACATATGGTGGTGAAGCTGGACAGAGAACGTGGCGTTTGGTTCGTCGCATCATTCGTGGATGATCACAACCACACGATGGCTCGGCCCGACGAGGTTTGTTTTTTATGGTCACACAGACGGATTGGAGATGGGCAGAGGGCCGAGATATTGGCCATGGAAGCGGCCGGGATAAGAAAGCTTATTATAATGGACAACTTCATCAGCAGATACGGTTCGTACGATAAGTGCGGGCTTATCAGGAGGGACATTTACAATCTTTGTTGCAGAGAAAAAATGAGGCTCATTGCAAAGGTTGATGCAGAGACGGCAGTTGGCATTATGAGGAGTAGGAAGGAGAAGGACCCTGAGTTTTTTTTTTGAGTATGTGCGTGACAAGGAAGGGCGACTGAAGAGTATGTTCTGGTGCGATGCACAGTCGCGGAGGGACTATCAGGACTACGGAGATGTGGTCGTGTTTGATAGCACGTATAAGATGAACAGATACGGTATGCCGTTCGTCCCCTTTGTAGGAGTTTTAGTCCCAAGTTTTAGTCCCACCTCGGAAGCGGGGGGGCGCCAGGAGCGGCTTAAATAGCTGCCTCCGCCCCCCCTTTCGAACTCCTCTCGTATTATCCCCGTGCGCCCCGTTGGACCCCGTTGCTGGGCCCGCTAGTGCGCTCGATCGGCCGCCCGAGTCGCCTCTGGGCTTGATTTGGGTAGCTTCCGTAAGCTACTATGGGCCCAGCAGCGGTGGTCGGGCATTTTTTTTTAAAAAAAACTTCACTTTATTTTGGCAGAAAATAGCGGCTGCAAACAACAGCCCGCACTGACCACATCACATTTATTTAGTTGCGACAAATGGCAAACAGTGCATAATACAAAGTGCGTACATAACATGTTCAAAAATCATCACCCACGATGTTGCAAGTAAGAGTGATATTGTAGCAGACCACATCACATTTATTTAGTTGCGAAACATGCTAAACCATGCCGCAGATAAGAGTACTATTGTAGCAAATACCAACCACTGCAAATATATAGATGTCTTAATATGTAAATTGTATCAAGATACCGACAACAGCACATTTATTTAGTGGAGATAATAGCCAACACCCCATCCTCCTACTCATTTGGTCTCCATGATCTTGAGGATCTTCTCTTTCACTACTTCCTTCGTGTTGCACTCTGAAAAAAGTATTTCAGCTAGAATGCGTCCCCTTGAAGCATTAACCTCATCTTGATCGAACTCAAATGCCCAACCATCTCCGTCCCAGTGTTGAACGCATTTCACCACGAAAAGACCACAAGAGACTCTGCAAGAAACCACAAGTCAGTTATTGATGGATCATACAAGTACATACTAATTCAACATTTGCAACATACCCGTCTTTCTGTGACGGCATATTGTACTCCCTTATTGGCCAGGAAGATACATCATGATGATCCGTTTCAATAAGAGCATTCACCTCCTTTGTATCAATAGCTATCTCTGCCCTCTGAAATAAAATTGACAAATCCATATGAAGTACTTTTCGAAGAAATATATATTGTTTTATGTAACGTTGTAAGCTTACCAGCTTAGCAATCTTTGCAAGAACTCTTTTGCTGCATTTACCAGTAGAGTTTAATACTTGAAACTCTTTTTTCTTGTTGTGCATAAGAACTGTTATCCAATGATTTTCTTCCACATGAAAAGGAAAGTATGCCTACAACAAAGTTTATTCATGTTGGTGTACACACAGATATACTACGAATGATCATACTAAACTGAAGTACCTTATCTTTGATGAAATACTCTTCAGTAACTCTAGACACCATTTTAGTTTGGTTTGTGAAATGATCCATAAAATGCCTCTTAGAGTTGACAACCTTTCCATCAGCACGAAGAATAAGCCAGTGGGACACCCAAGATGATAATATGTGACGGTCAGCACGAGGATTATGGGTCTGCATATGGTTGCAATAACAATTGATGACCTACAAAATAACATAACACCAATACGCCTATTAGATAATTTATATGCAAATGACATGTCCAACTTAATAACTTATTGCTAATACTTACACCGCCATGCAACCATTTTTTCGAAATGATGGCTTCAAGCATATGAGGTGTACATGTTTCCCCACCAATTCCCGTCATGTGCACGACAGTTTTCCTGCGAAGCTTCTCCGAGTCTGCCAGTGTCCGGATATAAATCTTTGCGGCCTCTATGTGATCCTCATTAATGTAATCAGTATTAATCATAGCAGCTCTTATACCAAACAGACCTAAAATAGTAAGAAACAATGAGTTAATAAAGTGTGCATGCAAGGACAGAAGTATGTTGCTACAATAATCTACTTAGCACTTACTTTTCTTTGCACGTTTACGTCCACCGTTCTGCTGGTAAGGTGAAAGGCAATATTTTGACTGTTTCCTCTTGCGTTTCCCATCATTCTCCTTCTCATCATTCTCCTTCCCATCATTCTCCTTCCCATCACTCTCCTGAGTGCCATTTTCTTTCGCATTTTTAATACGGGTGTTCAGACTATCCATACTAAACTCCTCAGATTTATCGGCGCTAGACCCGTCTGACACTTCATTCATATTCTTGGGGGTTGAAGTAAAAGGTGGAAATTCATTCGTGGCTACCGTCTCAAGAGATGGGTCGGGTGAATTACCGTTGTCATAAATAACGAAGGGGTCGTCTTCATCTCCTGTACCAGGTGTGTTGTGATGCACACCTTTATCACGCGCCAATTTCTTCCCGTTCCCGGTGGTGAAGGATGCATCCACCCTGTTGTCCATGTCTTCTTTTGCGGGAGTTGATTTTACATCTGTCCAATATTTTGATTTATATTTTGATGGACCATACTTCCCCATCCACGCTTCACTATGCTCCACAAACTCAATGTCATCACGAAACCCCCTGAAGGCAAGACCTTCCTTCTCTAGCTTCTGCACTACAATCTGCAATGACACATCGAAATTATTTATTACATGCATAAATTATCAATAATCCCATGCAAACTGAAATACACATCAGTATTTACCTCAGCACATTTTTCAGGGAGCAGTCTAATTTCTTTTTGCATATCTTTGATGCATTTCATCAATCTGTTACATATTAAATCAATATAAATTTCTCAACACATAAATAGCAACATAATTGCATGCAGTTGGAACCATTAAAACTTACCGTCCCATTACCACGGCCGTATGCCGTGTCGTACGCGTCACGCTTCATAGCCTCATCTTCTGACCAATTGACCATCAACGGATACTCATGAGCTAGTGGATCAAATGTCTCTTCATCCAGTGGCTGCACTTTCTCCCAAAACATGTACTGCACAAACATGAAGTATATCAGCAAATTCTTTTCACAAACTTTAGTTTCAAATAAACAAATATAACATAAGGTTTACCTGTATGAGGGCAAGGTTTCCGATCGGCCAAGTAAATTTTTCAAGATCTGACAAGGTCTTTGTGATGCCTTCCACGCAAACGCGTAAAGTAAATGCGTTCCAATTATATGATTTGATGGCCTCCACATCGTGCACTAACTTGTAGTAAGCATTAGGAACTTCTCTGGTGGACTGCGGTGCAAGAACCGTGCCCAGAAGAACCAGAACAATTCTACGGAGGAAATCATCATCGTACGTGCCACTGGCAACGATGTTGTCAATCAGATCGTCTATCATCATTTGCCCCATTTTCGAATCTACAAAACGACTAGGCACCTTCACCTTCGCCTTTAACCCCCCTTTACCTAGGGCTTTAATGGCATCTTTGCCCTTGTTCTGTAGCCCAAAAATGTCATACACATCTTCGGTGCGCAATGAAATCGCACCGTTTTTTGATGGCATGATGAACCTTTTTCTGTCCATTGCATAGATTTAATAATAAACTTGAGCAAACATTTTCGCATCAGCACACTAGGAATCATCAACATTTTTTCAAGACTAGTGCTCGCAAACCGCGTTTTCTGCCTAGAGTTTAGTTTGCTGACCAAGAGACACCACTTCTCAACCGAACAAAAAATCTCTCCGTACTCCTCCATCGCTAGGAATAGGAGCAAAAATAATGTTAGCTACTATGTATGCGTACATGATAAACATGATGAATGCATAGTACCTCGTGCCATGAGATCGGTGCCGGCCCTTGGGGACGATGGCGCGCTGGCGTTGCTAACTACAAACAAAATTCATACATATATAAGCTATCATGCATGCATAATTATTACCAAAACTATAGCCAAATTAGATATATAACCTCATTCACATTAGACATAATCAAATTAGACATTCTCACATTATTCTCTAAGTACATAGTGTACTGACCTTGGGACAAAATATTCAACGATCAAGGTTATGCTTATATTTTAATGCCCTGTTTCATAACAAATTATTTTTTAAGTACTCTAAAAATATTAGGCCTACTCTAAAAATATTTTCTAATTACTCTAGGAAGTTGGCGTCGGCGTCAGAACGCGTCTACGGCGGCGACGAGGGGCAGGTTTCGGGAGTTACCTCGAAGGTGGCGTCGAGGTCGTATGGGGCGTCGGGCGTCGGCGTGAAGGTGGCGTCGGGGGCGTCGGCGTGAGGTCGCGTCGGCGGCAGATGGCGTCGGTGGCGTAGGGGGCGTCGGCGTCGAGGGCGTCGGCTAGAAGGTGGCGTCGGGGGCGTAGGGGGCGTCGGTGTCGGGGGCGTAGGGGGCGTAGGGGGCGTCGGCGTCGGGGGCGTAGGGGGCGTAGGGGGCGTCGGTGGCGGCGTCAGCCGCAGATGGCGTCGGGGGCGGCGGGCGCAGGCAGCTAGGGTTAGGCGGCGACTAGTGGCGATCTGGAGGCGGCGTGGACTCGCGATCGTGGACGCGGCGTGGCTTTGACCCCCGATCGAGGCGAGGTCCACTAGGGCTTTGACCTCCTCGGATCGGCTGGAGTCGGCTATAGCCGGGACACCTTCGAGGGTCACTCCCTCCCCGCCACGTCAGCAATAGGTGGGGGCAGTAGGAGGTTAGATCCGGCTATTAACTATGCGGGTGGGTTAGGGTGGGGCCGCGCGCCCCATGCATTTTTCCTATAATTTTGTAAATTCGTGTAATAAAGTATTTTCGTCATGCAAACTTACATGAAAACAAAAATCATTTGCCAAACGGCAAGAAACTTTTTCCGCATGATGGCATCACCCTCGACAGCACCCACGCCAGTTTGCATATTTTTCCGACGCTCGACGCGTTTTCTAGAATTTTCCCCGTGAAAATGCCATAAAACAATGGCCGGACGTGACGCAACGTTTGTTTTGTGTCCGTTTTCGTTCCAACCTTGCGTGGGGCCCTATATAGGCTGTGCCCGCACGTCCGACAAATTTGGTGCAATTGCATGCATGCGATCACGTACACCCAGTGCAACCAGACTCTTTTACGGTCTACCGGAGGGGGGTTCCAGACTACTTTTTTTTCACTCCGCCAAACGGCACGAAACTTTTTCCGCATGATGGCATCACCCTCGACAGCACCCACGCCAGTTTGCATATTTTTCCGACGCTCGACGCATTTTCTAGGATTTTCCCCGTGAAAATGCCGTAAAACAATGGCCGGACGTGACGCAACGTTTGTTTTGTGTCCGTTTTCGTTCCAACCTTGCGTGGGGCCCTATGTAGGCTGTGCCCGCACGTCCGACAAATTTGGTGCAATTGCATGCATGCGATCACGTACACCCAGTGCAACCAGGCTCTTTTACGGTCTACCGGAGGGGGGTTCCAGACTACTTTTTTTTTCACTCCGCCAAACGGCACGAAACTTTTTCCGCATGATGGCATCACCCTCGACAGCACCCACGCCAGTTTGCATATTTTTCCGACGCTCGACGCGTTTCCTAGGATTTTCCCCGTGAAAATGCCGTAAAACAATGGCCGGACGTGACGCAACGTTCGTTTTGTGTCCGTTTTCGTTCCAACCTTGCATGGGGCCCTATGTAGGCTGTGCCCGCACGTCCGACAAATTTGGTGCAATTGCATGCATGCGATCACGTACACCCAGTGCAACCAGGCTCTTTTACGGTCTACCGGAGGGGGGTTCCCGACTACTTTTTTTTTCACTCCGCCAAACGGCACGAAACTTTTTCCGCATGATGGCATCACCCTCGACAGCACCCACGCCAGTTTGCATATTTTTCCGACGCTCGACGCGTTTCCTAGGATTTTCCCCGTGAAAATGCCGTAAAACAATGGCCGGACGTGACGCAACGTTCGTTTTGTGTCCGTTTTCGTTCCAACCTTGCGTGGGGCCCTATGTAGGCTGTGCCCGCACGTCCGACAAATTTGGTGCAATTGCATGCATGCGATCACGTACACCCAGTGCAACCAGGCTCTTTTACGGTCTACCGGAGGGGGGTTCCCGACTACTTTTTTTTTCACTCCGCCAAACGGCACGAAACTTTTTCCGCATGATGGCATCACCCTCGACAGCACCCACACCAGTTTGCATATTTTTCCGACGCTCGACGCGTTTCCTAGGATTTTCCCCGTGAAAATGCCGTAAAACAATGGCCGGACGTGACGCAACGTTCGTTTTGTGTCCGTTTTCGTTCCAACCTTGCGTGGGGCCCTATGTAGGCTGTGCCCGCACGTCCGACAAATTTGGTGCAATTGCATGCATGCGATCACGTACACCCAGTGCAACCAGGCTCTTTTACGGTCTACCGGAGGGGGGTTCCCGACTACTTTTTTTTTCACTCCGCCAAACGGCACGAAACTTTTTCCGCATGATGGTATCACCCTCGACAGCACCCACGCCAGTTTGCATATTTTTTCGACGCTCGACGCGTTTCCTGGGATTTTCCCCGTGAAAATGCCGTAAAACAATGGCCGGACGTGACGCAACGTTTGTTTTGTGTCCGTTTTCATTCCAACCTTGCGTGGGGCCCTACGTAGGCCGTGCCCGCATGTCCGACCACTTTGGTGCAATTGCATGCATGCGATCACGTGCCCACAGTGCAGCCAGGCTCTTTTACGGTCTACCGGAGGGGGGTTCCCGACTACTTTTTTTTTCACTCCGCCGAACGGCACGAAACTTTTTCCGCATGATGGCATCACCCTCGACAGCACCCACGCCAGTTTGCATATTTTTCCGACGTTCGACGCGTTTCTTGGGATTTTCCCCGTGAAAATGCCGTAAAACAATGGCCAGACGTGACGCAACGTTTGTTTTGTGTCCGTTTTCGTTCCAACCTTGCGTGGGGCCCTACGTAGGCCGTGCCCGCATGTCCGACCACTTTGGTGCAATTGCATGCATGCGATCACGTGCCCACAGTGCAGCCAGGCTCTTTTACGGTCTACCGAAGGAGGGTTCCCGACTACTTTTTTTTTCACTCCGCCAAACGGCACGAAACTTTTTCCGCATGATGGCATCACCCTCGACAGCACCCACGCCAGTTTGCATATTTTTCCGACGCTCGACGCGTTTTCTAGGATTTTCCCCGTGAAAATGCCGTAAAACAATGGCCGGACGTGACGTAACGTTTGTTTTGTGTCCGTTTTTGTTCCAACCTTGCGTGGGGCGCTATGTAGGCTGTGCCCGCACGTCCGACAAATTTGGTGCAATTGCATGCATGCGATCACGTACACCCAGTGCAACCAGGCTCTTTTACGGTCTACCGGAGGGGGGTTCCCGACTACTTTTTTTTTCACTCCGCCAAACGGCACGAAACTTTTTCCGCATGATGGCATCACTCTTGACAGCACCCACGCCAGTTTGCATATTTTTCCGACGCTCGACGCGTTTCCTAGGATTTTCCCCGTGAAAATGCCGTAAAACAATGGCCGGACGTGATGCAACGTTCGTTTTGTGTCCGTTTTCGTTCCAACCTTGCGTGGGGCCCTACGTAGGCCGTGCCCGCATGTCCGACCACTTTGGTGCAATTGCATGCATGCGATCACGTGCCCACAGTGCAGCCAGGCTCTTTTACGGTCTACCGGAGGGGGGTTCCCGACTACTTTTTGTTTGACTCTGCCAAATGTCACGAAACTTTTTCCGCTCGTTGGCATCACCCTCGATTGTACCCACGTACCCCTAGTGCAACGAGCAACGAACTTTGGTGCAATTGTCTGCAGTTTCAAAATTCTGTTTATTTTGTTTGCTGTCGTTTCATGATGATGATGCCATTGCATGTGTTATACTACCTGGGTTGACCGACGTGGTGAAAAAACGCACCCGTTCGTGTTATTGTCGCATGCCATGTTTTTCCCGTGTTACTGTCTCATGCATGTTTTTCATATACACGCCGCAGATTACCTCGCATCCCAGCCAACGGCCAGCGCCTCCCTCGAATCCCGCCGCCACGGACCCACCGAATCCCACCTACCCCGGACCCCAACTGGCCAACCAGCGCCTCCCTAGGATCCCACCACCACGACCGGATCAGCCTCGCTCCCCGCACACAACGACTTTGACCCGCCCCGCCGCATCCTCCTCGATCTCCCCGCCCAATGCACGCCTCCAACACGCCCACACAAAATTTTTCCCCGCGCGGGCGAGGGGAGGGTGGCGTGGGCCGTGGGAGTGGGCGAGTGGCGCCTTGCCACCATGGGCTGAACTGGGCCGGCCGGTGACAGCACAGAAAACGGCCTCCTGAGCCTTGCGTCGGCCGCGTGCACTGAGGGGCGAGTTGCAATGCCATATTTAGTCCCACCTCGGAAGCGGGGGGGGGGCGCGCTTGGAGCGACTTAAATAGCTGCTTTCGCCCCACACCTCGAACTCCTTTAATCTAACTCCTCAGTGCTCCGTTGGACCCCGTTTCTGGGCCCGTTAGTGGGCTCAATCAGCCGCGCGAGTCGCCTACGGGCTTGATTTGGGGTAACTTCTCCTCTATGGGCTCAGCATCGGTGGTTGGGTTCTTTCTTTTATGTTGCTTAAATTTTTTGCCGGTATTTTATGTGTTTACTTCACCTTTTTACAGCATCAATGGAAATATCCCATTAATAACAAAAACTATATCAATAAGTGATACATTATACAACCATTCCATTACTCGTTAAAGCAACATAATTTCGTTCATATTTTTTTATGTGTTTACTTCTCCTTTTTACAATATCAATGGAAATATTCCATTAATAACAAAAACCATATCAATAAGTGATACATTCTACAACCATTCCATTACTCGTTGAAGCAACATAATTTCGTTCATATTTAGGATATTTTACATTCAAACGAAATTTTACATGAAAGATTACGGCAGTGGAAAGATTAACACTAAAACAAATCTAACTACTCCTCCTCGCTACTCACAAGATCAACCACTACCGTCTGCCCGCCGTCTTCACCGCCGTCTTCGCCGCCGTCTGAGTCATCGGAACTGCCCAAGTCTCCGAAAAATTCTTCCAAGGTAGACGACTGTTGCGCTAGTGTATCGGTCGACTCCCTGATCGCCTGCCAGTATCCCGGCTCGTCTGCCGGGTCCCTCGGGTCAACAACATCCTCCGGCGGCATCCAACCGGTCTCTGACGTGGAGTTCCGGATCGCGCGGATCAAACCCGGCGACTCCAACGGGTCGCCCTCCTCTTGCATCGCCGCTAGTTCCGGCGGGATGTGAAACTCAGGGGCGGCCGCTGGAGCGGCGGGAGCGGCCGGCGCGCCTGCGCGAGCGCGCCGACCGGCACGGGCCTGCACAACCGGGGCGGTGGGGGGCGCGAGGGGCACGTTTGGACCGTCCGCGCGGATGCCCCGAGACTTGTAGAAGCTGACGACGGTGTCGAAGTCGCGGCCTACCCAAAAGTTGAGGCGACCTTCGGGGTTCCACGGACCGGGTTGTGCCGGCCCAGGCGTGGCATAGCCGTCGCTCGTCACGTGCCAGCCGTGTGCTAGGCGACACGACGGCGGCACGGGGATGCCGTGCCGGTAGATATCGACGGTCTGCGGCCCGCTGAGGCTAGACGGCCACAGACCGCCCGGCGCGGCGCCGCGTCCACCACCTCGTCCACCACCGCTGCCGCCGCCTCCGCCGCCGCCAACCGCCCGGCGACTGCTCCCTGCGCCTCCACTGTCGCCTCCACAGCCGAACCAACGCCGGCCGAAGCATCCGCGTCCACGAGGCATCGCGCCGGAGAGAGCCGCCACCCCGAAGATCGATCGGAGAACGCGGGGTCGGGGATCGAAGAAAGAGGAGAGGCGGAGTCGGGGGCGGTTTATGTGAGGCTAGCGCGCGGGTCGGGGGCGGATTTATGGGAGGGAGAGCGCGGGTCGGGGGCAGGCGAGGCGGCAGCGGGGGCGGGGGGCAGGCGGCAGCGCCTCAGCGGGGCCGGCCAACGCGAGGCGAGGCGGCAACGCGGCGCAGGCCGAGGCGGAAGCGAGCGCCGCAGGCCGAGGCGGAAGCGGGGGCGGCCGACGCGAGGCGGAAGCGGGCGCCGCAGGCCGAGGCGGAAGCGGGGGCGGCCGACGCGAGGCGGAAGCGGGCGCCGCAGGCCGAGGCGGAAGCGGGGGCAGGCCGCAGCGCAGCAATCGGCAGCGGGGCCCGTAACCGCGCCATCCATGCATGGATGGATGCCTGTAAGCGCGTAATTAGCGTAAGGGACGTGGGCGTGCGGGGGTGGGCGCGCTGCCGGGGCGACCCGGCCGAAAAAAAAGCAAAAGCGTATACATATACGTATACATTACTTGCGGGGGCGGCCTTTTTTCGATTTATGCCCATCATGCCCTCCGTTATGAAGGGGTATGGGACAATCTTAGCCGTCCTTGTGTTCAAGGGGGTCTACCGAAGCGGAAGTGAATCTTTTAATATCATGTATAGAAATGTCAACAGCATAGCTCCTCAGCCTTCAGAAACTGATGTAATAAAATCTGGAGAAGTTTTTATTGTGCACCTGTCAGAGGCGGGAAGGTCAGATCGAGTATTCATGATTGCAAAGACTAATTTTATGTGTGGTATCCTGTTTGGTACTACACTACTGACAGAAGCAAGACGTTGGTCCAAGCGAACCATCATGGCCTTGAAGATAACCGAAGATGTTACAGCAGATAAATGGGAGGGAAAGAGAGAGGAGGCAGCAACAAGGCCTGTAGACCTTAATGATACACCCTTCGAAGCAGAGCTGTGGCCTCATCTAGAAATCTTAGAAGACCTTAGATTGTTCTATAGGGAAGGCACAGTTCGCAGAAGGTTCGAGTTAGTAAATTTGCCTGTGCAACTTGGCAAAGAGGGGCCCATTGGTGATGATCTGGACGATGAGTTGACAGGGGATGATGAGTTGACAGGGGATGATGAGCACGAGGGTTCAAAGTTCTTAATACAACCTGTCTTGCATTTTAAACGCAACAAAGGGCCGAGACCACATGGTGCCAATGGCAATAAGAAAGAGGTAGCAGAAAGTGTCAATAATGTGGAAACTGACTGTGGGCGTGCATCAAAAGAAGCTTCAAAAACCAAAAATCTTGTTAGTGATAAGCTCCCGGGAGAAGCATCTGAACAGTTACACCATTCTGTTAGGGCACTAGTTGAAGCTTTGATCATTTCAGAGGATAAAGCTGAAACAACAAAAGGGCCAGCGGCTATTATCAATCTGGGCAATAGTTGCTACGCAAGTTGCACATTACAGTATTGTCAAACTGTCCCAGAGCTGCAATTGGAGTTGGAAAGGTATCACTACCCCCTCAAATTTCCTCTATGATTATACCTCAGATTATATAGGCTAACCATTGTCTATTATTTTTCTTTTCCAGATACCTAAAAGGTCCAAGAACTCGAATCGCCAGTCAATCAGGGCATGGTCTAATTGATGCTCTACATCAAACTATAGTACGACTTGGTAATAATGGTAGACCTATACGTCCTAACAGATTTATGAAGGTCAGCACGTCCTTGCCATTTCTTCTATTAGTTTTGTGCAAATCTGTTTTTATCTAGATCTGATGCATCAAGGTATAAATGTTTTGGTGCTTTCTCACCGTTTTTTTAGCAGATACTACGTGAAGTGTATCCAGATTTTGGAGAGATGCAAGGGCGCCATTATAGGCAACAGGTACCTTCTGTTCAACTAGTACGGTGGAGGTGGAAATATCATTAACAACATATATTAGCCATGTGTTCAATCTTTTATAACATTTTATTTACTTACTAGATGGATTCAAAGACTTCGATAGTTAGAAATATCTGCAAACCATAACCAGGCTTCTAAGATAAACTTCTCATAGCGTGAGATCTCAAACTGAGTTTGCAGGGGAGCGAACCTTTTTTCGAACTGGAAGTATGGGGAAAAATGAAAATCATAAAGAAAATACTGTGAAAATTATGGCAATAGCTATCATTAGAGAAGAAATAAATGTCAGTGTGACCGGAGAGCCTAGTGAACAGGCAGGAAGGCAACGATGCCCAGATCACCCCTTATATGTTATTTATGAGAAGTTACTAACCATAAACGTTGCAGGTCTCATCAACCTGATCGGAAAGTTCCGGGGGAAACCCTAAATCTGGGTCTACCGGATCGGACGATGACGGTGCTATCGGTATCGTCCTCTCTCATGGGGGCATCGTTTTGGAGCGAGTGCTGGTTGGAGGGGACAAGAGGAGGAGCGGTGTTTCGTCTGCTCCATTGATGACGGCGGATCTCGGCGGCGTGGCGCAGTGGAGACTCGGCGCCTGATGAGTGGAGATGAACTCGCGCAGGAGGGTGACGCTGACTGGCGTCATGGTGGCGTCGGTGGCAGTTGGACCGGCCAAGGTTAATGCAGCAGTACAACTCTGAAGATGAATTCGTGGCAGGTGGCTGCGGCGGCCTCATACCCGGCAGGGGTCCTGGTTGAGAAACACGCCGGACTGGTGGGTGCCCATACCCGACAGGCGTTTTGGGTGGGACCTCAAGTCTTTAGATGTTTAGGTTTGGCTGCGTGGTCTGTTTGGTATTAGGCCCAGACTTTCAGCGCCCCTACATCAACTGGATAGGGATAGCGACAATTGTTGCTTAGTTTGGTGGCTTTAGACTTATTGGTGTATGACTCTATACAGTCTTGTGTCAATAATTAATAAAGTGGCCGTATGCATCGTCCAGATGCAGAGGCGAGGGGTCGTTCTCTTTTTCTAAAAAAAGAAAACCACAAACTTGTTAGAGTTAGGGCATGTTCTGATTCTCTCCAGCTCTCAACTCTGCAAACTTCACACGAGAAGCTGACCCGAACGCATAAGCTGTGAGAAGCTAGATCTGAGAAGCTAAACCATCCCCTAGTGTAAAAAGGAGAAGCAAGGTCGGCCCAGCTCCACCAAAATGCGAAGCGTGGAGTTCGATCAATTTACACCCAACTGCCACCGCCAAAGATACCGCTTCACTGCCTCTCCACTCGAAAAGAAAACGAGCAGCTCGAATCGTTACGCTCAGCCTCGCTCGAACGAGTACCCCTCCTAATTGGGCTAGATCCACCCGGCCCAACCTATGCCTAACAGGCCAGAGCCCTCCCAACCGGGCTGCAGCTGTGGGAGAAGCTGTGGATGGAGCCGAACACTCCTGGGATCGCTATGGGTGTGTTTGGTAGGGTGTATGAAGGGTGCATGAGAGCAAAAGTTCCCTTCTCGACCCACTTTTGGGTGTTTGGTAGAGTGTATGAAGGGTGCATGAGTCCACACTAGTTTAGCACAAATACACTAGGAGCATGCATGAGGAGAGCATGCATGAGGAGGGGTGTTGAGGTGAGCATGCATGAAGAGGGAACAACTATGCTGAGATAAGAACGCAACCAAACACACCCTATGTGAAGTTAGAAGCGAGGAGAAGAAGTTGAATATGTGGAGTTCTGTGAAGCTGGAGAGAATCAGAACAGGCTCTTAATCTTTTCATATAAAACCCTTTAACAGTGGCGGTAAGGGCGACTTCTCACCTATGCCACGTCCAAAGATTTACTGTCGCTGGTGAAAGGAAAAAAAGATTTAATCAGCGCAGGAAATTTCGAGGCAACTTCCTCCGGTATCGAGCGCAGCGCATGCAACCCACCTCTCTCGTTCTCTCCGCACACGCAACCTCTTGCACCGCACGCCAACGCAGCCGCCGCCTCTTCTCTTCCATCGTCGTCGTCGCCTCGTCGGATCTGGGGAGAAAGAGAGTGCGAGTCTCCTACCTTCGCCGCGTCCGCGTCCGCATCACTCTTCCGCGCCCTGGCGCCGCCGCGTCCGCCACTTCTCCTCGCCTTGTCGTCCCCGTCCCTCTCTCATAGCCGAGCTCCAGCCCTCCACCATCCCCTCCTCCTTGACCGCCTCTCCCCTCGTCTGAAGGAGCACGGGGCTGGCAGCTGCGCCTGAGCCGCCACAAGGCCGTCAGGTAGAGAAGATTTGGTGCCACTGGCCGTTCCCACCGCTGTCCGAGTCCGACGTCTCGGAGTTGCCAGAGTCGCCGTCGCCATACGAAGACGAGTCGGCGGGGAGATGCTGGTGTTGGGATTCGGGAGGGTCCAATCTGCAGCAAATCCTTGGGAGATATGACGGTAAGTTGTGCCACTTGATGCCAAAACTGTTTCTGCATTTCCCTCTGATGATTGTGTTCTTCTATCTCATGAAATTTAGAAATTTCAGAAGCTATTTAATGTGAAGTCCATATCCTCTGTTTCTCTGTAGGTGTATTTTGGAATGCTCGACGGCTTGCTGGCTGCAGAAGAGCTTCCTGAGGAATACCGGAACCGATGCCAGGTACACTATTTCTCTCATTCTGATTTCGTTCTTTCCATTGACTGAAGGATTTACGCTGCCGCTGTGCCTGATTGCTCCAGGATATACTCTGTAACGACTGCGGAAAAAAGGGATTTCTCGGTTCCACTGGCTGTATCACAAATGCGCCGCCTGTGGCTCGTACAACACCAGAGTTATCAAGACCGAGGCACCAGATTGTTCCATGTCGAATTAACAGGCGAGTCGTTTTCTGTTTTCTTCTTCTACTCGATTCTTTTGGAAATTCGCCTCTACAATATATCTGGATACAGAGGAGCATTGCATATGTATAGGTGTGATGCTTAATAAAGTCAGTACGGAGCATGGATGCCCCTTTTGGTTAGCAGCGCAATTAATAGTCAGTTTACTATAGCAAAACACTATTAATTCTATGTAGTAACAGCCATTCGCCCCGTCTCTAGGATAATGCTTTAGGATAGTGCAAGAAATGGCAGTCTGGCAGCATGAATAGAACCAAGGCCGCCTGTCACTGCGCCACCCTGCATCACCCGGGGCCTCGTTCCTCGCTCCAATTGGCCATTTTGGCTTTGCATCTCCTGGGGCTGCACACTCCTGTCATGGCGAGTTCGCGACCAGCCGAATCGTCCGCCCGAGGCATGGGCAAGGCCCAGCAGCACCAATGCTACCAACAAAAAATGCCTCTTCTGTCCAAGCTGCATCCGACACGGACACCACTTCAACCAGAGTACCAAACCATGCAACCAGACTTGGCTATTTCCAGTGCAAAAAAAGAGCCAGCAGCCCCGGCCTTGGGTCTGCTGTTGTTGTAATGTTGTTGATGGAAGCTTCTCGTGGTCAGGGTGCCGAGCAGAGACTCTCACGTCCTCAGGGGGAAGGCCTCCTTGTAGTTTTGCAGACCGGATGAGCAGACGTTTGCTAGCAGCAAGTCGACAGTCGATGTGATCTCTCCAGGCCCAGGATGCGCTGGCTTTCTGCTCTGCACCACCGGTGCACGCCATGCTGGCCAGAGTTAGGCTCGGCACGCCTGGCATTTCTCTCGATGGTCCAATCTTGTGTGGCGAACAAGTCTCAGAGCTGTGTCTGTCGAATTGACCCTCTGTTCCAGTCCAATGGTTTAGGACATGAATGAAAGAGTCAGCATGCAAGCCAAGACTGCGTTACTCTATTTGAACTATGCATTTTACGAATACGCTGACAGGTGTAAGATAGTAAGATTTAAAATGTGTTGGCGAAAAGATTTATCACTTATCAGTAGGCTCAAACTGTACAGGTCCGCCGACGAGGATGTGGATGAGGACGAGGTCGAGCCCCTTCCCGGCGCGATCTCCTTTTGGAGGCTATTCAACTTCGTCGATGGCCTCGACTGGGCACTCATGGCCGCTGGCACAGTCGCCGCCGCCGCCCACGATGCAGCATTCGTAGTCTACATGCACTAATGGTCCTTGAATTTTCTCGATGCTGAGCGGATTTAGTCTGCTCTACACGGTCGTAGCGACGAGCCCCTCAACCAATTTAAGCAGGTAAACCGTTGCTTCACATGCTCGTCTCTTAATTGCACGCCTGACAGGGCCTGCAACGTGATATTTATTGCCTGACTCCCAAAGGTAAATTCAACAACAAATGTGTTTAGGATCCTGTAAGGAACCAGATGCCTCTCTCAATATCTATTGAATACAAGCTTTGATTACAAGCAACACCAATGGAGATACAAAGTTTGGGGATCAGGAAGAACATAAGGAGGAGGATGAGAGGTAGGGGAAGAGAGCCGCCGTGCCAAAGCCGTGATCCACTGGATGACCAGAACAATGCCTACTCCCTCGTACTTGTACTCTGTAGCTTTAGTGGTTTCCTGATGGGCTAGGCCCACGTACCGGTCCAGGGGCAAACCCACATGTTGGGTAACGTAGTAATTTCAAAAAAAATCCTACGCACACGCAAGATCATGGTGATGCATAGCAACGAGAGGGGAGAGTGTTTTCTACGTACCCTCGTAGACTGGAAGCGGAAGCGTTAGCACAACGCGGTTGATGTAGTCGTACGTCTTCACAGCCCGACCGATCAAGCACCGAAACTACGACACCTCCGAGTTCTAGCACATGTTCAGCTCGATGACGATCCCCGGACTCCGATCCAGCAAAGTGTCGGGGAAGAGTTCCGTCAGCATGACGGCGTGGTGACGATCTTGATGTTCTACCGTCGCAGGGTTTCGCCTAAGCACCGCTAGAATATTATCGAGGATTATGGTGGAGGGGGGCACCGCACACGGCTAAGAGAACGATCACGAAGATCAACTTGTGTCTCTATGGGGTGCCCCCTGGCCGCGTATATAAAGGAGTGGACGAGGGGAGGGCCGGCCCTCTCTATGGCGCGCCCTAGAGGAGTCCTACTCCCACCGGGAGTAGGATTCTCCCTTTCCTAGTAGAACTAGGAGCCCTTCCAAGTAGTAGGAGTAGGAGGGAAGGAAAGGGAAGGGAAAAAGGAGAAGGAAGGAAGGGGGCGCCCCCCTTCCCTAGTCCAATTCGGACCAGACCAAGGGGAGGGGTGCGGCCAACCTTGAGGCCCTTTTCCTCCTTTCCCGTATGGCCCAATAAGGCCCAATACGTATTCCCGTAACTCTCCGGTACTTTGAAAAATACCCGAATCACTCGAAACCTTTCCGATGTCCGAATATAGTCGTCCAATATATCGATCTTTATGTCTCGACCATTTCGAGACTCCTCGTCATGTCCCCAATCTTATCCGGGACTCCGAACTCCTTCGGTACATCAAAACTCATAAACTCATAATATAACTGTCATCGAAACTTTAAGCGTGCGGACTCTACGGGTTCGAGAACAATGTAGACATGACCGAGACACGTCTCTGGTCAATAACCAATAGCGGAACCTGCATGCTCATATTGGCTCCCACATATTCTACGAAGATCTTTATCGGTCAGACCGCATAACAACATACGTTGTTCCCTTTGTCATCGGTATGTTACTTGCCCGAGATTCGATCGTCGGTATCTCAATACCTAGTTCAATCTCGTTACCGGCAAGTCTCTTTACTCGTTCCGTAATACATCATCTCGCAACTAACTCATTAGTTGCAATGCTTGCAAGGCTTTAGGTGATGTGCATTACCGAGAGGGCCCAGAGATACCTCTCCGACAATCGGAGTGACAAATCCTAATCTCGAAATACGCCAACCCAACAAGTACCTTCGGAGACACCTGTAGAGAACCTTTATAATCACCCAGTTACATTGTGACGTTTGGTGGCACACAAAGTGTTCCTCTGGTAAACGGGAGTTGCATAATCTCATAGTCATAGGAACATGTATAAGTCATGAAGAAAGCAATAGCAACAAATTAAACGATCAAGTGCTATGCTAACGGAATGGGTCAAGTCAATCACATCATTCTCCTAATGATGTGATCTCGTTAACCAAATGACAACTCATGTTTATGGTTAGGAAACATAACTATCTTTAATCAATGAGCTAGTCAAGTAGAGGCATACTAGTGACACTCTGTTTGTCTATGTATTCACACATGTATTATGTTTCTGGTTAATACAATTCTAGCATGAATAATAAATATTTATCATGATATAAGGAAATATATAATAACTTTATTATTGCTTCTAGGGCATATTTCCTTTCAGTCTCCCACTTGCACTAGAGTCAATAATCTAGTTCACATCGCCATGTGATTTAACATCAATAGTTTACATCGCCATGTGATTAACACCCATAGTTCACATCGACATGTGACCAACACTCAAAGGGTTTACTAGAGCCAATAATCTAATTCACATCGCCATGTGATTAACACCCAAAGAGTACTGAGGTGTGATCATGTTTTGATTGTGAGAGAATTTTAGTCAACGGGTCTGCCACATTCAGATCCGTAAGTATTTTGCAAATTTCTATGTCAACAATGCTCTGCACAGAGCTACTCTAGCTAATTCTCCCACTTCCAATATGTATCTAGATTGAGATTTAGAATCATCTAGATCAGTGTAAAATTTGCATCGACGTAACCCTTTACGACGAACCTTTTGTCACTTCCATAATCGAGAAACATATCCTTATTCCACTAAGGATAATTTTGACCAATGTCCAGTGATCTACTCCTAGATCACTATTGTACTCCTTTCCCAAACTCAGGACAGGGTATACAATAGGTCTGGTACACAGCATGTCATACTTTATAGAACCTACGGCTGAGACATAGGGAATGACTTCCATTCTCTCTCTATCTTCTGCCGTGGTTGGGTTTTGAGTCTTACTCAACTTCACACCTTGTAACACAGGCATGAACTTCTTCTTTGACTGTTCTATTTTGAACTACTTCAAAATCTTGTCAAGGTATGTACTCATTGAAAAAACTTACCAGGCATCTTGATCTATCTCTATAGATCTTGATGCTCAATATGTAAGCAGCTTCACCGAGGTCTTTCTTTGAAAAACTCCTTTCAAATATTCCTTTATGCTTTGCAGAATAATTCTACATTATCTCCGATCAACAATATGTCTTTCACATATACTTATCAGAAATGCTGTAGTGCTCCCACTCACTTTCTTGTAAATACAGGCTTCACCGCAATTCTGTATAAAACTATATGCTTGATCAACTTATCAAAGCGTATATTCCAACTCTGAGATGCTTGCACCAGTCCATAGATGGATCGCTGGAGCTTGCATATTTTGTTAGTACCTTTAGGATTGTCAAAACCTTCTGGTTGCATCATATACAACTCTTCTTTAGTAAATCCATTAAGTAATGCAGTTTTGTTTATTCATTTGCCAGATTTCATAAAATGCGGCAATTGCTAACATGATTCGGACAGACTTAAGCATAGATACGAGTGAGAAACTCTAATCGTAGTCAACACCTTGAACTTGTTGAAAACCTTTTTGCGACAATTCTAGCTTTGTAGATAGTAACACTAGTATCAGCGTCCGTCTTCCTCTTGAAGATTCATTTAATCTCAATGGCTCACCGATCATTGGGCAAGTCAATCAAAGTCCATATTTTATTCTCATACATGGATCTCATCTCAGATTTCATGGCCTCAAGCCATTTCGCGGAATCTGGGCTCATCATCGCTTACTCATAGTTCGTAGGCTCATCATGGTCAAGTAACATGACCCCCAGAACAGGATTACCGTATCACTCTGGTGCGGATCTCACTCTGGTTTACCTACGAGGTTCGGTAGTAACTTGATCTGAAGTTACATGATCATCATCATTAGCTTCCTCACTAATTGGTGTAGTAATCATAGGAACAGATTTCTGTGATGAACTACTTTCCAATAAGGGAGCAGGTACAGTTACCTCATCAAGTTCTACTTTCCTCCCACTCACTTCTTTCGAGAGAAACTCCTTTTTTAGAAAGGATCCATTCAAAGCAACGAATATATTGCCTTTGGATCTGTGATAGAAGGTATACCCAACATTTTCTTTTGGGTATCCTATGAAGACGCACTTCTCCAATTTGGGTTAGAGCTTATCAGGTTGAAACTTTTCACATAAGCATTGCAACCTCAAACTTTAAGAAACAGCACCTTAGGTTTCTTGCCAAACCATAGTTCATATGGTGCTGTCTCAACGGATTTAGATGGTGCCCTATTTAACGTGAATGCAACTGTCTCTAATGCATAACCCCAAAACGATAGTGGTAGATTGGTAAGAGACATCATAGATCGCACCATATCTAATAAAGTACGGTTATGACGTTCGGACACACCATTATGCTGTGGTGTTCCAGGTGGCGTGAGTAGTGAAACTATTTCACATTGTTTTTAACTGAAGGCCAAACTCGTAACTCAAATATTTTACTTCTGCGATCATATCGTAGAAACTTTTATTTTTGTTAGGATGATTCTTCACTTCACTCTGAAATTCTTTGAACTTTTTAAATGTTTCAGACTTGTGTTTCATCAAGTAGATATACTCACATCTGCTCAAATCATCTGTGAAGATCAGAAAATAATGATACCTGCCGCGAGCTTCAATATTCACCGGACCACATACATCAGTACGCATGATTTCCAACAAATTTGTTGCTTGCTGCATTGTTTCGGAGAACGGAGTCTTAGTCATCTTGCCCATGAGGCATGGTTCGCAAGCATCAACTGATTCATAATCAAGTGATTCCAAAAGTCCACCGGCATGGAGTTTCTTCATGCGCTTTACACCAATATGATCTAAAGGGCAGTGCCACAAATAAGTTGCACTATCATTATTAACTTTGCATCTTTTGGTTTCAATATTATGAATATGTGTATCACTACGATCGAGATCCAACGAACCATTTTCATTGGGTGTGTAACCATATATGTAAACATAACAACAATTTATTCTCTTACTTAAATGAATAATCTATTGCAATAAACATGATCAAATCATATTCATGCTCAATGCAAACACCAAATAACACTTATTTAGGTTTAACACTAATCCCGAAAGTATAGGGAGTGTGCGATGATGATCATATCAATTTTGGAACCACTTTCAACACACATTGTCACTTCACCCTTAACTAGTCTCCATTCATTCTGCAACTCCCGTTTCGAGTTACTGCTCTTAGCAACTGAACCAGTATCAAATACTAAGGGGTTGCTACGAACACTAGTAAAATACACATCAATAATCTGTATATCAAATATACCTTGTTCACTTTGCCATCCTTCTTATCCGCCAAATACTTGGGGCAGTTCTGCTTCCAGTGACTAGTCCCTTTGCAGTAGAAGCACTTAGTCTCAGGCTTAGGATCAGACTTGGGCTTCTTCACTTGAGCAGCAACTTACTTGCCGTTCTTCTTGAAGTTCCCCTTCTTCCCTTTGCCCTTTTCTTGAAACTAGTGGCCTTGTCTACCATCAAAACTTGATATTTTTCTTGATTTCTACCTTCGTCGATTTCAGCATTACGAAGAGCTTGTGAATCGTTTCCGTTATCCCTTGCATATCATAGTTCATCACGAAGTTCTACTAACTTGGTGATGGTGACTAGAGAATTCTATCAATCACTATTTTATCTGGAAGATTAACTCCCACTTGATTCAAGCGATTGTAGTACCCAGACAATCTGAGCACATGCTCACTGCTTGAAATATTCTTCTCCATTTTTTAGCTATAGAACTTGTTGGAGACTTCATATCTCTCAACTCGGGTATTTACTTGAAATATTAACTTCAACTCCTGGAACATCTCCTATGGTCCATGACGTTCAAAACATCTTTGAAATCCCGATTCTAAGCTGTTAAGCATGGTGCACTAAACTATCAAGTAGTCATCATATTGAGCTAGCCAAACGTTCATAACGTGTGCATCTGCTCCTCAATAGGTCAGTCATCTAGCGGTGCATCAAGGACATAATTCTTCTGTGCAGCAATGAGGATAAACCTCAGATCACGGATCCAATCCGCATCATTGCTACTAACATCTTTCAACTTACTTTTCTCTAGGAACATATCAAAAATAAAACAGGGGATCTAAACATGAGCTATTGATCTACAACATAGATATGCTAATACTACCAGGACTAAGTTCATGATAAATTAAAGTTCAATTAATCATATTACTTAAGAACTCCCACTTAGATAGACATCCCTCTAATCATCTAAGTGATCATGTGATCCAAATCAACTAAACCATAACCGATCATCACGTGAAATGGAGTAGCTTTCAATGGTGAACATTATTATGTTGATCATATCTACTATATGATTCACGCTCGACCTTTCGGTCTCAGTGTTCCGAGGCCATATCTGCATATGCTAGGCTTGTCAAGTTTAACCTGAGTATTCTGCGTGTGCAAAACTGGCTTGCGCCCGTTGTAGATGGACGTAAAGCTTATCACACCCGATCATCACGTGGTGTCTGGGCACGACGAACTTTGGCAACGGTGCATACTCAGGGAGAACGATTTTTATCTTGAAATTTAATGAGAGATCATCTTATAAAGCTACCGCCGAACTAAGCAAAATAAGATGCATAAAAGATAAACATCACATGCAATCAAAATATGTGACATGATATGGCCATCATCATCTTGTGCCTTTGATCTCCATCTCCAAAACATCGTCATGATTTCCATCGTCACCAGCATGACACCATGATCTCCATCATCTTGATCTATATCAATGTATCGTCACATGGTCGTCTCGCCAACTATTGCTCTTGCAACTATTGCTATCGCATAGCGATAAAGTAAAGCAATTATTTGGCGCTTGCATCTTATGCAATAAAGAGACAACCATAAGGCTTCTGTCAGTTGCCGATAACTTCAACAAAACATGATCATCTTATACAACAACTTTAATCTCATCATGTCTTGACCATATCACATCACAACATGCCCTGCAAAAACAAGTTAGACGTCCTCTACTTTGTTGTTGCAAGTTTTACGTGGCTGCTACGAGCTTAGCAAGAACCGTTCTTACCTACGCATCAAAACCACAACGATAGTTTGTCAAGTTGGTGTTGTTTTAACCTTCGCAAGGACCGGGCGTAGCCACACTCGGTTCAACTAAAGTTGGAGAAACTGACACCCGCTAGTCACCTGTGTGCATAGCACGGCGGTAAAACCAGTCTCGCATAAGCGTACGCGTAATGTCGGTCCGGGCCGCTTCATCCAACAATACCGCCGAACCAAAGTGTGACATGCTGGTAAGCAGTATGACTTATATCGCCCACAACTCACTTGTGTTCTACTCGTGCATATTACATCAACGCATAAAACCTAGGCTCGGATGCCACTGTTGGGTAACGTAGTGATTACAAAAAATTTCCTACGCACACGCAAGATCATGGTGATGCATAGCAACGAGAGGGGAGAGTGTTGTCTACGTACCCTCGTAGACTGGAAGCGGAAGCGTTAGCACAACGCGTTTGATGTAGTCGTACGTCTTCACGGCCCGACCGATCAAGCACCGAAACTACGACACCTCCGAGTTCTAGCACACCTTCAGCTCGATGACGATCCCCGGACTTCGATCCAGCAAAGTGTCGGGGAAGAGTTCCGTCAGCATGACGGCGTGGTGACGATCTTGATGTTCTACCGTCGCAGGGTTTCGTCTAAGCACCGCTACAATATTATCGAGGATTATGGTGGAGGGGGGCACCGCACACGGCTAAGAGAACGATCACGAAGATCAACTTGTGTCTCTATGGGGTGCCCCCTGGCCGCGTATATAAAGGAGTGGAGGAGGGGAGGGCCGGCCCTCTCTATGGCGCGCCCTAGAGGAGTCCTACTCCCATCGGGAGTAGGATTCTCCCTTTCCTAGTAGAACTAGGAGCCCTTCCAAGTAGTAGGAGTAGGAGGGAAGGAAAGGGAAGGGAAAAAGGATAAGGAAGGAAGGGGGCGCCCCCCTTCCCTAGTCCAATTCGGACCAGACCAAGGGGAGGGGTGCGGCCAACCTTGAGGCCCTTTTCCTCCTTTCCCGTATGGCCCAATAAGGCCCAATACGTATTCCCGTAACTCTTCGGTACTCCGAAAAATACCCGAATCACTCGGAACCTTTCCGATGTCCGAATATAGTCATTCAATATATCGATCTTTATGTCTCGACCATTTCGAGACTTCTCGTCATGTCCCCAATCTTATCCGGGACTCCGAACTCCTTCGGTACATCAAAACTCATAAACTCATAATATAACTGTCATCGAAACTTTAAGCGTGCGGACTCTATGGGTTCGAGAACAATGTAGACATGACCGAGACACGTATCCGGTCAATAACCAATAGCGGAACCTGGATGCTCATATTGGCTCCCACATATTCTACGAAGATCTTTATCGGCCAGACCGCATAACAACATACGTTGTTCCCTTTGTCATCGGTATGTTACTTGCCCGAGATTCGATCGTCGGTATCTCAATACCTAGTTCAATCTTGTTACCGGCAAGTCTCTTTACTCGTTCCGTAATACATCATCTCACAACTAACTCATTAGTTGCAATGCTTGCAAGGCTTTAGGTGATGTGCATTACCGAGAGGGCCCAGAGATACCTCTCCGACAATCGGAGTGACAAATCCTAATCTCGAAATACGCCAACCCAACAAGTACCTTCGGAGACACCTGTAGAGAACCTTTATAATCACCCAGTTACATTGTGACGTTTGGTGGCACACACAGTGTTCCTCTGGTAAACGGAAGTTGCATAATCTCATAGTCATAGGAACATGTATAAGTCATGAAGAAAGCAATAGCAACAAATTAAACGATCAAATGCTATGCTAACGGAATGGGTCAAGTCAATCACATCATTCTCCTAATGATGTGATCCCGTTAATCAAATGACAACTCATGTCTATGGTTAGGAAACATAACCATCTTTAATCAACGAGCTAGTCAAGTAGAGGCATACTAGTGACACTCTGTTTGTCTATGTGTTCACACATGTATTATGTTTTCGGTTAATACAATTCTAGCATGAATAATAAACATTTATCATGATATAAGGAAATATATAATAACTTTATTATTGCCTCTAGGGAATATTTCCTTTCATCACAACCCAGTCAGGAGAGGCTCCTGACATCCCTCCCTTCTTGAAATGCGGCTTGACACTATAAGAAATATGTCAACTTATGACCTTCTGTCAGTGACCCTCGAAGAATTGGTCATAAATCTATGGTCATTTTAGACCAATTGGTCAAAAGCTGTTCAGGGGGCTCCAAACCCTAAACCATTGCGACCATTTTGGTCAGAAAGGTCGTAATTTCGTTACACGAAATGGTCACAAAGCAAACAGTACTAGTCCGCTGCCTTATTTCTAGCTGATCATGACCAATATAGATGGTCATAGGCTTGTAGATTGTGGTGGGTTGTGATGACTAGGCGCCATCTCATCAGTTTTGCCTATGTGTCATGTCCATGTGGCAGTTTTTGCCCTAGGTTGTGAAGCAACCTATATTTCTATCATTCCCAAAATTCCCCAAAAATCTCATAAATTCTTTGGGTCATATCTTCATCAAATATGTAAAAATCCTTCCTTGCCTACTTCAAAACTAATTCAACAATATTCATTTTCCTATTATGTTCACAACAACACTTTATGAAGGAAGTGCTATTTATATATTCTTGATTTCCCTAGGAATTTTTGGGCACTCTTTCCTATCCAAATCATTACCGCATGACAAAATTCAGCTCCATTTGCCTAGCAAATCTTCCTCGGCAAATTTCCAAAGTTTTTATCCACCTAGAAGCATTGTGAAGGAAGTACCTTTTTTCTATCTCTAAATGACATGAAATTTATACAGTTCCTTCATATGCCAAAATTATCACCCTCCTCCAAATTGCAGGTCAGTCAAATCATCTATGTGAGCCTAGGTTCAATTTATATTTTATGGCCAAATTGGCACGTTGCAAAGCAAGTGTTATATAGACCCCTCCTATTACCCTCAAACTTTTCGGGCACTCTTCCATACCCAAATCATTGCCACATGATAATATTCAGCTCAATTTTCCTAGTAAATCTTTCTCGGGAAATTTTCAAAGTTTCTACCTCGAGAGAAGCTTTGTGAAGTAAGTACTAGCTAGGCTTACCCAAATGTCCAAATGGTATCAATTTTCTACAATGCTTTCCTATGCCCAAATAACCATCCTCCACAAAATTTCAGCTCAATCCATTCATTATTTTGAGCCCAGCTTCAACATTCATATTTTTGTCCAGCGTGGTACTTTGCAAAACAAGTACCACCTAGGATCCTCCTTTTGAGCTAAAAATTTGTGAAGACATTCTCCTTAGTAGATGATCATCCTCAGCCAAAACTCACGCCCATTGGCCATGTGCATTTCCCGTACCGCTAATCAAACACTTGGCTGCTAATTCATGTTTGAGCATCGATCGGTCTCCTCGTGAGAATCTTATGTTGTAATTTTCTTCCTAGCACCAACCTGGGGAGTGCCCAATCCACTAGACATGCCCAGGCCGCCCAGAACACATGGCAACATTACGGTCACGCGGTGACCACGCGACGGGCATGCGAGTTTACGCGCTCTAGAGTTGGGGCCCTCGGCCACCGCCCAAACCTCGACGTATCGCCACCAAACCATGTATTTATGATTAAATAGGTCCTTATGTAACTATAAATGATTTTTGGAAAAAATAAATAGCAAACTATGAGGCAGCTGCAGTTCAAATTTGACCCGCTTCCAACTAAATCCGCAGAAATTTGTCTTTTTCATGAGAGGTGGATTAAATTTTTTTACACCCAACCATTTTGTCAATTGTTCATTAAATATGGCCTAGTATTTTATAAAAATGATTTGGTCCAATTTTGCAACAATTATTTGGTAGTTCCTTCACAAAAAAACCTCCTTTCGGGCACTCGAAAAATGGAAAATGGTTTTTTCGTCCAACGAAAATGAAAACTTCCTTAGGCAACATTGTTTGCCATTCCAATATGCACCCTTGTGCACAATATGAGATCATTTGAACAAACTATGCCATGAAAGTGGCCATAAGATTGATCATTTGGCTTGAAAGCCATGAATCTTCACACATGATAGCTCATTTCTGAGAACATTTTTTTAAAATAATTATCGTATTACAAGTTTATTATTTTTTACGGAAACTTGGTCATATATAATGACACAATGCGAAGGTTTTCCAATTTTTTGAATTTTTTTGAATTTCTTATGCCCGTTTCAAAATGCGGTCAAAACGGCGGGAATGACCGTTCCTAGCTAGTGGTTGAATCTTGGAAATTTTTTGGTGTTTCTATGATTAAATAGATACTTATGTACCTAGAAATGTTTTTTGGAAAAAATAAATAGCAAACTATGAGGCAGCAGCAGTTCAAATTTGACCCGCTTCCAACTAAATCCGCGGAAATTTGTCTTTTTCACGAGAGGTGGATCAAAACTTTTTACACCCCAACCATTTTGTCAATTGTTCATTAAATATGGCCTAGTATTTTATAAAAATGATTTGGTCCAATTTTGCAACAATTATTTGGTAGTTCCTTCACAAAAAAACCTCCTTCCGGACACTCGAAAAATGGAAAATGGTTTTTTCGTCCAACGAAAATGAAAACTTCCTTAGGCAACATTGTTTGCCATTCTAATATGCACCCTTGTGCACAATATGAGATCATTTGAACAAACTATGCCATGAAAGTGGCCATAAGATTGATCATTTGGCTTGAAAGTCATGAATCTTCACACATGATAGCTCATTTCTGAGAACACTTTTTTAAAATAATTATCGTATTACAAGTTTATTATTTTTCCCGGAAACTTGGTCATATATAATGACACAATGCGAAGGTTTTCCAATTTTTTGAATTTTTTGAATTTTTTATGCCCGTTTCAAAATGCGGTCAAAACGGCGGGAATGACCGTTCCTAGCTAGTGGTTGAATCTTGGAATTTTTTTGGTGTTTCTATGATTAAATAGATACTTATGTACCTAGAAATGTTTTTTGGAAAAAATAAATAGCAAACTATGAGGCAGCTGCAGTTCAAATTTGACCCGCTTCCAACTGAATCGGCGGAAATTTATCTTTTTCACGAGAGGTGGATCAAAACTTTTTACACCCCAACCATTTTGTCAATTGTGCATTAAATATGGCCTAGTATTTTATAAAAATGATTTGGTCCAATTTTGCAATAATTATTTGGGAGGTCCTTCACAAAAAAAACTCATTTTGGGCACTCGAAAAAATGGAAAATGAATTTTTCATTCAAAGAAAATGAAAACTTCCTTAGGCAACATTGTTTGGAATTCCAAGATGCACCATTGTGCATGATATGGGGTCATTTACACAAACTATGCCATGAATGTGGCCATAAGATTGATCATTTGGCTTGATAGCCTTGATTCTTCACGCATGATAGCTCATTTCTGAGAACACTTTTTTAAAAGAATTGTCTTATTACAAGTTTATTATTTTTCCTGGAAACTTGGTCACATATAATGACACAATGCGAAGGTTTTCCAATTTTTTGAATTTTTTTGAATTTTTTATGCCCGTTTCAAAATGCGGTCAAAACGGTGGGCTTGACCGTTCCTAGCTAGTGGTTGAATCTTGGAAAACTTTTGATGTTTCTCTGATTAAATAGATACTTATGTAGCTAGAAATGATTTTTGGAAAAAATAAAGAGCAAACTATGAGGCAGTTGTAGTTCAAATTTGACCCGCTTCCAACTGAATCAGCGGAAATTTGTCTTTTTCATCAGAGGTGGATAAAAACTTTTTACACCCAAGTATTTGGTCAATTGTGCATTAAATATGGCCTAGTATTTTATAAAAATGATTTGTTCCAATTTTGCAATAATTATTTGGTAGGTCCTTCAAAAAAAAACTCATTTTGGGCACTTGATTTTTTTTGGAAAATAGCTCTTTTGTGTAATGAAAGTGAAAACTCCCTTAGGCAACATTGTTTGGAATTCCAAGATGCACCATTGTGCACAATATGAGATCATTTGAACAAACTATGCCATGAATGTGGCCAATTTATTGGTCATTTGGCTTGAAAGCCATGCAACTTCACATATGGTATCTTATTTCTAAAAGACTTTTTAAGGTATTTACAGTATTGCGAGTTAGTTATTTTTCTTGGACACTAGGTCACATATAGTGACACAATGCAAAGGCTTTCCATTTTTTTGATTTTTTTGAATTCTTTATGCCAATTTCAAAACACGGTCAAAACCGCGGGCATCATCGTTCGTACCTACGGGTGGAATCTTACTAAACTCATAGTATTTCTCTAATGAAATATATACATGTGTACCTAAAAATTATTTTTGGAAAAAATAATTAGCAAATTATGAAGTAGATGTAGTTCGAATTTGACCCGATTCGTCCTAATTTGGTACAAGTTGGTTTAAATGGCTAAAAAAGCTAGAAAGGTCGAAAATGCATACAAGTTGGTTATCATCCATAAAATGTGGTATAACTTGAGTGAAAATTTTTGTGGTGCGACTTTGCAAAATATTATTGGTAATTGCTTCATAAACCCCTTTGTTTTTAGCACTTAGAGACTATTTTAAACTATACATGTCTCCAACCAATCAGGACGTCTCTCCCGGATCACCCTCCTGTAGGCGATCTGAGCCGTCCACACCGTCCTGATCCAACCTCTCCTCACCTCTCCAGCTATCCTACCTCCCTCGATCCCCTTCCCTCCCGTACACCCTGTCTCCTCCCTCGATCCCCTTCCCTCCCGAGAACGCCGTCGGCTCCCCTTGATCCCCTTCCCTCCCAAGAACGACGCCGCCGCCTCTCACACCTCGTCGACCCCCTCCTCCACTAGCCCCTGCCGTCGCCCCCTCCCCCTCCCTAGCCCCTGCCACCCTCCCGTACGCCACCCGCTCCTGTCCTGCAGCAGATCTAGGGTTAGTGGTGGCTTTGCCCCATGCTGGCCACGGCACTCCGGTAACCAGGACGGCGATGGCGTCGACGGGATCCGACAGGAGCGTCCTCCTGCGGCCACTCGCGAACCTACCCGTCCTCTAGGGTTTGAGCCACCGCGTCGCCGGCGTGGCTCCGGCGTTGTTCCGGTGATCCGGTGACTCAGGTGAGTCCCTCCACTCCTCCACATCGCATATCTCCCTATCTGCCTCACCATGTTCCCTCTCCCTCTCAGATCCGTCGTTGCTCGAGCACCGGGATGCCATGGACGGGATGGCCATTTCCCCCTGCTCCGACGCCATGGAGGCCGCCTTCTCCTAATCAAACCCTAGCATTCCTCCCCTGCCGCAGCGGTGTCGCCGATGGATCCCGCCGAGGCTCCCTAAGGCTGAGGGTAAGATCCCGCCCATGCTCCCTGATTCCCCTCTTTCATTCTGCACATTGCACCACTTACTCTATACATATGTGCTGGCTGCATGAATCAAGGGTGGTTTGCCATGTCTGCAACATTTTAGGTTTTGTAGTGGGAGCAGGTTGGCTGCTGTTTGCTAGATTCCTTCAACCTGACGACTCCTTGGATTGGGCCAGCCCTAGTCCTTGTGTGCAGTGCAACTTTGGTGCACTGTTGCCTCTGCCTGAGGCTATAGGGCGTGTGAGGCTGCACAATTTTAATGTGGACATAAAGATGAATGACATATCACCACTTTGAAGCTAATTATTTCACACTATGATTTTTGATGATCTTTCACTGTAGTTATCTCAAGCTAATTTGCAACCAGTTGTTTACTTTCTGTACCAAGTTTCATGTTTGAGTTCTAGCATCTTAACCTCGGTACTGTGGTGATTTTTGCAGGAGTTGAGTGAGTGCACAAGGATTTGGTGAGGGATCTCATCATGCAGAACTCAAAAACCAGCTAGCTTCCACGTGTTTCTTCCTTGCTTCCTTCCTTTTGTGCATGTGTTTGTTTGCCAAGCACATCTGTAGTCCTTCCTACACATGCGTGTGCGTCTCTGAGCCAGTGTCTACCACCTCGGTGGACAGTAGTACCCAAATGATGGCATATCGTAGTATGTATTAAATAGGTCTAATGTATTGGGACCAGTGCAGGTCAAATAGCCATTTACTTCTGCATAGTGAAATAATATTTACAGATCCTGTGTTGACTAGGCCTTTTCTTTCTTTATTATCTTTGTCAAGCCAATATGATAGTTGTATGATTTGTATCTATTGGTGGTAGCATATTAGCATCACTATAAATAACTAAATATACTACTTGTTTTCTATTGCAAGTGAATGATGTCAATTTGGTTTGAAATGAATAACCAAACTGGAACGCAAAGCTGCTGAGCATATATACTAATTAATAGTATGGTCTGTTCATCTTTTTATACAAATATACTAGCATTAGATATGTATTTTACACTATGTTTCTTGTCGTTCTGTGTTCAGTAGGAATGTCGTTCTGTGTTCAGTAGGAATTTGATCCAGCACAATAGCTTACTTAATTTCTTTACACTACCTTGCTGTTTGACCGCTATTTCTGATCCCTTTTGTTGTTGTACCACAACGGAGAAGCTGGGGCATCCCTTCGTGCCTACGTACCTGGAGCAGAGCATGCGCATGGGCGGCGGCGGTGTTGGCCTCAAGAGAAGGGAGCTGGCAGGGAGGCCCGGGACATGGGGCGGGCTCTGGCTGCGGCTCGGCCAGGCCGCGCTCACCGCCGCCTCCATCGCCGTCATGGTAACCTTCCTGTCTTGTTTCAGAGGTTTTTTCCTGGGCGGAGTACCGTCTACTAGTCTGTTAATCTGTGAGCGATGGATAGTTTAATCACGAGGGGCTTTGTTAATCCGTGAGTAGTCAACCAGATTATTGAGATATTTGGTTAGAGAATCTAAGTTAACCATCACTGTCCTGTGAGACATGTGCTTGAGGAAATATGTAGGTTTGGACTTGTAATGAGTGGCGATTTTAGTACAAGCGTGCTCTTGCACGGGTGAGTACTGTCCAAAACTAATGGCCGAGAGCCCCTCAAGGCCAAATTGGGCCTTCTGTAGGCCATGTGGTGTGGGTGCATGGTGGTGTTAATTCCTAGATTCAGCTATAAATCTATCTATGAGAACCTGAGAACACTTGCTTATGAGAACCAACTGGACTTCAGATATATCCAAGTGAAGATGTACTGTTACTATGGCAGTGAATTTTATCTATGTGAGATTAGAATTTGAGTGCCATCATTCATCTTATGGTATCTTGTTCTCTGTGATAACTGTTGACTTGCAAGATACAATGTTGATTTACTATATATGCCCGCACAGCTTGTTGCATGCCCGCAAGATACAATGTTATGTTCTTCTTTTCAGCCTTGCCTGTGTACAATTTCTTCTTGATATGCTTCAGTTTTAAACTGTACAGTACATGGTAAAATGGAATTGGGATGGTTATGTTCTGGTTGTCATGAGAATATGTTACTGCTGCTTTTGTTATTTATCGCCTTCCCTGTGTACAGTTTATCCCTGGTATGCTTCCCTGTTACTACTATATCATCATGGCAAAGCTAACATCTCATTGTGCTCTTTTTCATTTCAGAAGTCAGCCTCCGGCCATGGCGGATCTGCAGACGCTGCTGGTGCAACCAAAGAGGAAGAAGGTTCTGGTGGACTACCTGCTACGGTTTGCTTCAGCTCGTGCGGATAGGAGGCGGATGCCCGCACAGGATCCGGCGTCTCCGACCTTGGCATCCACAAGGAGGAGCGGCGACAATTACATACCCAACCATGGGGCAGCAGCAATTCATGGTTGAGCCTCCCTCTACCTCTCTCACGTTCCCTGATTTTGCTGCTGCTCTAAATTCACTTTCACTTGACTGAATCTAGTGCTACTGCTGTCAGTCCCTAGTCCCTAGTGCTACTAGTCCCTAGTGCTACTGCTCTAAATTCACTTGCATGTTTGACTAAATTCACTTGGTATTGCACTGCTTGCCAAATTGAGTTGCTTTCTCGCTGCCAGAAAAAGTCAGTACTCCCTAGTGTTGAATCAGTATTTACATGCTTGCAAATATTGGTCTGAATCTGCGATGCTCCCTAAAGTTGACTAAATCTCATGGAGTAGATTTCATTTTACCAATTGGTCTGAATCTATTTATACGCTTTACTGAATTTTGCTTGGTGCTGTCGCCGTCGGACTCTCATGCTGAATCAGTTGGACAATGCATTCTTTGCCAGTTCATTTTACCAATTCATGCTGAATTGTTGTTTAGTTGTAATTCCTTTTACTGTCCCATGCACAAGTGATATTCATGTCCAGCCAAATGATATCTTGTGCTTTCCAAAGTGATATGTACCCAACTGCTTATATACGTATTTTGTTCTTAACTGTAGATTTCCTCTCACAGTAGCTCCATGCAAAAGAAGGTTGAAAGGAGGAGAAGGACTGAAGGAGGTCCATGTTGAGGAAGGTCGACAGAAGCAGTAGAGCTTGTAATACTGTCATTGCCATTGTATTTGTGTTGTATGATATATCCGCGTTTACCCACAAAAAATGTATTCACGTTGTAATACTGTGATTGCCATTCTGGCTACTGTTTCAAGCAGTGTATTTTTCCAGTGCTGATTTAGATATTTATTACTTATTTACTATGAAATGAAATCTAAAGACCTTGGCCCTGACAACCGGGTCCTATTACTAGAAACTGACAATTGGGACCAATCTTCTGAGAAAAAAAAAACTAAAACTCTTGGGACAAATGTAAAATAGTGGAAAATAAAATGGCAAACAATAAAATATCATACGCTGTAAAAGGCTACATCTAGAAATAAAAAGGCCGAATTGCTGGGCCAGCCCATGTAGCTAGCAAAAATTAATAGGAAAAGTAAATATTAAAAAGGCCGAATTAATGGGCTCGGCCCATATAAACACTGAATTGGACCGGGCTGAATCTTGTGCCACATCAGATTGCCACGCTGGATGCCTACGTGGCATGGGGAGGTTGCTAGTGACCAAAACGCCACAGTAGACGTATTTTGGTCATAAACGTCTACGACCATTCCAGAAGAAAGGTCGCTATAGTCAGTTTATGACGGCCAGCTTTTGACCTTATGTTTTTGGTCACAAAAAGGTCACAAGTGGAAATTTGTGACCATTCAGTGACCAATAGTGGTGGTCACAAGTTGACATATTTCTTGTAGTGTGACCCCAAGCCGACTCCACCCAGGCCCACCCCGGATCCCATTGCAGTCGATGTTGCTTGATTTGATCATAGTCATGATGGTCACCGAAGCCGGGGTGGACTTCAACGATGTAGGAGGAGTTGTTGTGGTCAATTGGAGCCCCACCGAAGAAGGCGTCGAGGAAGTAGCCTTTTTCAACACAGCCATGATCGAAGTCGAGGTAGTACTCATGGTCGACGGAGCCTTGTGCGGAGGTGACGGCAACGATGATGACACCCCTCCCTTCTTGAAAGTGCCCTTGGTTGTAGCAGGTATTGGACACTCGAGTTGATTGGAGTCCTAGCGGCCGATGAAGTGAAATGTCGCTGGCATGGATGAGGTAGTGCTTGTGGTCGACGGGACCTTGCTCGAAGGCGGCGGCGATAGCTATGATGTCGCTCTCTCCTTGGAATTGTTCCACACCAATGTCATCTCCATCATATTCTATACCAATGGCAGTCTTCTTTGGTGGAAGCAGTTCTGAGTGCATGCATGTCATGCTTCCTTCTGGAAATGGGACTTGCACAAAAAGGAGAGCAGCCATAGCAAATAAACTGGCATCTGAATAATGGAGCTTTGTTGCCAATTGTACAGTCTGAACCACAAACAGTCTAAAACTTCCCAAAGACCAGCCATGATTAACCTCAAATGATATTTGTTTAGAAAGGAAACAAGTCAACATGAAAATATGTTCTGAATTTATTTCCTGGAAGGGATCCTTGTTCCACTGCCTTTGCACTATGATACTAGCTGGACCGAAAGACAGTAATGGCCAAAACTGCACGAACTGAAGACAGACACTACTCGGAAGTGATGTACTCAGAGCACCCAATTGCTGCTTGCTATGAAGGATCTTGTCATGATAACTGAAATCTGAATCAGTTTTGCCCCGTTTCAAAAACCAAAAGCATGAGAGCCGCACTGGTAGTATCCTTATGCAATTTTCAACGAGATTGGAATACCGTTCCCATGCATTGTTAGTGTGAAAGTTGATTGAAGCACGACCACTGCCTTTAAATTCTTCTTGGCTCAAAAATTTCCAGTGCACTGACATAGGCATAATAGTTCCTTCTGATGTTTTCTCTCGCACAGATTGCCTGACCAATAGTTTCCAATCTGGTCGAAACTTGAAGCAGTAGTACTCCAAACTGATTAGTACAGCAAGTTGAATTCCAGCTCTTGGCAAACCAAATAAATGTTCAGGCCTGCATCGTCCACTCCCCTTAAATTCCTCTTGATGACAAAATTGCCAAAGCACCAAGATACTCATAATCCGTACTGTTCCCAGCCTTTTTCCAGGAATAGGAATCCCCCAAACAGCAGCACAAACCAGTACGAGATGCGACCAATCTCTAGTGCTCCACAATTTTTCAAGACAAAAGCGACTAGCTAACTTACTGATGTGCATATGAATAATAAACTGATGCTCACTAAATTCCACAATTTGTAGTTCAGACCAAAGGTGTACTCCTTGAGGAGTGTTGGATGGTAACAGAAACTGAAACCTGTGCATAAGGCTGGGCCTACGATCGGATGTTTTCTTCACAAAACTGAGAGTCCATGCAACTCTCCTTTGAAATTGCTCAAAAGTGTTGTGTAGAGCAGATTGGATGGTGCACTCCCTGCTATTTGTTCCAGCATAAGCAGAAGCATGAATCATCTCACTACAACAAGTGGAAACCAAGAAAGTGAGCTGCCCAAAAAGCCATGGTTGCAACTCCACATAAGTGACAAACAAAGTCTGTAACTGAATAGGAAGATGCCATTCTAGCAACTTGATTTTCATCCTTGGCTGGTGGTCAGGTGGCCACCACACAGAGCCAATATCATCATCTGCAGCCTTGCCAAGGACCTGCATATCATAGTCAGTTGTGATATGCACTCGAATTGGAGGCTGCCATGGTTGCTGCTTGATGCCCTGATCGACTTCGTGGATGTGGTATTCTGTCGAACGCCTTACATGCTTCAGTGCATTTGACTGATGAGCAACAGCAGGCAGCAGCGAGGAGGTCAAGAGGGCAACCGAATGCACCGATTCTGCGCGCGCGTGACCAACGAAATCTGGGAGGTATCGGCAACATCAGTGCAGTGGTTTGTGATGTCAGGGCCGTGCCTCGAGAGCACACGAGATACATGAGTGGCAAGTTTGACATCAATGGTGATGTCTGACTGCCAGGGCGTCGTTGCCACAACCTGGTACTCCTCCTGGTCAATTGGTTCGACCATTGGAGGGGTGGCCGTGGTGTCGTTGATGTCGACCATAGGCTCAAGGAAGGTGGCAGCAGTGGCGTCACGGACCTCGTTGACGATGTCAATGGTGGCGACCTGGTGCGAGCATTCCGTCGAACATGTGATGTACACCATCTCCATGCAATCAGGGGACGCATCATGGACGATCTGGAGGACCTCCGGGGCCTTGAAGGTGGAGAAGGAGACATTAGAGGAGACTGCAGTGACCGTGGCGTCGATGGTGCGGTCGACTGCAAGCTCGACTGCTTGGTGGATGGGGTCGACCGTGGGATCGAGGTGGATGGCGGTGGCGGCGTCATGGACCTTGTCGATGCTGTCGACCGTGGGCTCGAGGTGGACGGCGGTGGCGGCATCATCGACCTCATCGATGCCGTCGATGGTGTCGACCTGGGTCGAGCACTCCGTCGAACAGGTGACGGGCACCATCGCGCTGCACACCGGGGACGAATCATGGACGAGCTCGAGGACCTCCGGGGCCTTGGCGGTGGAGGAGGAGACACTGGTGGGGATTGTGAGGTCGGTGCTGGGCACGACCAGGGCCGATGGTTTTTTAGACGAGGAAGCAGCCGAGTCAAGTCGTGCGTTAGCAGCAACGAGCTCAGCAGTCATGCCCTCAATCCTGGAGATGAAGGATGCGAGATACCATATCGTCTGCTCCTTGGCGGACATGGCATCCCACTCCGGTGGTAAGTCGGCGGCCATGGCGTCGTCGCCGGTGGAACAGAGGAATCAAGTGTGGAAGAAAAAAAATTGAGAAACAATTGAGGGGTGGAAGGGTGGTGGCCTAGCTCTGAATACCAGATGTAAGAAACCAGATGTCTCTCTCAATATCTATTGGATACAAGCTTTGATTACAAGCAACACCAATGGAGATACAAAGTTTGGGGATTAGGAAGAACAGAAGGAGGAGGACGAGAGGTAGGGGAAGAGAGCCGCCGTGCCAAAGCCGTGATCCACTGGATGACCAGAACAATGCCTACTCCCTCGTACTTGTACTCTGTAGCTTTAGTGGTTTCCTGATGGGCCAGGCCCACGTACCGGTCCAGGGGCAAACCCACAACCCAGTTAGGAGAGGCTCCTGACAGATCCACTTTATTTCTGCAAGTTGAAGAGGTAAAGATATGCATGCTGTGATTTTGGTTGCCAGTGTATGTTTGTTTAACCTTTTCCAAGGTGTTCTACTCTATGGCCCACCAGGAACCGGGAAGACTGTATTAGCAAGGGCTCTCGCCAGTAACATCGATGCTAACTTTTGGAGGTGTTGTTTTCACTTGATTGATGGTACTTGGTATTTTCATTATGCGGGTATTACATTACACTGACGTATTGTCTAAAATCAGATTCTGTCAAGTGCTATAATTGACAAATATATTGGAGAAAGTGCTTGTTTAATCAGATAAATGTTCAGCTATGCACACGATCACCACATAAGTTTTGCTCCGGCTTTCTTTTTGCAAAGCTAATTGGTCTTAAGCTTAATTCCCTTATTATCTGTAAGACACACATGGTGGCAGATGGTTATGCATCTACTGTTGCTGAGATGCAAGCTGTGACTTGATAGTTCCCTTGACTGAGATGTTGTGCCATCTAAATATACTCCGGTCCAACACTATCAAATTTTAAACTTCAGATCTCAGTATCAGTTTTGCCCAACAAGAAGAAATCAAACTGATCTGAATATAAGTACAAGTGCATTTCTTAGATCTTTAAACTTATATCACCATTTAGTTTATTTATGCTGCCCACAAATTTTGTTTCATCTTCTTCAAATTATTACTTCTAGCCATGCATTATCTTCATGGATTAAATCGATGAAATTGGTAGGACATGATTTAGTGAGGAACCAGTAACGACCGTGAGATCCAGCGCACGGTGCTGGAGCTTCTTAATCAGTTAGATGGATTTCATGAGCTTGGCAAGGTAAACTAACACCATCAAGTTTTTTTCTCTAGATGCCTTTATGCCATATATGCAAAGAAATTGATTCGGTCAAAGTAATTTGCTTGCCTAAATGTGTGTGTGTGTGATATGACTAGCTTTTCTGGCTCCTGGGGAAAGTATAGCGGTCTCAAGATGAATTTTACACAATAAGTTTATTGTTCCTCTTTGCTGCATTGCATTGCTTCTATGAATTTTCTGGATGCTGATTTGCACAACATTTTATTTTACTCCCTTTCCTAACATTACACATTTTTAAACGGAAAATTGGGGACTGTAGGTTTGTTCAGTCTGATTGTTGACATGCCAATGGAAGTGCCTAATTGTTTGATAAGCTTGAATTCTAATGCTTTCTTTCTTGCTGGGCTTGTTTATTTTATTTTGGGAAACCCCATGATTTTATCCTAACCCAAAATTTGCTAATGTAGGATAAGAGAAATGGGAATCAAAGCCTAATTCTTTTATATTAGTACTAATGCACCGTGCATACATCTAAGTATTATTTATGTTCTTTCCGATGAACCCATGAATTGTCACATTCTCAAAACCGTAAAAATTTGATGCAACAAATATTTAATTTCTCCAGGTGTTCTGGGATCTGGATGAGATTCATATTGTCTGACATAGCTCAGTTTGTGATGAAGCCAACGAACATATTAGGAAATATTTTTCAACGATGAAACCAGTTGGTGCTCTCTCTCTCTCTTTCTCCCCCCTAGAAATGACCTACTTCTCTTCTTTAATCAGTCTAATAACTGTTTTCCCTCTTTACATGCAAGGCTGTTAAACAGATGTCAAGTTTATTTTTTTGCTGATATGTGCAATCTTATGGATATGTTTATTTGGCATAATCTTCTATCCTCATTTGAAGCACCTTGGAGTTATTTGGTGATTGTGCTGCTCTGTTGGATGATCACGCGCTGGTGTTATTTTTTACTAGGTCTATGAGTGGAAAGCAGTTATCTCGAACTGTTTGGTCCCTTGTTCATTTTACTTACTTGCCTTTCCTGCCTTTTTGGCCAAGTTAGGTGTTTGAAGTCCCTTTTGCGTATGAATCTTGCCTGGTGCGACTAGAAACTGCATTCTCAAATATTCAACAAACTGTTGAAGTTATCTGTTACAAGATTCACCCATTTTGTAGTATTCATGCCCGTAAGATCTAAAATAGCTCGATCATCTCCTTGTGATGTCTTCTATGTTGTTTGTTATTACTTGCGATTGTATTAAAGCAAATTTGTCATTCTCAGCCAAGATTGTCAACAAGTGTGCATTACCAAGCTGAGATTTTAGTTTCACTACCTCTTAGAAACTGTGGTCGAGGTGATGGGCTTCAAAAAATTCTAAAAATAACAGAAAGATATCATAGTTTATATCATGTTTGTGCTCAGTCTGGTAATGCACACTTTGAAACCGTGATATCTTTCTGTTATATCTTTACTGTGATGGGCTTCAAAAAATTCTGCTATAACTATGGTGAATCTGTCGTTTGAAATTACAGGGCCATGGACTCCAATTTGCAGTGACGAAGTTTATATCATGTTTGTGCTCAGTCTGTTATTTTCCTTTATCAAACACATGGATCTATAGCACACGAATGGCAAGTTTGGATTCACGGGGTTTGCGGCATCCGCACTTTAACTTCTTGCTGGATTTGGTGGGCAACGATGTCATTTGATGTAGAACTGAGCTTGAACGCCGATGCTTCCTCTGCCTGCTCAAGACACTGGCAAAGTCGTGTGGCCGAAGGCAGTCCCAACGGGTGGCTGCACTACGACAAGCGGGAATGGTGATGACCGGTACATCTTCCGCGGCTACCGTGAGAGGTTGTGGGCTGCGTCGAGGGCTCTACTGCGATGGCGAACTAATGATGAAGCAGATGAGGAGCTGCTCGAGCAGGCGATGATGAAGGCGAGCATCAGCACGATGGGGTTGGCGGAGCGTGCAGATGAAGCTGCAACGGCAAGTCTCGTGGCTGAAATACAATGACATAGAGTGGAGCATCTGGTAGATACATCGTCTTTAGATTGCTTGTTTATTTGCTGAGTTTGATTCACTTTTGGACAACCATCGCATGTAATGCATCTTCTAACCAGGTATATAACCTGGTGCCACCCCCTAAGATTAATATACTTCCACCTCTAATGGATTTTGCCTGTATTACTATCATTAATTCAAATATGTGTCCACTGTACATGCATGTGTTGTACAATAAGAGCTAAAAATCAGTGGAAACTGTGGTTACCTATCTGGAAACGCACAGATTTACACTTTTCTCTTCAACATCTGTAGCTTATCTACGTCGGTTCTGCTTCTCTGGATCAAATAAGCACGTTCGGAACTATGAAAGCTAGACTTGCACGCACAGGTACGGCCAGGAGGCGCGCCCCAACCTCTAGTACGTACCAAAGAGTGCATGCATGGAAGCATGTGAGAAGATGCAGCAAGTGCATGACAGCACTTCCATGCATGACAGCAAGAGCAGCAGCTTCTAGGAAAGTCAAAATTGTGTAGTGGGGCTAGCCAGAGTAGAAGCAAATTGTGTTTAGCTAAGTGTTGGCCGGTGAAAGGGCTGTGAGCTGTAAAGGATAGCTGATAAATGAGTTGTACTACTAGCTAGGCATGAGCTGTTAGCAAGGTCTGTTACCGTAGCACAGACCTACAAGCCTCTATATAAGGAGAGGCACCCCATATGGAGAGAAGCCAGTAGAAAGCCAAGATGTAGTAGAAAGCTGTTGACACTTAAAAGTGGCACAATCATAAAAGTTGCTTTAATCTATGTCAAGATTAATTCAAACTTATGATTGGAAGTCATCATGATATGGCTTTTTTTGAGAAGATCAAGATGGGTATGAAAGTGGTCTAAAACGGAGTCCGGATGCAAAAGTTATGACAAGTTCAGAGATGCTCATGGTGACATCAGATTAAAGAAGGGCTTGAAACCCAATTAAGATGACTCCAAATGGAAAAAGTTTCAACATGAAAGTTGTGCGTCTCGTCGAAACGGATGATTTTGATATAAAAATCGTCTTAATCCGAGGTTGTATGCAAAAGTTACAGTCAGTACAAGGCGCTGTTGCACTGGATGGCCGGACACTCCGGGGACAACCATCCAGGTTTTGATTTTCTCTCTGGATGACCGGACACTCCGGGTATGTTAGTCCGGGTTTTGAATTTGGCTGCTGCAGACTTCGGAAAACAGCTGAAAACCCCCTCAAGATGGCCTCAGATCAAAAAACATTCAGCATGAAAGTTGTTCGTCTCATCGAAACGGTCAAGATTGCTTTTGGGCTCATTTCCATCCGAGATCGTTTACTCTTCCGAACATGGCCCACAATGTGCAGCCAGATTTTACCGAACAGTTTTGGAAAGTTCGGACCAAACAAATCCGAATTGGACTAGGGGTTTGGACGTGAATTAAAGCCTTTTCCTTGCACGGGAAATCCAGCCGCCTCTTATATACTCAAGGGGTCATGGCCGATTGAAGAACACACAATCGATCAAATCATCTACCACTTTTTATCTTTTATCTTTTCTCCCTAACCCTAGTTCTTCTTGTTCCTCGTTATTCGTCTGTTCTTCTTGTTGCAGGGCGGCGAACCTCAAGGCCCTAGGGGCGATCAGGTCGACCTAGGGCAGCCCATAGCCGCCACGCGCCCTGACGGGGTCCCTCCCGGGCGTGTGGGGTTTCGGGTCCTCAAAAGCACCCGCTGGATTGTCTTGCGTACCGCGCTTCCGGACGGGTCTCCTTCGACGTGAGCTGCGGTGCATCACCCTCGGCGTTGGAGGTACACGGTGACATGTTCGTGTGCGAACACACTTTTAGGCGACTCCGCTGGGGACGAAGCTTTGAACGGTCTCCAGCCCGTTCTTGCTACGAAGAGAGCGTCATCTAGGGTTTGCAATCTACAAAGGTAATATGAATACCCAATTCACTTATGTAGATGCAAATAATGCATATGTTGTTGCTAGATCGTTTAATCAACATAATGTGTTGGCTAGCCCTAGTTTTATCAATCAAGCATCTAGTTATGCGCAACAGCCGATTCAGAATAATCTTCATGCTTCAACTTCATATAATTTTAGCAACATGCAACATATGTATTCCAACTCCCATGCATCGGCAACCCCAGAAATTTATATGCCGATGAACAACATGATGAGTTCGGTTAATCAAGTTGAAACACCTCATGTAGGAACTTTCAATAGCATGCAACAAAGTGTTTCACCTTTTTATTCATCGGCAACTAATTTGCAACATGTTAATCTGAACATGCTGGTGGATAGGGGAATTGGCCATGGTACTACTAGTTATTCAGCCAATTGCCATCAACAATCATATGCTACACCTCATGCTTCTAATTTTTGGGCACCATATGCAACTGAAGGTATTCATAATTCGGCTTCGCACCTTCTTGCTAATGAACGAATAAGTGAAAATTCTATAGGATCACATGTGTGTTCACCTACTACTGTAACATATCATGTTCCCCCTACACAATTACAGAATTTCGGCAACATCTCATTGCCGAAAGAGTCTAAGAGCATCGGGGGGCAATCATATCTAGACTGGGTAGTTGAGAACAAGCTTACATTCTCTTGGGATTTGTGCAACTCCATTCGAAAGGAACTAATAGAAGGCAGGAAGCCTCATGATTTTGCTGCAGTAAAAGCTAGAGTTGTGCAAATGATGCAGTCGCCCAGTGTTGTACCATCCAGTGCACCTCCTAAACAATTGCAAAGTTTTGGCACCTCATTGCCGGAAAATTCTGAAAGTATTGGGGGGCAATCTCATGAGGAGTGGATGGAAATTGAGATGAAAAAGTTTAAAGCTCGCCAAGCTGAGATGTGGGTTAAAATTAGACAAGAGCGAGAAGCCTTGGAAATTAAAAAAGATAAAGTTATTGATTCAGGTAACAAAGAAAATTCGGTTATTGGAAAAGCCGAATCAAGTAGTATATATTCTGAGTCCATCAAATCTAAAGAGGCAAGGATTATTGAGAAAGGGCATGGAAAGCCTAGCAAAACAACCATGCTTGATTTTTTTGAAATTAATGGAACCTACTTCCTGCCCTATTAGTTTTGTGCCATAGAAATTGACGAGCTTCAAGGACAAGAACAAGTAGCCGAACAAAGTTCGGTTGAAAAAGATCTTCAAACTAATGATGCACGGAATCAAGAAAAAGATGATGAAGAGGCATTGGGGAGCCATCCTAAGGCGGATCAAGATATTGTTCAAGTCACACCACCATCATGCTCTCCCAACATATTTGAAGAGGTATGTTTAGCAAGTAATTTACCTATTTTCAGATTTGGTCAAAACTTTATTGTTGATGCATCTATTAGAAAAATCCTCTTAAGTAATGTTGAAAGACCAATGAAGAAGGGTAATTTACTTGTTAGCAATAAAACCATTATAGAATATATCGGTCAACCCATTGCGCCATTTATAAAGACCGATAATGACTTATTGTTGCAGCCAAAGCTTTCCATGTTGCTTTATTTAAAGTTCGTATCTACATGGGTAGCTTTGCTTGTTTCATACTTGGCTTACTCTTGGTCTCAATTGAGACATGTATGTTCTAACCACTTTGATTTCAGAAATTTAAAGCCAAGGTTAAAATCTTTTGGGAAAACTGATGCTAGTATAGTTTCTTATTTAAGGACACCGGAAAAAGAATGCAAAAGAGAATTCATAGCCGAATGGGAAGATGCCAAATCTGAACCATTCGTTTGCTTACCTCCAAAGCCGTTCGCACACCAAGATCGGCTAGAAAAAAAACCGTATACCTTCAATTCAAACATGTGTGATCAAATCTTTGATTTATTGTTGAAAAATAATTACATTAGAATTCTTGATCACCATGTCAAGCCATCTATCCAAGGACAAATTTACTGTAAGTTGCATGATTCGTTCAAGCATAGTATTGAGGATTGCAACATGTTTCGTCAAATAGTTAAATCGGCCATTGATAAAGGATGATTGAAATTTGTTGAGACACCAAAAGATGACGAGTCTATTCCAATTGGTCCCGATGGTAAAAGGTTTTTGCATCGGCTGCTTCAAGCCGATCCATTTAAACAGAAGGTAAAAACTACAGGTGATGGGATCAAGCTTTCAAGTAAAGAAGTTGTTGAAGAGCATAATGAACATAATCTTGAGGGCGAGAATTCCATCGAAGATACTGAGGGAGTCCTGGATTAGAGGGTCTCCGGACAGCCGGACTATCTCCATTGGCCGGACTGTTAGACTATGAAGATACAAGATTGAAGACTTCGTCTCGTGTCTGGATGGGACTCTACTTGGCGTGGAAGGTAGGAAATACGTATATGGATATCTCCTCCTTTGTAACCGACCTTGTGTAACCCTAACTGAGGGAGTCCTGGATTAGGGGGTGTTCGGATAGCCGGACTATACCTTCAGCCGGACTCCTGGACTATGAAGATACAAGATTGAAGACTCCGTCCCGTGTCCGGAAGGGACTTCCCTTGGCGTGGAAGGCAAGCTTGGCGATACAGATATGAACATCTCCTACCATTGTAACCGACTTTGTGTAACCCTAACCCTATCCAGTGTCTATATAAACCAGAGGGTTTTAGTCCGTAGGACAACGTACACATCAAGGCTAGCTTCTAGGGTTTAGCCTCCTCGATCTCGTGGTAGATCTACTCTTGTACTACCCATATCATCAATATTAATCAAGCAGGACGTAGGGTTTTACCTCCATCGAGAGGGCCCGAACCTGGGTAAAACTTCGTGTCCCTTGTCTCCTGTTACCATCCGGCCTAGACGCACAGTTCGAGACCCCCTACCCGAGATCCGCCGGTTTTGACACCGACATTGGTGCTTTCATTGAGAGTTCCTCTGTGTCGTCGCCGTCAGGCTTGATGGCTCCCACAATCATCGATAGTGATGCGGTCCAGCGTGAAACTTGTTTCCCTGGATAGATCTCTGTCTGTGGCGGCTTTGCACTGCGGGCCAATTCGCTTGGCCATCTGGAGCAGATCGAAAGCTATGCCCCTGGCCGTCAGGTCAGATTTGGAAGTTTAAACTACACGACTGACATCCGCGGGGACTTGATCTTCGACGGATTCGAGCCACTGCCGAGCGCGCCGCACTGCCACGACGAGCATGATCTAGCTCTGTCGCCTAACAGTGCCCTGAAGGCCGCACCCGCATCGGCTTCGACCCTTACTTCGGAGCCAACCGCGCCGATCGAGGATGGGTGGTTGGACGCCGCCTCGGAAGCTGCAATCCTAACGGCGATCGAGCCGAACACTAGCCCCGCACCCCGCAAGACTCATGATTCCAAGGAGTTGGGCTCCTCTCCGGACTCTGAACCATTCGCACCTCTGCCAATCGAATCCGATTGGGCGCCGATCATGGAGTTTACTGCCGCGGACATCTTTCAGCACTCGCCCTTTGGCGATATTATAAAATCACTAAAGTCTCTCTCTTTATCAGGAGAGCCCTGGCCGGACTACGGTCAGCGAGATTGGCATGCAGACGATGAAGAAATTCAAAGCCCACCCACCACCCTCTTTGTAGCCACTGTCGACGATTTAACCGACATGCTCGACTTCGACTCCGAAGACATCGACGGTATGGACGCCGATGAAGGAGACGATGAAGAACCAACGCCTATTGGGCCCTAGAACGCCACCTCGTCATATGACGTATACATGGTGGACGCACCAAAAGATGACGACGAAGAGCGGAAGGACGCACCGAAGGCTTGTTCCCTCGAAAAGCAGTCAAAGCGGCGACGCAAGTGCCGCCCCAAATCCCACCTCGACAGAAATAGCGATCACACGGACCCAGTGCTGGAGCAGGGCGAACCGCTGCCGGACAACGGCAATCCGGATAATCAAACCGAACAAACAAATCCTATCAAGGATAATGGTCCGGATGACATAACGCTGGACAAACACCCGGAGCAGCAGACTGCCCGTAAAAGGCTTGTTGCCACCATGAGGAGCCTGAAAAAGCAGAAACAAAGGCTCAAGGCCGCGCAAGACACACTCCAATTCAGATGGAGTAAAATTCTTAGCACTGCAGCAAGGTACGGCGACAATCGCCCCTCCAAGAGCTACCCAAAGCGGAAGCTGCTACCCGAATTCGATGAGGAGGCCTCAGAACCCCCACAACCAAATACCAAAGCAGCCACCTGGTCGGATAGACGACCCCTCTACCCACACAGAGCGGCATACAACGCCGCTCACAATACAATACGCGACCCATACCAGGGCTCGCACCCAAAGGACGGTGCAACAAGATCCATCTATGGACCACACAAGCGCGCCCCAGCATACAATGCAACACAACAAACATCCGAACAACGCGGTACACCCAACTACAGGGGTGCCGCACACCCCCTATGTTTCACCGATGAGGTGCTGGACCACGAATTTACAGAGGGATTCAAGCCCGTAAACATAGAGGCATACGACGGAACAATAGACCCTGGGGTCTGGATTGAGGACTACATCCTTCACATCCATATGGCTCGAGGAGATGATCTCCACGCCATCAAGTACCTACCCCTCAAGCTCAAAGGGCCAGCTCGTCACTGGCTCAAAGGCCTCCCCGAAAGCTCCATTGGAAGTTGGGAAGAGCTCGAAGACGCCTTTCAGGCAAATTTTCAAGGGACTTATATCCGACCTCCGGATGCGGATGATTTGAGTCATATAACTCAACAGCCCGGAGAGTCAGCCCGAAAGCTTTGGAACATGTTTCTTACTAAAAAGAACCTGATTGTCGACTGTCCGGACGCCGAAGCCTTGGCAGCTTTCAAGCATAGCATCCGTGACGAATGGCTCGCCAGACACCTCGGGCCAAATAAGCCGAGAACGATGGCCGCATTAACGAACCTCATGACCCGCTTTTGCGCGGGTGAGGACAGCTGGCTAGCCAGATGCAGCACCAGCGACCCCAGTACATATGAAGTTAGAGATGGAAACAGGAAATCACGGCGCAACAGCAATAACAAACGCCGGAATAAAGAAGACAACATGAAGGGCACGGTAGTAAATGCCGGATTCAAAAGCTCTCGGCCAGGTTAAAAGCCGCCCCCCTAAAGGCACCAGGGGTGAACTGTCCAGCCTCAACAAAATTATGGACCAAGTATGTCAGATCCATATTACCCCTGGTAAACCTGCTAATCATACCCACAGAGAATGTTGGGTCTTCAAGCATTCCGGCAAGCTGAACGCCGTACACAAGGGGGAGGATACACCAAGTGAAGACGAGGACGAGCCCCCCAAGCAAGACACGGGGGAACAAAAGCAATTTCCACCAGAAGTCAAAACAGTAAACGTGTTACACGTAATCAAGGGAAAAACAATGTGGCACTCCCAGGAAAGTATACCCAAGTGCCTATCACTACGAAGTCCTGCCACTGGTCATCTCAACCGATCACTTTCGACCATCGCGATTACTCAGCAAGTATCCGACGCGCAGGATGGGCTGCCCTGGTATTAGACCCAGTAATTGGCGGATATCACTTCACAAGGGTCTTGATGGACGGCGGCAGTAGCCTAAACCTAATATATCAGGATACAATCCACGGGATGGGGCTAGACTCAACACAAATTCGCCATAGCAATACTACCTTTAAAGGAGTAACGCCAGGCCCAGGGGCTCGTTGTACGGGCTCCCTTCTACTACAAGTTACATTCGGCTCCCCCGATAACTTCCGTCGCGAGCATTTAACTTTCCACATCGCTCCGTTTCAAAGTGGCTATCAAGCACTGCTCGGACGTGAAGCTTTCGCTCGCTTTAATGCAATACCACACTAAGCCTCCCTCACACTCAAGATGCCCAGTCCACGTGGCATCATTACAGTGCACGGAAATATCAAGCGATCTCTGCGCGCCGAAGAGAGTGAGGCTGCCTTGGCCGCCACACACTAAAAGGCGCCCGGACAAAAAAAAGCATCCAATAGGTCGTCAAGACCTCAGATACTACTAATCAAGTCCGGCGCCGCTATTTATACGGAAATAAGTGGTCACACCCCTATTTGTCAATACAAGGGGCTCAGCGCGCGCAGACAAGTGGCAATTTCTTATCATCTTGAATTATACATGGTTTCTTTAAAAACTATCCTTTTGCATGACAACTTTTTCACTTAACTTCCTCTCTTTTACAGACGATCATCGTGCTACACCCGTCCAGGATACGGCACAACGGAGACACCGGCGCAGACGTGCAGTAGGGACCCGCTCCAAGGATTTTTTTTAGATTAAGACCCTGCGTAAACCTTTTTTACTGTCTCTTGTTGATACATATCCACCGTTGAGAAGGATGCTGACGTCTTGGCATGTGGCCATGCCAAAACAATGCACGTACCTGGACACACGGGGCTTCTTACAAAGGCCACTATTTAGGCCCGGTTTATACCACAAAGACCGAATACCTTAGGGAGTGTTCGGGGTCGCAAGTTTGGCCCTATATGCATCAGCTCTGAATCATTGTCTTTGGTCAAATGTTGGGTTTGCCCAGCTCCTGTGTTTTGGTGCCTTACGTTCCGCCTTGCAGGCTAAGGTAGCACCAGGAGAACTACTGCGATTGTGCCCTGGTTCATCCGGACGAGCACCTCAGTAGAGAAAGCCGAAAACTGACTGTCATGATATAGCGTGAGACTGGTCAACCACTCGATGACCTGTGGGAATGTTAGAATTCCTCTGCCTTAACGAAGGGCCGTTTCCCGACCAGGCATGTATGCACCCCGAGATCGGGAGAGTGCGGAGCCACCAGGGGCTATCTAGTAGCCCCACTGTCAAACTCCTATGGCTAAGTGAAAGTGCTAAAGCATTATAGTCCGGTTGCCTCGCTCGCTCCGCTATCACCTCCTTAATAGGACCAAGACGTTGGGTTACGTGTGAATGCGTGTTTTTGCGAGCACCTCCGCATTATATGTGTGAGGGTTGAAGCCGACGGCTGCAATCTTTCAGGTTATACACATGTATACATAAACGGCCGCCCAGGAGGCACCATATTACTTTCAGGCAAAAGTATAAAAATAGCCTTATAAAAATTTATAAAAGCATTTCGCTTACAGTGAGATTACATATCACTCAAACATAATATTTTTTGAGCACTGGGTCTCTATCAAACGGGCACCCTCAAGAACTTCTTCAAAGTAGTGCTCGGCAGCCTTTCGACCTATAGCCGAATCACGCGCCGCGACATTGGTAGCATCCATCTCCGCCCAACATGCCTTAACACGGGCAAAGGCCATCCGTGCGCCCTCTATGCACGCCGACCTCTTCATCGCATTAATGCGCGGCACCACGTCAAGAAACTGCTGCACCAAGCTGAAATAGTTGTTTGGTTTTGACCTTTCCGGCCATAGCTGATCCACAACAGACCTCATGGAGAGTCCAGACAACCTGTTTAGTTCGGCCCATTCGGCTAATTGGTTAGTCAATGAAAGTGGACGCTCGGGAGAATGGAATTGTCTCCAAAACAGCTGGTCTACTCCACGGTCTATCTGAACCTGGAAGTACTTGGCCGCATCGGCAGCGCTCGCCGCCAAATCCATATACACATCCTCCGAACTCCACAGCCGATCCAGAGGGGCATACCGTGGAACTCCGAATTTCCTCTGCAACATAAAGGATTTCCCAGCTACAATATCCTTGGCTTCCCGCAGCTCCTCCTTCTTTGCCCTCATAGTAGAGCGGAGATCCTTTTTTGTCGCATCAGCCTTTTCAAGGTCCGATGCCTTCGCTTGGTTTTCTTTTTCAAGAACCCGGCAATGGTCGGCGGCGGCTTTTAGTTCTATAGCCATCTTGGCCATCTTGTCTCGGGTCTCGCCATGCGCGGCCTTCTCGGCTTGCAACTCTTCGGCCGCCTTCACAGCAGCCGCATTACCCAACCTCGCTTGTTCCTTGGCTCGGGCAAGTTCTCCCCGCAAGGCTTCAACAGTGGCAGCTCCATCTACAGTCACAACATATTAAAGATACTGGCATCATGCTGCTCTTCCTATTGTGGTGTTTACCAGATAATGACACTTACCCTGTGCCTTGTCAAGCCTTTTGTTAACAAGCTCGATGTCGGTGTCTGCCGCATCCAACTGCCGTTCTAAATGGGCAAACTCGCTAGTCCGGCTAGCCACCGGAGCTTCCATCACCTGCACATAGAGGCAATATGGTTATTACCTGGGAATATGATCCTCTGTTCGTCGTTGTTTCCGACAACAACCAGAGTCGCAGGGGCTACTATCTACACAGGGCACACCTAGCATGTGCAGGACTATCATACATTCTTTTACGTACCTCAAAGCCTGTCAGTAGACTCATAAAAGCTTCATGCAATCCGCTTTCGGCGGACGATATTCTCTCCATCACCGTATTCATCAGCACACGGTGTTCATCTGAGGTGGCCGCTCGCCCCACCAACTCCCTCAGAACATCCGATCGCACACTAGATGGTGCCGGACTCTTTTATCTGCTCTCTTCGGGAGCCGGACACTGGGAGCTTCGGGGGTCAATGGGATTATCTTCTGGCCTCACCGGACTCAGAGAGGCCCTCCGCGACGACACTTCAGGGTGGCCCGCTTCCGGAGCGGAGGAGTTCGGAGGAGGCGTTTCGCTCTCCATCATCTCTGGAAGAAGATCCCCCGAAGATGAGCTCATTTGAGAGGGGCTAAAGCCCGAACTGCAAAAATATATGCGGTGGTTATCTTCTCAGAAGAAAAAGATGGCATATCTGTACTATTAAATTATTTCGGGTCACTTACGACTCGCAGGAGAATTGACCCCCCCGCGGACTTTGTGCGGCAACGACGCCTCCCAAGGTAGGACCCTCTGTGGGAGACTTCTTCTCCCGTTTGGAAGCTTCGGCTTCCAAATCCCCGGGCGCAGTCCTTTTCCTCTTCTGTTCGTCTTCCTTCATGAAGACGCTTGCTCCCTCAGCTAGAATGGGCAGCGTTGGGGGCCCGCGTCCGCTCGCATTATCCTCCACAATATCTTCCTTCAAGGGCTCCGGGCAAGGTGTGATCTGGAGCATCTTTTCCAATATCGGATTTTCCAAACCCTCAGGGAGGGGGGCCGAACACCGAATCAACTTCGCCTTTGTTAGCCAGTCCTGGTCAAAGAGCGAACTCTTAGAAATAACTTCATAACAAAGGAGAGATAGTATGTTCGACCGGAAGATGCCTTACCTGTTCGGCGGCATGATTACTACTCAGGCCCACATCCTCGGAGATTTCCGGACACTCCACCTGAGGTCCGAAGAATGACTTGTAAATCTCCTCGTGCGTCAAGCCGAGAAAATTTTGAATGACACGCGGTCCCTCGGGATTGAACTCCCATAGGCGAAGAGGCCGGCGTTTGCAAGGCTGGACTTGACGAACCAGCATAACTTGTATTACCGCAACCAAACTAAAATCTCCATTGAAGAGATCTCGAATGCGGCTTTGCAGTATAGGCACGTCCTTGGCTGGCCCCCGGCTCAGACCGCTGTTGATCCATGACATCAGTTGTGGTGGAGGGCCCGAGCGGAAAACAGGGGCGGCCGCCCACTTGGCACTTCTAGGAGCCATGATGTAGAACCACTCCTGTTGCCACAATTCAGACACCTCTGGATGGAACCTTTGGGCCACGGAGCTCCCGTCATCTTGCGTATTGAGGCACCTCCATACGCTGCATGTTTCCCTTCGATCATCTTCGGCTTCACTTCAAAGGTCTTGAGCCAAAGGCCAAAGTGAGGGGTAACCCGGAGGAAGGCCTCGCACACGACAATAAATGTCGTGATATGACGAAAAGAGTCCGGAGCTAGATCATGGAAGTCTAGCCCGTAATAAAACATCAGACCCCAGACGAAAGGATCCAGAGCAAGACCTAGACCTCGGAGGAAGTGGGAGACGAACACGACGTTCTCGTTGGGTTCAGGGGTGGGAACGGCCTGCCCTCGGGGAGGCAGTCGATGCAAAATCTCGGCGGTCAGATATCTGGCCTCCCTCAACTTTTTGATGTCTTCTTCCGTAACGGAGGAAGGCACCCATTGGCCTTGAAGGCTAGATCCGGACATGACTGAAGGTTCGGAGCACCTGACCTGAACTTCGGGCGTTTGAGCTTGAGGTGGGGGAAGGATTTGATTGAGCACGGGAGGGGAAAAATAAAAGCCTTGTCCCCTTTATAAAGAGGGTGAATATCAAGCGTCCTCTCCGTGTCCGCTTGGACTTGCCTATAATCTAGGAGTCCAAGAAGCGGTTGGGTTACCCACGCCCGTATTGATGAGAATCCCGAGATAAGGGGACACGATCTCTGCTTTAACAAGACGTGTCAAGGAATCCGCCTCGCATAACGCGCTGAGGTGGGATAATAAAACGACTCGGATAAAGGCTTGGCCGTGGTGTGTCACGCTACGGAATACGTCAGCAGATTAGATTGGTGTAAATATTATTCTCTCTATGGCAATATGTGGAAACTTATTTTGCAGAGCCGGACACTATCTTTGTGTTCAAAATCTTCTATGAAGTACTTGGAGGAGGAACCCGCCTTGCAATGCCGAAGACAATCTGCGTGCCGGACTCGTCGTCATTGAAGCCTGGTTCAGGGGCTACTGAGGGAGTCCTGGATTAGGGGGTGTTCGGATAGCCGGACTATACCTTCAGCCAGACTCCTGGACTATGAAGATACAAGATTGAAGACTCCGTCCCGTGTCCGGAAGGGACTTTCCTTGGCGTGGAAGGCAAGCTTGGCGATACGGATATGAAGATCTCCTACCATTGTAACCGACTTTGTGTAACCCTAACCCTATCCGGTGTCTATATAAACCGGAGGGTTTTAGTCCGTAGGACAACATACACATCAACGATCATACCATAGGCTAGCTTCTAGGGTTTAGCCTCCTCGATCTCGTGGTAGATCTACTCTTGTACTACCCATATCATCAATATTAATCAAGCAGGACGTAGGGTTTTACCTCCATCGAGAGGGCCCGAACCTGGGTAAAACTTCGTGTCCCTTGTCTCCTGTTACCATCCGGCCTAGATGCACAGTTCGGGACCCCCTACCCGAGATCCGCCGGTTTTGACACCGACACTAACCCTCTCCGGTGTCTATATAAATCGAAGGGTTTTAGTCCGTAGGACAACAATCACAGCAGGCAATCATACCATAGACTAGCTTCTAGGGTTTAGCCTCTCTGATCTCGTGGTAGATCTACTCTTGTACTACCCATATCATCAATATTAATCAAGCAGGACGTAGGGTTTTACCTCCATCAAGAGGGCCCGAACCTGGGTAAAACATCGTGTCCCCTGCCTCCTGTTACCATCCGGCCTAGACGCACTGTTCGGGACCCCCTACCCGAGATCCGCCGGTTTTGACACCGACATTGATGCTTTCATTGAGAGTTCCTCTATGTCATCGCCGTTAGGCTTGATGGCTCCTACTATCATCGATAGCAATGTGGTCCAGGGTGAGACTTTTCTCCCCAGACAGATCTTCGTATTCGGCGTTTTTGCACTGCGGGCTAATTCGCTTGGCCATCTGGAGCAGATTGAAAGCTACGCCCCTGGCCATCAGGTCAGATTTGGAAGTTTGAACTACACGGCCGACATCCGCGGAGACTTGATCTTCGACGGGTTTGAGCCACAGCCGGGCGCGCCGCACTGTCGTGATGGGTATGACCTAGCTCTGCTGCCGAACAGTACCCTAGAGGCCGCGCTCGCACCAGCTCCGACCCTTAGCTCGAAGCCAGTTGTGCCAATCGAGGACAGGTGGTTAGACACCGCCTCAGGGGCTGCAGTCTCAACGGCGATCGAGCCAAACACCAGCATAATCCTCTATGCAGCTCATGACTCCAAGGTGCCGGACTCCTTTTCTGACTCCGAACCGCCCGTGCCCCTGCCAATCGAATCCAATTGGACGCCGATCATGGAATTCACCGCCGCAGATATCTTTCAGCACTCGCCCTTTGGCGACATTCTGAATTCACTAAGGTCTCTCTCTTTGTCAGGAGAGCCCTGGCCGGATTATGGCCAACATGATTGGGATGCGGACGACGAAGAAATTCGACGCCCACCCACTTTGTAGCCACTGTCGATGATTTAACCAACATGCTCGACTTCGACTCTGAAGACATCGACGGTATGGACGACGATGTAGGAGACGAACATGAACCAGCACCTATAGGGCACTGGAAAGCCACCTCTTCATATGACATATACATGGTGGATACACCCAATGAAGGCAATGGTGAGATAGCGGAGGATGACCCCTCCAAGAAGCAACCCAAGCGCCGACGTCAGCGGTGCCGCTCTAAGTCCCGCCAAAGCAAAAGTGGTGATACCATCACAGGAGATAATAATACTCCGGACAGTGCCGAAGACAACAACAATCCCCTCCAACAAGATTTAGAGCAGGAGGATGAAGGAGCCAGCTCTCCTGAGAGAGCGGCAGATGGAGAGGAGGAGGATGAAAATTACATCCCCCCTCCGAAGACGAGGCAAGCCTCGGCGACGATGAATTTGCCGTCCTAGAGGATCCCGTCGAACAAGAGCGCTTCAAGCGCCGGCTTATGGCCATGGCAAATAGCCTGAAGAAAAAGCAGCAGCAGCTTCAAGCTGATCAAGATCTGCTAGCTGACAAATGGACTGAAGTCCTCGCGGCCGAGGAATATAAACTCGAGCGCCCCTCCAAGAGTTACCCAAGGCGCAGGTTACTACCCCGACTGGAGGAAGAAGCGTATGATACGGCTGATCGGCCACCTCATGGCCGTGATAGAGAGGCATTCCAGCCAAAAGCTCAGCCTCCACCCCAACGCCATTCAAATAAAAAGGCATGGGGAGATACGCCAGACCTGCGAGACATATTGGAGGACAAGGCAAAGCATTCAAGATCGATCTACGGATCACGAGAGCGCACCACTCTGCGAGACGACAAACGTCACGCCGGATACAGTAAAAGCAAATCCGGCCGGGCCGAACACAGCGGGCAAGACCCATTTGAGCTGCGTCGAGATATAGCCCAATACAGAGGCGCCGCAGACCCCTTATGCTTCACAGACGAAGTAATGGAACATCAATTCCTAGAGGGTTTCAAACCTGTAAACATTGAATGATACGACAGCACAGGCTCAATTACACTGGAAGTGGTCTTCGGATCCCCGGATAAGTTCCTAAGCGAAGAATTAATCTTTGATATAGTCCCGTTCCACAGTGGTTATCACGCGCTGCTCGGGCGAACCGCATTTGCTAGATTCAATGCGGTACCGCATTATGCATACCTCAAGCTCAAGATGCCAGGACCTCGCGGAGTTATTATAGTCAATGGAAACACATAGCGCTCTCTCCAAACAGAGGAGCACACCGCGGCCCTCGCAGCAGAAGCGCAAAGCAGCCTCTCAAGGCAATCCACCAGTTCGGCATTTCAAAGCCCGGACACCTTCAAGCGCACTCGAGGCAATAAGGAAATAGACCACCTGGCGCGATCTGAGCTCACGTAGCAATACGGCGGCCACCCCAATCCCAGCCCAACGGCGATATTCGTGCCGCGCGTACATAATTACACATTAAAAATACCATGGGCACAGGTGGTGAGGGGGGGCACAACTGCGGCACGCCCCAAAACACGGCCTAAACCGCACTAGGGGCTTCCCGTTTGGTTATTTTTCTTTTTCTTTCAGGACCTTAATCTCTGGAAACACTGTCCGGCAGCTCTATTGCCAAACACATGATACAGGAACCAAGGAGGCAGACAGCTACGTTATACAATGGAATTCCCAGGTTGATTACAGATTTTATATCATTCCTCAGCTCGCCCTTGGAAGGGACATAGTCCTACTCTTTTGCTTATCGCACTATCTGTATCACTCTGCTTTAACGCAATTTTTCAATAAACAATGCATGACAATACGACTATTTTTGCATTCTTGTTATATATATATATATATATATATATATATATATCTGTGTGTTCATTAATGACGCCTTGCAACCGTACACTATGGTACGGCCAATACACGAGGGGCTTACGTACCCCACAACGCGGTGTGAAAAGTCCGAACACTTTCACAAGTGCGGCACCCCGAACTTATAGCATTATATGCATCAGCTCCGAATCATGTCTTTGGTCAAATGTTGGGTTTGCCCGGCTCCTATGTTTTGGTACCTTACGTTCTGCTCTATCGGCTAAGGTAGCGCTAGGAGAACTACTGCGATTGTGCCCCGGTTCTGCCGGGCTGAGCACCTCAGTAGAGAAAGCTAAAACTGATTGTCATGATAAGGCGAGAGACTGGTCGCTGTTCGGCGAGGTTTTTCGAGTCCCTAAAGACTTATGCCGCTTAGGGCGAGGGGCCGGCTCTTCCCGGCTTACAGGCGTGTATCGCGCCCTGAATTCGGCCTTTTGAATACCAGGGGCTCCGCCGAAATTTAAAATTATAGAATTCTATGGCTAAGTGAGAGTGATAAAGCATTATTAGTCCAGTTGCCTTGTTCGTTGTGCTGAGCACCTCCCTCGAAGGACCCAAACATGGGAACAAGAGTGCTCAGGTTTATCCCGAACACCCCAGCACTCGTGGCATGGGGGCAGAAGCCGAGGACTAGCCATCTCCCAGATTGGATAAACAGCCAAACAGAAGGTAATATTTTAAATTCTAACAAGCGTTGCATAGCGAATATGAAACAAGTTTTCATACATAAAGGACAAAACGAGCAAGTCTCATTCAAATATTACATTTTTTGAACACTCATCCGCGAAAAGACGGGCACCCGGCAGAACACCCTCGTAGTACATCTCGGGGTGGCGGTGCTCCTTGCCCTCCAGCGGCCCCTCCTTGATCCGCTTCACGACGTCTAGCTTGACCCACTGCATTTTTACACGGGCGAAAGCCCGGCGTGCACCTTCAATGCAGACGGATCGCTTGATGATCTCCAGCCGTGGGCAGGCATCCACAAGCCGCCTCACCAGGCCGAAGAAGCTGTTCAGAAGGGCGTCGCCAGACCACAACCGGACTATAAAGCCCTTCATGGCCTGATCGGCCGCCTTATGTAGCTCGACCATCTGCTTCATCTGGTCGCTCATTGGCACCGGATGTTCGGCCTCAACATACTGAGACCAGAATAGCTTCTCTGTCGAGCTTCGGTCCTCGGCCTGGTAAAATTGTGCGGCATCGGACACACCGCGGGGCAAGTCTGTGAATGCCCCTGAAGAGCTCCGATTCGGGTAAGTAATCGACAATTCACTTTTACATGCTTTCTTTGCATATAGAAAGCCTTACCCACCGCTATCTTCTTCATCGCGTCGATCTCCTGAAGGGCCTTCTGGGCCTCGGCCTTGGCACTCTTTGCGCTCTCACGGGCCGCGGCAAGCTCAGACTCTCGCGTCTTCAAGTCAAGCTCCAACGCCTCGTGCTTCATCACGAGAGCCCGGAGCTCTTGCTGCACCTCGCCCACCCGAGCCTCGTGCCTCTCTCGCTCGGTGCGCTCCTTGGCCGATGTATCTTCGGCCTTGGTCAGCGCTTGCTTCAGGGTCGCCACCTCGGTCGTGGCCCCTGGCAAAACATACAATGATCCTGTCATTTTGCAATCGCGTCCTTTTATATATACATATCTATAGACGGGGTATTACTTACCCTCGTTCTCCTCGAGCTGCCTCTTGGCAAGGCCGAGCTGTTTCTTGGACCCATCGAGGTCCTGCTTCAGTACGGCGACCTCCGCAGTTAGTGCGGCGGACGCCAGCAGAGAAGCCTGCATATGCATATTGACATACTTATATTAGACTCCTGCGATATTATTTGATCCTCTGTTCGGCTTTTCTTTGTGAACACCGAACAAAGCATCAGGGGCTACTGTCTATGCGATAATATTTCTACTACATTTTAAAACACTTACCTCAAAGCCTGTTAAAAGGCTGGCACATGCTTTAGTCAATCCGCTCTTGGCGGACTGAACCTTCTGGATCACCGCACTCATGATGGTGCGGTGCTCCTCGTCGATGGAAGCGCTGCGAAGCGCTTCCAGCAGATTGTTCGGTGCCTCTGGATGGACAGAGGTCACCAGCACAGGCGTTTTGCCCCTCTTAAAAGGAGACCGCCTGCCCGAGTCCGGAACCGTTGGAGGGTCCGACACGGTGTTCGGCTGAGGGCCGAACTCGGAGCTCTTGGGGGCCCCGTCCCTTCGACTTACGGAGTCCGGAAGGTCGCCTTGAGGCGCCTCCGGGACTGTCCCCCCTCAATCCGGTGCCTCTTGAGACAACACCTCGGCGTCGTCGGCAGGATGAGGGGAGGTGGCGGTCGGGACTGGATCGCTATCCATGTCCGACGAGCCCAGGGAGCCGTCCGATGATACCTCGATATTGGCTCGTGGCGGCCTGCGTAATTATGTTCGGCGATTAGGGAAATCCGTGCGACAAAGGAATCCTATGGGTTACTTTGGTATCTGAATACTTACGATCTCCCCGGGGGCTTGGCCCTGGGCAACTACTCGTCTTCGCCTTCATCGGCGGCGGTGGAGCTGTCCGGAAGGAGAGTCCTTCCCTTCTTGGACCCTTCGCCCCCAGTGGGGGCGGCCTTCCTTTTTCTGTCTCCCCCAGTTGGTGGGGGAGCATCTTCTTCTTCTTCCTCGTCTTCGGGGGAAGAGTGCGCCGCAGAGTCATCGGACAGTGAGTCCGACGACGCCTGGCGTCGGGAACTCTTTCGAGCTCCCTTGGCCTTCTTGGTCTTCTCCGGCACCTTATAAGGGGCCGGAGTCAACATCTTCGCCAGAAGAGCGTCTGCGGGGCTTCGGGCAAAGGAGCCGGACAGTCGATCTGTCCGGCCATCTTCTGCCAGTCCTGTCAAAGGTACGGGAGTTTAGATCCCGCATAGAGTCAATCTATATGAAAAAATGAGTATCCTGTGAAAGGTAAAGCAGCTTACCGCACTGGCTTGGCGCTTCACGCTGAATCCGCGATCCTCAGTAATGGGGGGAGGGACCTCGGCGCTTTTGAATAGCACCCTCCAGGCATGTTCATGATTCGTGTCGAAGAGCCTGTAAAGAGTTCGGTGCTGCGCCGGATTGAACTCCCACAAGGTGAACTCCCGTTGTTGGCACGGGAGTATCCGGCGAATGAGCATAACCTGGACTATGTTGACGAGCTTGAGCTTCTTATCCACCATGTTTTGAATACATGTTTGGAGTCCGGTCAGCTCTTTTGAATTACCTCATGACAGGCCCTTCTCTTTCCAGGAGGTGAGCCGCATGGGGATGCCAGATCGGAACTCGGGGGCCGCTGCCCATGTGGGGTCGCGCGGCTCGGTGATATAGAACCACCCCGATTGCCATCCCTTTATGGTTTCTACAAAGGAGCCCTCGAGCCATGTTATGTTGGGCATCTTGCCCACCATGGCACCTCCGCACTCCGCCTGGCGGCCGCCCACCACCTTCGGCTTGACATTGAAGGTCTTCAGCCATAAGCCGAAGTGGGCTTGATGCGGAGGAAGGCCTCGCACACGACGATAAACGCCGAGATGTTGAGGACAAAGTTCGGGGCCAGATTGTGGAAATCCAGGCCGTAATATAACATGAGCCCCCGGACGAATGGATGGAGAGGGAATCCCAGTCCGCGGAGGAAATGGGTGAGGAATACCACCCTCTCATGGGGCCTGGGGGTGGGGATGAGCTGCCCCTCATCTGGGAGCCGGTGCGCGATGTCGTCGGGCAGGTATCCGGCTCTCCTCAGTTTCTTGATGTCTCCCTCCGTGACGGAGGAGACCATCCACTTGCCTCCCGCTCCGGACATGGTTGAAGAAGGTTGAGGTGGAAGCGAGGTCTTGGGCGCTAGAGCTCGAGTGTGCGGAAACGGATGAGTAAAGGAGGAAGAAGGCGTGGATAGAAAGGTGAATCCTTATCCCTTTATATGGGAGGACGAAACTAAGCATCCCCACTTGCTTGGTAAAACTTGCTTATCCCCCAAGCGCCGTAATTGATGGCGCGGTTGGGTTACCCACGCCCGTATTGATGAGAATCCCATAATAAGGGGACACGATCTCTGCTTTGACAAGACGTGTCGAAAAACTGCCTCGCGTTATGTGCAGGGCTGGTTAAAAGAAACGGTTCGAATAATCACCGGGCCATGACGTAACGTCATGCTGCCAAAACAAGCTAGCAAATTAGATCTGCAAAAATATTGTTCTCTCTACGGTGGAATGTGGAACTTATTTTGTAGGGTCGGACACTATCCTCGTATTCAAATTCTTCTGTGATGTATTCGGAGAAGGAACCCGCCTTGCAATGCCGAAGACAATACTGCGCGCTGGACTCATCGTCATTGAAGCCTGGTTCAGGGGCTACTGAGGGAGTCCTGGATTAGGGGGTCTCCGGACAGCCGGACTATCTCCATTGGCCGGACTGTTAGACTATGAAGATACAAGATTGAAGACTTCGTCTCGTGTCCGTATGGGACTCTACTTGGTGTGAAAGGCAAGCTAGGCAATACGTATATGGATATCTCCTCCTTTGTAACCGACCTTGTGTAACCCTAACCCTCTCCGGTGTCTATATAAACCGAAGGGTTTTAGTCCGTAGGACAACAATCACAACAGACAATCATACCATAGGCTAGCTTCTAGGGTTTAGCCTCTCTGATCTCGTGGTAGATCTACTCTTGTACTACCCATATCATCAATATTAATCAAGCAGGACATAGGGTTTTACCTCCATCAAGAGGGCCCGAACCTGGGTAAAACATCGTGTCCGCTGCCTCCTGTTACCATCCGGCCTAGACGCACAGTTCGGGACCCCCTACCCGAGATCCGCCGGTTTTGACATCGACAGCTAAAATGAAGACGCCAAGGACTGGGGGGCAACAAGAAAATCCAAAGATCGGTGCAAGCACAGCCAAAGAAAACAAAAGCCGACGTAAGCACAAAGGTAAAAGGCCGAAAGTCACTTTCGCGCAACTATTGGAAAAATATCAAAAGATAAGTGAGGAGAGCAGTGCTTATCGGCCAACTAATGCAAAAGCATCAAGATCACCCCCTAGGCGCAAATCCAAGGATCGATATTGGCAAGAAGAGAATTTGAATGCAACTTATTCATATCCTTATTTTGGGTCATCAATGCCAATGTCGTGGATGCCTCCCTATGCTCACGCAAATCCATATCCATCATGGGACAAGTATAATACAAGGGCACATTCTCCGTCTTATTTTAGACCATCTCACCAATACTATGCAGCTCCAATAAGATCAACATTTGAACAATCACGCGCCAAAGACCGTTTCAATCATAAGGAATCGGTTCAAAGCTCAAGGAAGAAGAAAGAGGTGGCAGAGCGAGTTTACCGCGTGAAAAGAGATGGTCGTAAGTGTGCTACTTCAGATTTGATTTCAAATGACAAAGAGCCAATTAAAGTGTTGACATTGGCTACAAAAGGCAAAGAAGTGAAGCAATCAATTGATCAAAATCAGAGTGCCAAATCTGAAGAAAAGAAGTTTAGGGTGCACAAGGCCCAAAAAGAGTTGCCATTGGTTGAAACAAAATCACAGTCAAGGTGCTCACTCGGCTTATCATATTGGCAAAAAAAGGAGTTACAAAAGCTTAGTGCACAAGAACTTGAAGAAAGGAACATGGCATGGGTTCCCAAAGGAAGTACTCAAAATAATTATTATGTGCAAGCTTCCATTACAAGAAGTGCGGCAAAGCTGAAGAAGGGAAAGAGTGAAAACTATGAAGGACCAAGCCGAAGGTTTCAACATCCTCGGTCTATACATTATCCATATTCTTCAACTATGCCATTAACGCCTATGCCATGGAATCCGTCATCAGGTATGATTGGTAACCCTCAATGGGCTTATTTTAATCCATGGATGCAATATAATTTATTACATTATGAAAGGGTATTGCCAAATCACTATACATTTGATTAGTTACAACTTTGTTGCTGATCCAAAGGGCCGAAATACTTTATTTGTCATTTCATTTGTTTATTTCGGCTATATGTGCTTTGAATGAAGTTTACATGGTAATGGCCGATATCTATCGTCCTAAGAGTATGTCAATGCATGGCCGGTATAGTATTATAACATCATCCTTAGTTCGATTGGAGAGCGAGACAAGGTATGTGCTCATGGAAATTTATATGTATGCCTATATTATGATTGAATGGAGTTGAGACATCATGACCGATGTCATTGAATATATGCTGCATAGGCCAATTCATAGTTGCAGAATTGACTGATGGGCTTATATGTTTGGATATGATTTGGCTTATGCATCTTTGAGATCTATAAAAGGCTAAATCATAGCTGATTTTATTACTGAACATCGGATTAATGACATGCATAATGTTGATATTAGCCTTATCTCTCTAGTACTATGGAGATTATGTTTCGATGGTTCAATTCATAGCAATGGCCAAAGTGTTGGTGTTGTTTATATATCTCTTTATGGTACTATTTTTGAAGCCTCATGCCGCTTAGAATATTTTTATGCACGATTAATCAAGGCCGAATATACATTGTTATTCGGATTGACTCTTTTACTTGCTATAGGTGCTATACATATTGAGGCTTTCGGTGATTCGTTATAACTAGTGCAACAAATATCCAAGGGTTATCAATGTTTTGACGAATCACTTATAGTTTATCGTGGGATATGTCTAGATGCAAAATTTACCTTGGGTTGCTTTAAAATTATTCTTATATTTAGACATGACAATTCAAAAGAGTTGGCACAGCAAGCATCCGGCTACTACATTAATCATGGTGTATTGCATTTCTCTCGATAGCCGATGATTCATCTCGTCAACATAGGTAAGGCCGACCAAAGTCCACAGCTTCGGCCACTAATGAATTTTGATGCAGGTGAAAGTAAGGATTGAAGAGAGTTTATTGTTGATTATCTACAAAATCCTAGCAAAAGGGTGAACAATACGGTTCGGAGGATGACCTTGAGACACATATCTATGGAACTTTATCATCGGATTGTTAATGAAGTTGAGAAGGTTCCGCCAAAGTTTGCAGCAAGGGTTCAAAAACAATAATGGCCGATATATAATTATCGCCCTAAGCATATAAATGGCCGATGGAGTGTTGACATCGTCCTTACAACAAACATGGTACAAGTTATTTTTCGGCACACTAGCTTTGGCGAAAAACAGGGGGCATGTGTTGACGCTCAAAAGTGGCACAATCATAAAAGTTGCTTTAATCTATGTCAAGATTAATTCAAACTTATGATTGGAAGTCACCATGATATGACTTTCTTTGAGAAGATCAAGATGGATATGAAAGTGGTCTAAAACGGAGTCCGGATGCAAAAGTTATGACAAGTTCAGAGATGCTCATGGTGACATCAGATTACAGAAGGGCTCGAAACCCAATTAAGATGACTCCAAATGGAAAAAAGTTTCAACATGAAAGTTGTGCGTCTCGTCAAAACGGATGATTTTGATATAAAAATCGTCTTAATCCGAGGTCATATGCAAAAGTTACAGTCAGTACAAGGCGCTGTTGCACTGGATGGCCGGACACTCCGGGGACAACTATCCGGGTTTTGATTTTCTCTGTGGATGAACGGACACTCCGGGCATGTTAGTCCGGGTTTTGAAGTTGGCTGCTGCAGACTTCAGAAAACAGCCGAAAACCCCTTTAAGATGGCCTCAGATCAAAAAACGCTCAACATGAAAGTTGTTCGTCTCGTCGAAATGGTCAAGATTACTTTTGGGCTCGTTTCCATCCGAGATCGTTTACTCCCCCGAACATGGCCCACAACGTGCAGCCAGATTTTACCGAACAGTTTTGGAATGTTCGGACCAAACAAATCCGAATTGGACTAGGGTTTTGGACGTGAATTGAAGCCTTTTCCTTGCACGGGAAGTTCAGCCGCCTCTTATATACTCAAGGGGTCATGGCCGATTGAACAACACACAATCGATCAAATCATCTATCACTTTTTATCTTTTATTTTTTTCTCCCTAACCCTAGTTCTTCTTGTTCCTCGTTATTCGTCTGTTCTTCTTGTTGCAGGGCGGCGAACCTCGAGGCCCTAGGGGCGATCAGGTCGACCTAGGGCAACCCATAGCCGCCGCGCGCCCTGACGGGGTCCCTTCCGGGCGTGTGGGGTTTCGGGTCCTCAAAAGCACCCGCCGGATTGTCTTGCGTACCGCGTTTCCGGACAGGTCTCCTTCGACGCGAGCTGCGGTGCATCACCCTCAGCGTTGGAGGTACACGGTGACGTGTTCGTGTGCGAACAAAAGCCTGTTTGTTAGGATGTACGTAATACATATGATGTGTCGTGCATATGTGTGCAAGCTAGTGGCAGGATGTAGCTCCTCATATAAGTGCATATGTGTGTCATATGTGCATGTGTGTATGGTAGAAGAGAGTGTGTGTAAGGATCTAGCCTCACAGCATGTGTTGCTCAGGCATGTCTCTCTTCTGTTTTACTCCTCTGTTCTCTTGCTCATGTGTGTGTGTGTGTGTGTGTCCACAAAGAATGCGCTGGGAGATTGAGAGAGGGCTGCGCCCAACATTTGGTATGGGTTGTGGCCAACAGACTAACCAAACAAACCTCTGTAATAGTCAGTGTTGTGAGCTACTAACCTGTCTTGACGTTCCATCACGTTTTCCAAGAGACAAAAATCAGATTTTGCCTCATCCTGCAACCTGCCCTATTCATATAATATCCAGTTGGGGTGCTCCAGCTCGCGAATAAATCCGGCCTCAAGTAATTTTGTGATCTCTTTGCCCATGGCGTGCCCCTTGGGCTTAGAAAACTGACATAGAGTTTTGCTTTACGGGCCAGTATGCGGGCCGAAGGTTTAAAGTGTGCTATGCAAGATTCACTGGGATTCCGGCATATCTGAAGGTTGCCACGCCAAAACGTCCCAATTCCCACAAAGGAACTCGTAGAGCACACTTTCCTATTCGGGATCCATATCAGCCCTGATCTGCATCTTCTTGGACGCGTCGGTTGGGTGGAGCCACATACTGGCCTGGGGGTCCTGGGCTGGCCTGATGGGCCGACTTCCGGTGTCCCGAGGCACCCCTGGGCCGTGGCATCGTCAATCTTTTTTCTAAGAAGATTATAGTCATTCATTATATATATATATATATATATATATATATATATATATATATATAGGAAAATGGTTGTATACTCCTGAGAATATGTACTTCCGCTTCTCATATACCACATAGATAAATCTTTTATACCTCTTTATTATTTTTAATATACTTCATTATTAACTAGTAGATACCTTAAAATGATTTTTCATGAAAAAAATTATGTGAGTCTACATATTTTTAAAGGTTTACATATATATTGATTTGTTCGTATGTGAGAAAGGTATATTGCAAAAAGTACGTCAAAAATGATATTTTTTTCCACAAAACTCGTATTGGGGCATCCTAGAATATTTAATGAAGTATATTGAGAATGATAAAGAGGTATAATTAATGCGTCTACAGGGTATGTTGAAGATGGGAGTACATACTCCCGGGAGTATAGAAAATTAGTCCTATATATATTAATTAAATACTAACTTTTTCAAATACATATTTGGCAGGATATGGCGGAATGTCTTTCGCGTGTGATCCATACACTTTCTGTCACGCTCAGAAGGGTAGTAAGGTAGTTTGCCACTTTAAATAATTTTCATTTGGAGACGATGTAGATAATTTATTCTGTCTGATACCTTTATTTTTTTTGTACAGTGGCACCATCTTGGATCCAATTGAGATAATTTTTGGAATACAAATGATAAGCAGGTTCTCTCTCTCTCTCTCTCTCTCTCACACACACACACACACACACACACACACACACACACACACACACACACGTATATTTTCTTTCTGCACTGCTTTACATTTTTTAATGCCTTTCCTCTGCTTAGAGATGAGATGCTGCCGACAACTGTTTACCAGCTTGATTGCCAAGTCACCAATCAGATCAGTCACTTGGACCAAGGGATTGAAAAAGTAGGTTTCCGTGTATGCATATTCGTGCTATATATGTGTGCTTCCATATGATCGTTGTGTTTTTTCTTTTCTACAGGCTTTGCGTTTAGCAAACTCAAGAGTAAACAAATTGCCACACTAAGCAATTATAGTACTTCCACTTATGCTTGCTAGATTGAATTAATAGTTGTAATGGGATGTCTCAATTACTGATGACTTGGCATCCTACGTGCCATCTACATGTCAAAGTAGGACCTAATGATGTACAAATTATTATTTTCAGATACTTGACGATCCAGTTTCATCGTGTGATGCTTGATGGAAAAGCCGGGCCAGCAATAAAATCACTGCAAGTAAGTTACATTCTTCTACTTATATTTATTTTGACCTGTGTTTTCCTAAATAAGAGGTTATTTTTCCCACAATATCTAATAAATATTTGCCAAAAAAATTCCTTCCAGAAAGCGGAGCTCCCTACTAAATTGGACATGTACAGATACTGTTCTAGTGACCTAAAATCAAGGATACAAGATCAGAGAAAGGTAGCAATCTAGCTTTCTGTTTTATTATGGATAAAAATTACTTTCATGGGCATTACATTTTGATGAAACCCACCATTCTAGGCATCTAAAGTTTGGCAATCGAGTGGCAAATATGAGTTAATTGCAGTTGTCGCCCATGAGGGGGAAACATCCAATTGTGGGCACTATACAGCTTTCATTAAGCAGGATAACGCTTGGATTCACTATGATGATGAGAAGAAATTTGCGTCGACGGAGAATGATATTTTGAATCTCTCTGGTGGAGGTGAGTAACTGTTCTTTTAGAAATAAGATTATTTGAAATTTGAATTTTACAGCAACTTGTTTCTTTAACAGATGGTGGTGGTCCAATGGCATCTGTTTGCCTTTACAAATCTCATGTCGGGTGAGCATTTTGAACTTTTGATTCTCTAGTTTTAGAAACTCGATGATTTCCGCTCTGGACAACAAATTTGGCAATGTCATACCATGGTTTTGCACTTCCAAGCTCACTAAAGTTATTGTTAATTTAAGTTCCAATTTATGCAAAATCCCAAGCCAGGGTGGAGATCATTCCAGTTTAGGTTCAAGGCTTGGAGATTGCTACCAGGTAGCCCTTGAGACCTTTCACAACATATCCAAGTATGTTATTTACTCTGTTCAGCCCTTTGCTGACTATGTGCAATCCTGAAGGTCTCTTCGAAACAAGACTGACAAATCAGAATCAAAGCTAGAGGAGTGGTATGTATTTTCCTGAAGGTCTATATAATGGTAAGTGACAGGTAAATTAGAAAAGAAATGAAAAACAGAACTCATTGCCTACTTTAGAATGCATGTGGCTGTCTTAGATAGTTTCAGCATAGCTCAGAATAAGTTAACTGCTAGTACAATTTCTATATTCAGCATAAAGGTAGATGTGCTACTATGCTATAGACCTTGATTGTGTAGAACCATGCTCGTGCATATGATTCAAGCAATGGACACACACAGGAATAGAGAAAATCTGACCTCAGTTCCAAAAATGACGAAAGTCTTGTGAGGAAACTTTGTTTGGTAGGAACAAATTATGGATGAAACTGTCGTGTGACGTGAAGAAAGCAAAAGTCAACAGATGGTCTATCTATACAAGAATCAGGCCACCATTTGATGTTTATCATAAGACATTGACAAGTGGGTTTTATTTTCATTTGCTGATAATTGTTTAGCTTATTCCATAGCATTAGTAAGCATGTTTGTGTTGCAGGCTGCCTAAAATGGGAGGCAAAATGGGGACATCCGAATAGATTGTGTCAGTAGTTTCCAGCAAACAAACAGGAAATTAAGTTTTTGAAACATAACCTGGCCTGAGTTCGATCAATAGGAAGACTACTTACAAGGCTATTTAGTATATAAGTATACATTAAAACATGGTATTGTTGTATCCTCTGAATCCATGTACTACAACAACTATTTACAAGGTTTGGTTTGTTGTTGGAGTGCAGATGTTGACTTGAAAAAGTAGCGGTGCAGACAGAGTTCAAGCAGTGAATGGTCCAGTTGCTGAATGCTGATGCATTTGTTGGGTGGAAGGAAAGCCATGTTGCCGATGCCACACCATGTCCCCAGTTACTGTGTATGAAAGAGTTGTCAATTCTGCTGCTTGTAAGGTGTGTGGCCAATTCGGTAAAAGGGTGGTGGGTTAACACTAACACTTTGTGTATCCTTGATGAAGTGAGAAGGCCTGGTGCACAACCTGTTGGTGTTTCTAGTGCATTACCAATGAGGAGGTGTGATATTGGGTAGGTCCTGTCACATGCAACTGGACAGGAAATCACTCAGTTTATGTGGATGCACTACCTAATGCAGATGTTTCCTCTTAACTCGTTGAGGACTAAGGTAATTCGGCCGTCACCCATTTGCTGGTACATGGTTCGCAGTCTCTTTGTTTCTTTTCTCCGTTGGTCTACCAGATGTGGGATCTAGGCTGAGTCTCTTGATGTTGGTGTTTGCTGAACATTTTGATTGTACAGGTTGTTGGCCGCGTTAATATCATGGAATGGAAGAATAGGATCGAGCAACACACCTGGCCTGCATGCCCAGCAGATGAACGGGCCATCCGCGGCCTCCAGGTAGCCAGTGTCAGTGACCGCCGGCCGGCGCCCCGCTGCGCTTGGCGGTCATGTCGATCATTTGCCTCGCTGGGCCAGAGTCTTATTGCGTGCTCATGATCGCTACTTGATCCCGCCTTGCTCGCTTGTCCATTCTAAATCATAACAATGATATACAATCCGTGTCGTCGATGTGCAGGGGAAAATAGTGTATTCCTTGTCACGACGAACATATCGTTTTCATTCAGGCTGCAGCCACTGGAACATGTCATGGACACGGAGTAGCGACAACTGGTGAGCTCCATGAACCATTCAGTATTTCAGCCTACCGACGAGCTCCATGAACCTTTGCCTGCTGCTCATCAGTGTCCGAAACAGGGGAGGGGAGGGGGAAATGGGGGAAGAGAGAGAGGAAGCAGAGCAGCTCTTCCATCTTTTTTCTTTTATTTGATTGATTGACATCCGCTCTCCCGTCTTCCTTGCAGGACTCGGTGCTCCGACTACTTTGATATGTGCCGGTGCTTGGACGAACGTGCCGATCCGCCGCTAGCTAGGTCATGCTCGCGAGGGCCACAGAGCGGCCGCATGCCGCCTGGGTACTACACAGGAAGCCCACAGCTTGAAGAACACCCACGTCGTCTTCGACTGTCGAGAGTGCGGGGCGCGTGGCTGGCTCCGAGACGTCAGGCGCTGCCGAGCAGGCGAGGCATACACGGTTGGACCGGCCAGAGAGTCACCCGTTTGACATTTGATTCTTTTATAGGAGCCGTGGAATGAAATTGTACTCATCCTTGTTAAACGATTATCTTACATGAATAAAGCTTTTGTGTTTTTGGTCAAAAATAAATTAATCAAGGAAAACGTATATTTTTCACCGGGTGATCTTTTTCCCGCTTAAACCACGCGCTATGACTGCCACGTGTCCTCATGGGGATCTCTTCATCTTCGCCATGGCCCACCCCATGCTTCACCACTTGTTGCTCAAGGTCCTCCCGTCCAAGTCTTGTCTGCCATGGCCTGCTGTTAGGGCATATTTCTCCCTAAGTGGTTTTGGTGATTGATGACAATGTGTTTGCGGACTAATCGTGTGCATTGAGCATTTCAGACTATCTAGCATATGTCACAAGACGATTCATGCCCCTCGGAGTTTCAAGTAAAGGCGGGTTTCTTTCCTTAGTTTCTATTCTGGTGGATTTGAGTCGTAGGGAAAACCGTACTATCAAGAGGGGGTCCGCTTCGAAAAGGTTCGGGTGGAATCAACACGTACACACTCATATTGCACCCATCGCCTCTTTCCGCTTCATTGGAGTTGTTCTTCGTTTGTGCCGAAGAAGGGGTGGAGAGCTGCAAGCGGTAGTACCGCTTATAGGCGGTCAGCATATGTGGATTAATTCTTGACTAGGCGGTAGTACCGCTGCTGCTCCCGCCTGTACTACCGCTCGTGGTTGGGGCCTCAATTTTTCGTGTCGGGTTTTACGTGTTGGGAACATTGCATGGAAAACAAAAAAAATCTACACACACGCAAGATCTATCCATGGAGATGCATAGCTACGAGAGGGGAGAGCATCTTCATACCCTTGAAGATCGCTAAGCGGAAGCGTTTATCAACACGGTTGATGTAGTTGTACACCTTCACGATTCGTCCCGATCAAGTACCGAACGTACGGCACCTCCGTGTTCAGCACACGTTTAGCTTGATGACGTCCTCGCCTTCTCGATCCAGCAAGAGAGACGAAGTAGTAGACGAGTTCCGACAGCACGACGACGTGGTGACGGTGGTGGTGAGGAACAATCTCTGCAGGGCTTTGCCAAGCACAACGAAAACTATGACGGATGATAAACTAGAGGGGACGGGGTTGCCGACACACGGCTTGATGATTCTTGATGTGTTCCGGGTGCTAGCCCTGCCCCTCTATTTATATGTTGAGCCCTGAGGTCGAAACTTGGAGAAAGAGCCTCCTCAAAGTCGGTTTTGCCCGCAAGGAAGAGTCCTTCTCGGACTTCCAGGACCAGACGCCACAGTCCTTGGCGTCTGGCCCAGGGCCAGATGCCAAGGTCTCCAGCGTTTGGTCCCTGACCTCTGCAAAACATCCTTTTACACCGACCTAAAGCCCCATGGGCCTTACCCCTTGGCCTAACCATATCATCCTATATATCAATCTTTACCTCCGGACCATTCTAGAGCTCCTCGTCATGTCCGTGATCTCATTCGGGACTCCGAACAACATTCGGTCACCAACATACATAACTCATATAATACTATATCGTCAACGAACGTTAAGCGTGCGGACCCTACGGGTTCGAGAATGATGTAGACATGACCGAGACGCCTCTTCGGTCAATAACCAATAGCGGGACCTAGATGCCCATATTGGTTCCTACATATTCTATGAAGATCTTTATCGGTCAAACCTTTATGACAGTATACCTAATTCCCTTTGTCAATAGGTATGCTACTTGTCCGAGATTCGATCATCGGTATCTTCATACCTAGTTCAATCTCGTTACCAGCAAGTCTCTTTACTCGTTCCATAATACATCATCTCATAACTAACTCCTTAGTCACTTTGCTTGCAAGCTTTTTGTGATGCTGTATTATCGAGAGGGCCCAGAGATACCTCTCCGATACACGGAGTGACAAATCCTAATCTCGATCCATGCCAACTCAACAGACACCTTCGGAGATACCTGTAGAGTATCTTTATGATCACCTAGTTACGTTCTGATGTTTGATAGCACACAAGGTATTCCTCCGGTATCCGAAAGTTCATGATCTCATAGTCGAAGGAATATGTATTTGACATTAAGAAAGCAATAGCAATAAACTGAACGATCATATGCTAAGCTAACGGATGGGTCTTATCGATCACATCATTCTCCTAATGATGTGATCCCGTTATCAAGTGACAACACATGGCTACGGTTAGGAAACCTTAACCATCTTTGATCAACGAGCTAGTCTAGTAGAGGCTTACTAGGGATACGGTATTTGTTTATGTATCCACACATGTATTTAAGTTTTCGATCAATACAATTCTAGCATGAATAATAAACCTTTATCATGTTTTAGGAAATATAATAATAATCCTTTTATTATTGCCTTTAGGTCATATTTCCATCATTACGGTAGTGCCTTAGGGTCTCTACCGTGCTACATGTCCGCCCCTAGAAAACAGGCGGTAGTAGCAGCGGCAGTAGAAGCGGCAGTACCGCCCCTACTACCGTGGCTAGCACCGCCCGTTCCTCTGTTTTCTCCCCTACTCTTCTAATCTCCTGTGCATCCTGTAAGGAGCGGTAGTACCGCTCCCAGAACGGTAGTGCCGCGCCTGGAGCGGTAGCAGGCTGAGAGGTGCATAACGGTTGGATTTGTCCCCCACTATAAAAGGGGGTCTTCTTCCTCTAGAAGACTAACCTCTTCCTCCCCCAAACTTCATTGTTGCTCCAAAGATCATTTTCGCCCGATCTCTCACCCTAGCCAATCAAACTTGTTGATTTTCTAGGGATTGGTTGAGAAGGCCCCGATCTACACTTCCACCAAGAGAAATTCGATTCCCCCCACTAATCCCCTGCGGATCTTGTTATTCTTGGGTGTTTGAGCACCCTAGAAGGTTGAGATCACCTTGGAGCCACATTCCATTATGGTGAAGCTTCGTGGTGTTGTTGAGAGCCTCCAATTAAGTTGTGGGGATTGCCCCAACCTTGTTTGTAAAGGTTCGGTTGCCGCCTTCAAGGGCACCACTAGTGGAATCACGGCATCTCGCATTGTGTGAGGGCGTGAGGAGAATACCGTGGCCCTAGTGGCTTCTTGGGGAGCATTGTGCCTCCACACCGCTTCAATGGAGACGTACTTCCCCTCAAAGGGAAGGAACTTCGGTAACACACCCTCGTCTTCACCGGCTCCACTTGTGGTTATCTCTTACCTTGACTATGTGGAAGCTTTATTTTTGTTGTATCCTTTGCTTGCACTTGTTGTAGTTGTTGTTAGCATCATATAGGTTGCTCACCTAGTTGCACATCTAGACAACCTATTTGTTGCTAAACCTAATTTGTGAAGAAAAGCTAAAAATTTCTAGTTGCCTATTCACCCCCCTCTAGTCAACCATACCGATCCTTTCAATTGGTATCAGAGCCTCGTCTCTTTATTAAGGCTTTCACCACCCGAAGAGCATGGTTGACACCGAGGAGGAAGTGCCCGAGGCTGTGGAGTTGACTTCAATCACACGAGATGACTTAAATGAAGCCATGGCTTCACTTAAGACGTCTATGACGACCGAAGTCAAGCCCATGCTTAAATAATTACTTGAGGGGTTGAAAGCCACTCCCGATCCTTTTCTTGTGGTTGATCCCACCGCATCGGAGTCGGAGGCCAATTCCAGCAAGGAAGCGACTAAAGTTACTGAAACTTCTTTCCCTCACAACAAGAATGGGACAGGAACCTTCGTTATACGTCTCCGTCGTATCTACTTTTCCAAACACTTTTGCCCTTGTTTTGGACTCTAACTTGCATGATTTGAATTGAACTAACCCGGACTGACGTTGTTTTTAGCAGAATTGCCATGGTGTTATTTATGTGCAGAAACAAAAGTTCTCGGAATGACCTGAAACTTCACGGAGATTATTTTTTGGAAAATATAAAAAATACTGGCGAAAGAATCAAGGCCAGGGGGCCCACACCCTTGCCACGAGGGTGGGGGCGCGCCCCCTGCCTCGTGGGCCCCCTGGAGCTCCACCGACCTCAACTCCAACTCCATATATTCGTGTTCAGCAAGAAAAAAAATGGAGAGAAAGATTCATTGCGTTTTACGATACGGAGCCGCCGCCAAGCCCTAAACTATCTCAGGAGGGCTGATCTGGAGTCCGTTCGGGGCTCCGGAGAGGGGGATCCATCGCCATCGTCATCATCAACCATCCTCCATCACCAATTTCATGATGCTCACTGCCGTGCATGAGTAATTCCATTGTAGGCTTGCTGGACGGTGATGGGTTGGATGATATTTATCATGTAATTGAGTTAGTTTTGTTAGGGTTTGATCCCTAGTATCCACTATGTTCTGAGATTGATGTTGCTATGACTTTGCTATGCTTAATGCTTGTCATTAGGGCCCGAGTGCCATGATTTCAGATCTGAACCTATTATGTTTTCATGAATATATGTGAGTTCTTGATCCTATCTTGCAAGTCTATAGTCACTTACTATGTGTTATGATCAGGCAACCCCGAAGTGACAATAATCGGGACCACTTCCGGTGATGACCGTAGTTTGAGGAGTTCATGTATTCACTATGTGTTAATGCTTTGGTCTGGTACTCTATTAAAAGGAGGCCTTAATATCCCTTAGTTTCCGCTAGGACCCCGCTGCCATGGGAGGGTAGGACAAAAGATGTCATGCAAGTTCTTTTCCATAAGCACGTATGACTATATTCGGAATACATGCCTACATTACATTGATGAATTGGAGCTAGTTCTGTGTCACCCTAGGTTATGACTGTTACATGATGAACCACATCCGACATAATTCTCCATCAGCGATCCAATGCCTACGAGCTTTTCATATATTGCTCTTCGCTTATTTACTTTTCCGTTGCTATTGTTACAATCACTACAAAACCCAGAAATATTACTTTTGCTACCGTTACCGTTACTATTATATTACTTTGCTACTAAATAATTTGCTGCAGATATTAAGTTATCCAGGTGTGGTTGAATTGACAACTCAACTGCTAATACTTGAGAATATTCTTTGGCTCCCTTGTGTCGAATCAATAAATTTGGGTTGAATACTCTACCCTCGAAAACTGTTGCAATCCCCTATACTTGTGGGTTATCAAGACTATTTTATGGTGCCGTTACTGGGGAGCATAACTCTATTCTTTGAGTCACTTGGGGTTTATATCTGCTGGTCACTATGAGGAACTTGAAAGATGAGAAAACAAAAATTTATCCCTCAACTACGAGGGGAGGTAAGGAACTGCCATCTAGCTCTGCACTTGATTCACCTTCTGTTTTGAGTAAGCTTGCGACACCTAAACCTGCTTCTGCTATTAATTCTGATATGTCGCTTGTTATTGATGATGCCACTTCTGCTATGCATGATACTTATGATGAAACTACTTCTATGCTTGATACTACTGTACCACTTGGTGAATTTCTTGATGAACAACTTACTAGGGCTAGAGAGAATGAAATTACTGAAACTGATAATATTGATGAAAGTGATGATGAAGACTCTCCCAATAAATATGAATTGCCTGTTGTGCATGAGGGCTATGTTATGGATGAAGAAACTGCTAGAGACTTTCTTGCTTGGAATGATAGAAGTGATCTTAAGAAATTATTAGCTAAGCTTAAACAAAAAACTCTGAATGCTAGAATGAAATATGATCCTGCTTATGCTACTTCACCTATCTTTGTTACTGATAAGGATTATGAATTCTCTATTGATCCCGATATAATTACCTTGGTTGAATCTGATCCTTTCTATGGCTATGAATCTGAAACTGTTGTGGCACATCTTACTAAATTAAATGATATAGCCACCCTGTTCACTAATGATGAGAGAACTCGCTACTTTTATATCCTTAAGATATTTCTGTTCTCATTAAAGGGTGATGCTAAGATATGGTTTAATTCTCTTGATCCTGGTTGTGTGCGTAGTCCCCAGGATATGATTTATTACTTCTCTGCTAAATATTTCCCTGCTCATAAGAAACAAGCTGCTTTAAGGGAAATATATAATTTTGTGCAAATTGAAGAAGAGAGTCTCCCACAAGCTTGAGGGAGGCTTCTCCAATTACTTAATTCTTTGCCTGATCATCCTCTCAAGAAAAATGAAATACTTGATATCTTTTATAATGGACTAACCGATGCTTCCAGAGAACACCTGGATAGTTGTGCTGGTTCTGTTTTCAGGGAAAGAACACCGGATGAAGCTGAAATTCTATTGAATAATATGTTGACTAATGAAAACAATTGGACACTTCCTGAATCAACTCATAAGCCAACTCCGAAGAAAAGGGGTGTTCTATTTCTCAGTCCTGAAGATATGCAAGAGGCAAAGAAATCTATGAAAGAAAAGGGTATTAAAGCTGAAGATGTTAAGAATTTACCTCCTATTGAAGAAATACATGGTCTTAATTTACCGCCTGTTGAAGAAATATGTAGTCTTAATTCATCACCTATTGAAGAAACTCACATTCTTGATAACCCGACACAGGTAGTAAAGGTAAACTCTCTCTATAGATATGATAAAGCTGAAATCCCTCCTACTAAGTTTGCTAGCCAATGTTTGGATGAGTTTGATAATTTTATGGTTAAGCAAGAAGACTTCACTACTTATTTTGGTAGACAATTAAAACAAAATGCCTATATGACTGAACACTTGAGTGATTATATGTCTAGAGTTAAAGATGAACTTAAACTCATTAGCAAACATGCTTCTATGGTTACCACTCAAGTAGACCAAGTACTTAAAGCTCAAAATGATTTTCTCAATGAATTGAATAATAAGAATAATGATTATGCTGTTAGAGTGGCTAATAGAACGGGTAAAATGACTCAGGAACCTTTGTATCTTGAAGGCCATCCTAAGAGAATTGGGCAGGATTCTCAGAGAAACAATGTTGATACACCTAGTCCTTCTAAAAAGAAGAAAAAGAAAAATGATAGGACTTTGCATGCTTCTAGTGAACCTATTGCTGAACCACCTGAGAAACCAAATGATATTTCTATTTCAGATGCTGAAACACAATCTAGTAATGAACATGAACCTAGTCATACTATTAATATTGATGTTCATGATGATGCTCAAACTAGTAATGATAATGATGTAGAAATTGAACCTGCTGTTGATCTTGATAACCCACAATCAAAGAATCAACGTTATGATAAGAGAGACTTTGTTGCTAGGAAGCACGGTAAAGAAAGAGAGCCATGGGTTCAGAAACCCATGCCTTTTACTCCCAAACCATCCAAGAAAAAGGATGATGAGGATTTTGAGCGCTTTGCTGAAATGATTAGACCTATATTCTTGCGTATGCGTTTGAATGATATGCTCAAAATGAACCCTTATGCTAAATATATGAAAGAAATTGTTACTAATAAAAGAAAGATACAAGAAGCTGAAATTTCCACCATGCTTGCTAATTATACTTTTAAGGGTGGAATACCAAAGAAACTTGGAGATCCAGGAGTACCTACTATACCATGCTCCATTAAAAGAAATTATGTTAGAACTGCTTTATGTGATCTTGGAGCCGGTGTTAGTGTTATGCCTCTCTCTTTATATCATAGACTTGATTTGAATAAGTTGACACCTACTGAAATATCCTTGCAAATGGCTGATAAATCAACTGCTATACCTGTCGGTATTTGTGAGGATGTGCCTGTTGTGGTTGCAAACGTTACTATTTTAACGAACTTTGTTATTGTTGATATTCCCGAGGACGATAATATGTCTATTATTCTTGGAAGACCCTTTTTGAATACTGCAGGGGCTGTTATTGATTGCAACAAAGGCAATGTCACTTTTCATGTTAATGGTAATGAGCATACGGTACACTTTCCGAGGAAACAACCTCAAGTCCACAGTATCAATTCTATTGGAAAAATTCCATCAATTATTATTGGAGGTTTCGAATTTCCTATTCCTACTGTCAAGAAGAAATATGATATTCTTATTATTGGGGATATGCATATCCCTGTTGAGGTAACATAGTGTTATTCGAAATTTCTCCGGTTCCATGTTATTTGGAATGAGTTTGTTGACAAGACTTGATCAACCTTGTTAGTGGATTCCTTTTAATGAGCATGAGATGGATGCAGTTAGAAAGCACAACCTTCTGTACCATCTTTTTACTTTCTGTTATTTAGTTGAAATAAAGTAAAAATAGTATTTTCCTGTCTGTTTCCTGAATTATCCATGCAATATAAAAATACCCCGAAAATAAAAGTTCTCCAAATGCCCTGCCAATTTAATATGTTTTTTCTGGAATATTTGAGAATATTTGGCACTGAGAACACAACAGGGGGAGCAAGCACCTGAGCACGAGGGTCCAGGGCTCGCCCACCCCCTAGGCATGCCCCCTGCCTCGTGGGCCCATGGTGGCTCCCCTCCACTTATTCCTGCACCCACACATTTCTTCTTCCTCCCAAAAAAATCACCATCCAGCTCAAGCACGAGTTTTAGCTCATTTTGCTGCGATTTTCGATCTCTTTGCTCAAAGCACCTCTCACAAAACTGCTTTGGGGGATTGTTCCTTGGTATGTGACTCCTCCATTGGTCCAAGTAGTTTTTGTTTTAGTGCTTTATTCATTGCAAATTTGTGCTACCTACTGTTTTTCTAGACTATAAGAGTATGGTAGCGCATGATTTTATTGTTAAGAATAGGGAAAGGGCACTTAAATACAAACTGTTATTTGATAAAAATCACCCTGAGACTATTATCTTGCCTACTCCTTCCTTGTTTGATTTGTCTGCAGGCAAGTATCTCGTTTCGCTGGCGGCCATCCAGGCCTACAGGAACCCTACATCAGCTACAGAGCCAGAGCCGGAACCACAGTTTGATCCTCCACGATAGTCTAATTACCAGTGGGATCTGGAGATGATTGCCAACCAGTGCAATCAGAGGCTTCTTCTTCTCAGTACGACCCCAACTACAACTATGGATATCCGCCAGGCCAGCCGTGGCAATAGACCAACTTAGGCCAAAAGCCTAAGCTTGGGGGAGTACATATTTCTCACCGACATTACATTTATGTTCACACACTCATTGCTAGATGTCGGTGCTCATACTTTTTCACTGTAATATCCATGCTAGTTTATTTTCCTTTTTATGCTTTCTTCTTGTGTGTTTGAAAAACCTTAAGAAAACTAACAAAAATTAGTTGTAGCTTTAGCTATTTTACTTTTCTTGCTGTAGTAGTAATAATTAAAAAGAAAACCCAAAAATGTTTCCTGTTCTTCTTTTGCTTGTTGGGAGCTTTCCCGTGTAAATAGTTTTATTTCTTTTCTCTTCTTTGGGGGTCGATAGGAGAAGACCATGATTAAATTGTTGAAGTGGCTCTTATATGCATTATTGTTGATTTAACCAAGAGCTCATATTGCCTTGTCTTCTCCTATTTATTGAATGCTCGCAGATTCCAGCTTAGTCCAATGCACGTGCACTATTATTATTATTCACATCGTTCGGTCGTGCAAGTGAAAGGCAATTATGACGATATATGATGGACTGATTGAGATGGGAGAAGCTGGTATGAACTCAACCTCTCTTGTTTTTTGTAAATATGATTAGTTCATCGTTCCTAATTTAGCCTATTATGAATAAACATGTTTGCAATGACAATTAGAGATTATAGTTGCTTATGCCATGCTTAATTAGCTAGGAGCTTATAATGGTTTAACTTGCGTGCCAACATGCTATTAAAATGGTTGTGATGTGGTATGATAGGGTGGTATCCTCCTTTGAATGATTCGAGTGACTTGACTTGGCACATGTTCACGCATGTAGTTGAAACAAAATCAACATAGCCTTCACGATATTTATGTTCATGGTGGATTATATCCTACTCATGCTTGCACTCAATGTTTATTAATTTTAATGCATGTTCGTGACTGTTGTTGCTCTCTAGCTGGTCGCTTCCTAGTCTTTTGCTAGCCTTCACTTGTACTAAGCTCGAATAGTTCATGTATCAACTAGTGAGTGGACTCCGCTCTTCACTCACGAGAAAATGGCTGGTCACCGGGATGCCCAGTCCCGTGCTTTATGCAAATCAAATCAAATAATTGCAAACAAAACTCCCCCGGGACTCTTGTTAGTTGGAGGCACTCGTTGTTTCGAGCAAGCCATGGATTGATGCTTGTTGGTGGAGGGGGAGTATAAACTTTACCATTCTGTTTGGGAACCACCTATAATGTGTGTAGCATGGAAGATATCGCCATCTCTTGGTTGTTATGTTGACAATGAAAGTATGCCGCTCAAAATATTATTTATCTCTATTTCAAAATCGAGCTCTAGCACCTCTACAAATCCCTGCTTCCCTCTGCGAAGGGCCTATCTATTTACTTTTAAGTTGAGTCATCACCCTCTTATTAAAAAGCACCATCTGGAGAGCACCGCTGTCATTTGCATTCATTACTGTTAATTTATATTGGGTATGACTATGATTGGATCTCTTTTACCATGAATTACAATGTCTAGTCAGTCCTTGATCTTTAAGTGTGCTCTGCATTTATGTTTTGCGGTCTCAGAAAGGGCTAGCGAGATACCATCTTGTTATATCATATTATGATTGTTTTGAGAAAGTGTTGTCATCCGAGATTTATTATTATTGCTCGCTAGTTGATTATGCCATTGACATGAGTAAACATGAGACCTAAGTGTTATTGTGAATATGGTTAGTTCATAATCTTTACTGAAAACATGAATGCTGGCTTTACATATTTACAACAACAAGAGCAAACATAGTTTGTAAAAGTTTTTCTTTATCACTTTCAGTTTATCAACTGAATTGCTTGAGGACAAGCAAAGGTTTAAGCTTGGGGAGTTGATACGTCTCCATCGTATCTACTTTTCCAAACACTTTTTCCCTTGGTTTGGACTCTAACTTGCATGATTTGAATTGAACTAACTCGGACTGACACTGTTTTCAGCAGAATTGCCATGGTGTTATTTATGTGCAGAAACAAAGTTCTCAGAATGACCTGAAACTTCACGGAGATTATTTTTGGAAAATATAAAAAATACTGGCGAAAGAATCAAGGCCAGGGGCCCCACACCCTTGCCATGAGGGTGGGGGGCGCACCTGCCCCCCTGGGCGACCCCCTGCCTCGTGGGCCCCCTGGAACTCCACCGACATCAACTCCAACTCCATATATTCGTGTTCGGGGAGAGAAAAAACCGAAGAGAAAGATTCATCGCGTTTTACGATACGGAGCTGCCGCCAAGCCCTAAACTCTCTCGGGAGGGCTGATCTGGAGTCCGTTCGGGGCTCCGTAGAGGGGAATTCGTCGCCGTCATCATCACCAACCATCGTCCATCACCAATTTCATGATGCTCACCACTGTGCGCGAGTAATTCCATCATAGGCTTGCTGGACGGTGATGGGTTGGATGAGATTTATCATGTAATCGAGTTAGTTTTGTTAGGTTTTGATCCCTAGTATCCACTATGTTCTGAGATTGATGTTGCTATGACTTTGCTATGCTTAATGCTTGTCACTAGGGCCCGAGTGCCATGATTCCAGATCTGAACCTATTATGTTGTCATGAATATATGTGAGTTCTTAATCCTATCTTGCAAGTCTATAGTCACCTACTATGTGTTATGATCTGGCAACCCCGAAGTGACAATAATCGGGACCACTCCCGGTGTAACGATCTGACCCAATATCGGTCAAGTCTCTGTGTAGCTGTACCATCCCAAGATCATGCTGGCACACACAGTACATTGATGAAAAGATTCAAAGTTCAATCACACCTGAATTTATTACACGATTCTCATATCGAGTCTTTATTACATCATAATAAATTCAGCCGAAGGCCAACTCATGAGAAATAAACTAAATAAAGCCGCAGAAGCGTAGAAGAATATCGAGCCCATCTGACTCCATAGGGCAATCACCAAGCGTAGATCATAGCCTCACTCCTGGTTGGAAAACTCCTCTTCAACATGAGAAGTTGCGGCCGTGTAGGTTAGCATTTTGAATATGCCGGCAAGTCATAGAGAAAACAACAAATAACAATACTAACACTATATGCAATTTGGCTGTGGGGCTCTAAGTTTTATATTTTTGCGAAAAAGCCAGTTTTTCCCTAGAACAAAGGTCTTGCTTGCAATTACTGCAAAATGTTGGTAGTTGTTGAGATGGTTCCGCCAACCAATGTCTCATTCCCAATTATTAATTAACCCCTCAATTACTTTATTTGTTCGGTGTTGAGATTTCCGAAATACTCCAATTTCCAGAGGCTCAAATGTCCGTAACTAGGGACACGGCTAATTGATTAGGTTGTTACTCTACAGAGTCTTGTGCACTTTACCCGCAAGATTCCTTCTGTCATTTATGTCCTCGCACTGCCTGGTGTTTGAAGACGGGACGAACGAAACATGGTCTTCCGTAGAGTTTCTCTGGGCACTGCGGTGCCCATCCATGTCCTACCATTCTTCTACATCTGCTGGCACCGTCCGTCCAGAGTCACGCCTAATGTCAACCCAGCCAGAGCCCATAATGGCTTGCGGCTGCACAGGTAAGCTACCGGTCAAGGGGTATCCATCTGTCTCTTCGTGGCTGGGTGAAGCTTTCTGCAAGATGTCATGGCGCTTCTCCATGCATCCCGGCCATCCACTGGTTCCTCCAGGGTGCCCGTCAACCGTCCTCCACCCAGTAGTGAATTTGAAGTCCATCTTGAGCTTAAAGTCATGGGGTTGTCATCATGTTGACTCTCACATCTCCCTTATGAATCTCTCAACCAACCCCGTCTACGAGCATAGCAAAATAAACTACATCGTCCCGGGCAATAGTAACAAGGGGAATTGGGTTCATCCTACCTCATGATACTACTCAAGACATAACTTAAAATTCTCCTACTGCATGCATGGTGGGGAGGAATAATTCTAATGCAAAAAAAAATCATAGGTATTGTAAAACATGATCAAATGACTTGCGTGGCTGGCGGTCTTCAAACGCTAGTGACTCGAGATAGCAAGCTTCGCACTCCGGAAATTCTATCGAGTCAAACAAAAGCACAAATAAGTATTCCACTAAATATCATAACAGCAAGCTAAAAATATCACACAAGCACTCAACCAAAACCAAAGAAAACTCGAAGAACTCCAAACCAACAACTAGCAAGAACAAAAAAATAAAATAAATAAACATTTTATTTTACTGTGAATAAAAGTTCACCCTCTGTAACTACAGAAACTAATCTAAAATATACTATAACAGAGGTGAAAAAAAATCCTAAACTAATTAGAACAATAGAAAACAACAGCAAGCAAAAAAACTAGAAAGGCTATTTTCGAGTAAAACTATTTTTAATAAAGACTAAAAATACCCAAATAAATTCCTACTGCTAGGCAAGGTCAAAACAAAGCAGTGAAAAAAAGAATCACTAAAAAATAATAATCCTACCTCAAATTATAGCAGAAATACTAATCTGACTAAAACTAATATAAAACTATTTTTATAAACTTAAACATGGCCGAATCTATTTTCTACAGAAACTATAGGAAATTTGTAAACTAACAAAAAAAGAATCAACTAAAAATAATAAATAACCTAAAAGATATAGACTTTTCAAGATTGGAACTGTTCTGTTTTAAAAACAGAAACTAAAATTAAAACTAAAAACAAAACATGCGCTACTGGGCCTATCTAACGCTCAGGCAAAAACTAACTAAAACGCGCCCGTGGCTAAACAGAAATAACCGACCAGGCCATTCTAACTAACCAGGTAACTAAACCGTAAACTAAACCATACAAAACCGATCTAATACAAATAAAAACCTAACCCTTCGCTAGTCTAATCTAAGCTGTAGACTGCAGATCTAATGGTGGAGGGGAGCTCAGGCTTACAGCGCCGGCGGCGAAGAACAGAGACGACGGCAGCGGCTCGGGCGTTGACGGTGCGGCGGCTCCGGTCGTCGGGGAAGAGGACGATGGCGTTAGGGCGATGCGGCGGAGAGAGGGCGTCGTCGGGGTCGTCTCGGTGATGGTCGAAGATGACAGAGGCGAGCGGGACAAGCTCGGCTGGGCTCCTGGGGCTCTGCAATTCCGGCGACGGGCGGTGATGCTCAAGGCGGCGGCTCTGGTGATCCCTGGGCGAAGAGGGGATGTCAAAGAGGTGCGGGAGGAGGTGGCGGTTCGGGTGAAGATGCTGGGAGGGCAGGGGAGGTACTGACGACGTCAGGAGTGGCGGCGAACCGAGGCGGAGGCGGCGAGATGCGTTCGGCGAGGGCGCGAGCAACGGGTGGTTTTGAGCTTAGGGTTTTAGGGGGATCGAGAGAGGAGGCTGAGGGGTTTATATAGGGCAAAGTCTTGGAGCAGGGGTGACGTGGGATCGCGATCCCGAGAAGATCGCGGTGTCGGGCGCGCTCTGCGTGTGCTCCAGTGTGGCGTGTCGTGTGCAAGGGGAAAGAGACGGGTGGGGTCAGCGCGTCAGTGAGAGAGAGAGGTGGAGGCGAGCAGGCGACCGAACAGGAGCGGCTTCGGGTGTGTGGCGCGCTGGGCTGGCGGCCTTGGCGCTGGTGGGCCGCGTCGAGTGGCTGGCTGGGCCGGTTGGCCTGCCAGCTCGGGTTTTTTTCCTATTTTTTTGAATAATCACAGAGAGAGAAAACTATAATATTTTTATATATGACATATATATAAATAAAATCAGAAAAATAAATTCTACAATGTGGACATTTTTCCAGAGGCAAAACAGAAACTAAAATAAAACACTTTTTTTGCAAATTCCAAATAAAATAAATTTGAATTCAAACCTTTTGGCCATATTTTTCTTCTGACGTTTTTGGAGTGTCATGTTAGCTCCTCTCATACTTTTGATCAAGTATTTGTCAGGGATATTTGAAGTAAATTTTCAAATGCCAAGTTGAATCCAGTTCAAACAAAACTCAAATGCCTCTAAAAATTCCAAGTGCCACACAATTTCAAACAATATGCATAGATGCTTAACTAATAATTGTAAAACATTCCAAATTGAAAATTTGGGATGTTACAAACCTACCCACCTTAAGATGAATCTCGCCCTCGAGATTCGGGTTGGCTAGCAAATAGGTGCGGGTGGTCTCGGGGAGATCTTCTTCTCGCTCCCAGGTGGCTTCCTCCTCGGACTGGTGGCTCCATAGAACCTTGCAAAACTTGATGATCTTGCTGTGGGTAACTCTGTTCGCAGTCTCGAGAATTCTGACGGGTTTCTCCTCATAAGTCAGATCACTGTCAAGTTGTATGGCCTCTAGGGGCACTGTGTCTCTCAAAGGAATATCGGCCATCTTGGCATGGCATTTCTTCAGCTGGGATACGTGAAAGACATCGTGAACTCCTGACAATCCTTCCGACAGTTCCAGCTTGTATGCAACTTCTCCTATGCGTTCGAGGATTTTTTAGGGGCTAATGAACCTGGGTGCTAATTTTCCTTTAACATCAAACCTCTTGATTCCTCGAAGTGGGGACACACGGAAATATGCTTGGTCTCCAACTTCATACGTTATTTCCTTGCGTTTACTGTCGGCATAACTCTTCTATCTCGACTGGGCTATCTTAAGTCGGTCTTGAATCAGCTTGACCTTCTCTTCAGAATCTCTGATAAGATCGGGACCAAAAAGTTTTTGGTCACCAACACCATCCCACAATAATGGTGTTCTGCACCTCCTTCTGTATAGAGCTTCAAAAGGGGCCATCTTCAGACTGGTCTGATAGCTGTTGTTGTATGAGAACTCTGCGTATGGCAAATTGTCATCCCAGCTAGACCCGTAGTCTAGCGCACATGCTCTCAACATGTCCTCCAAAATCTGGTTGACTCTCTCGGTCTGTCCATCTGTTTGTGGATGAAAAGCTGTGCTGAATTCCAGCCTCGTACCCAAAGTTTCATGCAACTGATTCCAAAACTTTTAGGTAAATTGTGTTCCTCTATCTGACACGATACTCCTCGGAACTCCATGCAAACATACGATCCTGGTCATGTATATCTTGGCTAACTTAGCGCTGGTATATGTAGTCTTCACGGGAATGAAATGAGCTACCTTGGTCAAGCGATCAACTACTACCCAGATGGAGTCATAACCTGAACGGGTCCTGGGTAATCCTGTGATAAAGTCCATTCCAAGTTTTTCCCATTTCCACTCGGGAATCGGCAGTGGTTGAAGTAACCCTACTGGCTTCTGATGTTCCGCCTTTACTCGCTGACAAACATCGCATACTGCTACGTACTCGGCAATATCCTTCTTCATACCTATCGACCAGAAACTTTCTTTCAGATCCAGATACATCTTGGTGTTGCCTGGGCGAATCGAGTACCGTGAATCATGGGCCTCCTGAAGGATTAACTTCTTGACCTCTAGGTCATTGGGCACATAGATACGATCCTCAAACCATAAAGTTCTGTGTTCATCCTCATGAAAACCTTTAGCCTTTCTGTTACTCATCTTTTCCTTTATCTCTGCAATTTCCTTGTCCGTCTTCTACGCTTCACGGATTCTTTCGGTCAGAGTGGACTGTATATCCAAGGTGGCGACAAATCCTCTTGGTACTATCTCCAGTCGGAGCGCTTTGAGATCGCCGGCTAATTTCTGAGGTAATCCTCCAGCTATGAGGGTGTTCACATGGCTTTTACGGCTCAAGGCATCTGCTACAACATTTGCCTTCCCTGGATGATAATACAATCTCATGTCATAGTCCTTGATCAATTCAAGCCATCTCCTCTGTCTGAGGTTCAACTCCTTCTGCGTGAAAATGTACTTCAAGCTCTTATGATCCGTGTAAACATCACAACTATTTCCGACAAGGAAATGTCTCCATGTCTTGAGCGCGTGCACTACGGCTACTAACTCCAAATCGTGTGTGGCATAATTCATCTCATGAGGTCGTAGCTGTCTGGAGGTATAAGCTACAACTTTTCCTTCCTGCATGAGCACTCCTCTGAGTCCTTGACGAGAAGCATCACAATATACCTGGTAATCCTTGTGTATGTCCGGCAAAATGAGCACTGGGGCTGTAAGCAGACATTTCTTCAACTCCTGAAAACTGGCTTCACAATCCTCGGTCCAAACGTACTTAGTTTCCTTCTTCAACAGCTCTGTCATGGGCTTAGCAATCTTGGAGAAATTCTCAATAAATCTCTGATAATATCCTGCAAGTCCGAGAAAACTGCGGGTCTCCTTGATTGAGGTGGGGGACTACCAGTTGGTGACTGATTGAACCTTGGTGGGGTCGACTGCTATTCCTTCTCCTGAAATAACATGTCCGAGGAATCTGACTTCCTTCAACCAAAATTCACATTTGCTGAACTTGGCATATAACTGATGTTCTCGGAGTTTGTCCTGAACTAGACGCAGATGTTCCTTGTGCTCTTCCTTGCTCTTGGAGAAAACCAATATGTCATCGATGAACACCACGACAAACTTGTCCAGATATTCCATAAATACCTTGTTCATCATGCTCATGAAATACACTGGGGCATTAGTCAATCCGAATGACATGACGATATACTCATATAAACCATATCTGGTGGTGCAAGCTGTTTTGGGTATATCCTGTTCACGAATCTTCAGCTGATGATACCCTGATCGAAGATCGATCTTGGAAAATACTTTGGCTCCGACTAGATGATCAAATAAATCATTAATCATCGGTAGAGGGTACTTATTCTTGATGGTCACGTCATTTAATGAACGATAATCTACAACCATTCTCAGGGTTCCATCCTTCTTCTCTACCAAAAGAACTAGGGCTCCCCAAGGTGACGAACTTGGGTGAATATATCCTTTCTCCAATAATTCCTTGATCTGCTGCTTGATCTCTTCCAAATCATTCGGGGGCATCCGATAAGGTCTCTTGGATATTGGGACTGTGCCAGGTAATAACTCGATCAAAAATTCTATTTCTCTGTCCGGTGTCATTCCTGGTAATTCCTTCGGAAATACATCCAGAAAATCTTGTACTACAGGCACTTCCTCCTGAACCACTCCCATGAGGGAATTCACCTGCTTCTTTATCGGTGTGCGTCTGGATACATACTTGATCCTCTTCTGCTCCGGGGTGGTGAGCAAAATCGTCTTGCAGGCACAGTCGATGTTCCCTTCAAACTTCGTCAACCAGTCCATGCCTAGGATCACGTCCAATCCCTGGGATTCTAAGACTATGAGGTCTACAGGAAAAACATGATTTCTGATGCTGAGGGGTGAATGACAGCCTAAGCTTGCCATCATCTCTCCTCCTGGGGAAGTGACCTGAAGCGGGGTTCTAAGGGTCCTAGTGGGCAACCCATACTTTTCCACAACTACCCTTGATATGAATGAATGCGTTGCACCAGAATCAAAGAGTACCAATACTAGACGTGAGTTTAATAAAAACATACCAACCACAATGTCTGGCTGATCATAGACGTCCTCCACGTCAATGTGATTCACCTGAGCACGAGGAAAAGGGTTGGGCTTCTTTGCTTAGCTTCCATTGCCATTTCCATTTCCATTCCTCTGCTTGGCCTGCGGACAGTCGGTGGCATAGTGTCCTGTCTTCTGGTACTTGAAACAGGTTATATGACTCATATCGTTCTGAGTCGAAGCAAGATGGTTTTGGTTGCCATTTCTTCCATTGCCTGACTTGGAGTTGTTGTCGTGGTTGCGATTGTTCCCATGCCCTCCATGGTTATGTCCTCCATGATTATGTCCTCCATGGGTGTGATGGGTATGTCCTCCCGAGTATGGGGCATAGCGGGGCTTCTGCTGAGCTCCGGAGTTGTACTTTCCCTGGCCATATTTCCGCTTGCGGCTTTCAATCTGCTGCTACTTGCCTTCAAGTATAGTGGCCTTGTCTACCAGCTCCTGGTAGTTGTTGAAGGTAGCCACCATTAGCTGCATTCCCAGCTCATCATTGAGCCCCTCGAGAAAATTCTCCTGTTTTGCAGCATCTGTGGCCACATCATCTGGGGCATATCGAGATAATTTGCTGAACTCATCCACATATTGCCCCACAGTACGGTTCCCCTGGCGTAAGTTGCATAACTCATGCTTCTTCAGACTCATGGCTCCACCTGAGACATGAGCGGTGCGGAAAGCCTGTTTGAACTGATCCCATGTCATGGTGGCGACCGGATAAGTGGCAGTGTAGTTCTCCCACCAAGAGGCTACAGGTCCATTCAGTTGATGTATGGCAAAACACACCTTCTCAGCATCTGTGCATCCAATAGTTGCTAGATCCCTTCTAATCTTGCGGAGCCAATCATCAGCTACAATCGGCTCGGTGCTACTAGAGAACACCGGCAGATTCAGCCTTAGGAACCGGGTCAGGTTATCGACAGGGGGTGGTGGCGGTGGATTGTTGTTGTTGCCTTGGTTTTGGATGAGCATTTGCATTAAGACATTCTGCTGTTGAATCAGCTGGGTGAGCTCCGGCGAGAAAGTGAAACCGGGGTCCCGTCTCGGAGGCATCTGGTGTTATGGAGTGGATGAGAAATTAGAATAGAATAAGGGTCTAATGAGAAAATAGCACTACCCAAATGAATGCACAAACATAATCACACCAATCATTTATTCATTCATCTCAAACAGGGTCCAATCTCAGATTACAAAATCTCACGACTAATCGAAAATAACGGCCTAACTGATCGATGAAAAATAAAATAACATGGCGGTTGAGGGAGTCCTGGATTAGGGGTCTCCGGACAGCCGTACTATATCCTTTGGCCGGATTGTAGGACTATGAAGATACAAGATTGAAGACTTCGTCCCGTGTCCGGATGGGACTCTACTTGGCGTCAAAGGCAAGCTAGGCAATACGGATATGTATATCTCCTCCTTTGTAACCGACCTTGTGTAACCCTAGCCCCCTCCGGTGTCTATATAAACCGGAGGGTTTTAGTCCGTAGGACAACATACAATCATACCATAGGCTAGCTTCTAGGGTTTAGCCTCTCCGATCTCGTGGTAGATCAACTCTTGTACTACTCATATTATCAAGAATAATCAAGCAAGACGTAGGGCTTTACCTCCATCAAGAGGGCCCGAACCTGGGTAAAGCACTGTGTCCCCTGCCTCCTGTTACCATCCGCCTTAGACGCACAGTTCGGGACCCCCTACCCGAGATCCGCCGGTTTTGACACCGACATTGGTGCTTTCATTGAGAGTTCCACTGTGCCGTCGCCATAATGAAGGATGCCTCATCGCATTGTTAAAAACAACATTACCGCCGGGTGAGCCCTGGCTGTCGGCCAAACTCTCCGGCTTGGCAGTTTCATCATGACCGCCCGTTCGGCCGGTGCACCGATGATGACTTCTCGGGTCATCAAAAACAGCCTCCACATCATCTCGGAATTTGCCGAGCAGATGGATCCAATGGAGCTCTCTTCCCTAAACGAGCTCTTGGATCGTATCGCCGCCTTGGGAGTCGCTACAGACTATGATCGGATTGGGCTTAAATCCGATCAAAGGGAGATTAACTCTCCACCGGTCACCCATCATATTGCGGTGGTGGAGGAACAATGCGGCGATTCTTCCTCTATCTTGAGGACTAACTATGTCCGGATTCCTGAACTCTCAGAGCCGGACACCCGTTTACGGGAGGACATCACCCAAGCCCTGAACCTAGAGTCAGGTAGCAGGCCAGACTTATCGGGCAACATCCCGGAATCCGAACTTCCAAGATCAGAAACTCCTCGGCCCCTGGGTCTCAGATCGGGTAGGGGTTCAGACTCAAATCCACCCACCCACCCAGACATAAACGATCTTTCCCACATCAGGCAAGAGCCCCATGAAACAGTACATCATTATTGGGCCAGATTCCTCCTTGTGATGAACAAGGTTAAGGACTGTCGCGAGGAAGACGTAGTCTCATTTTTCTGCAATAATTGCACGGACAAGGGAATCCTTAATGCCTTAAGTCGCCGTGACATATCACGCTTCGCTGACTTGACGTCCATAGTACGAAAGTACTGTGCGATGGAAAGCGCCTGGAAAACCGAAACAAAATTTTGGGATAATCTGGCTCGGAATATACACCCAGTTTGAAGTAAAAGGGTGCACTATCATAAGACACCCGAGTTAGTTACAAATAAACAAAAACCCTCTACAAGGCATGGAACCGTATTAGAGGGATGGCTTAACGGACCCTGCAAAATTCATACTACAGCGGATACCATACCAACACACAGCCTTAGAGCATGTTGGATACTTCGGCAGGTGGCCAAAAGTGGTGAGGATCTTCTCATCCCAAATGCCACAGAGCACCATCCCGTGGATAACAATATAGTATTAACAGTCTTTGAAACCTTTGCATCAAATAATAGGCGCAAGCGAACACTCCGCAGCCTCGCCGAAATCTACCTGTGGCATCAATGAATCCATGGAGTGACACGGCTATTACCTTCAATGCCAGTGACGAACCTAAATTCCGAACAGCCCGAGCACCAGCCGCACTGGTCCTCAGTCCAGTTGTGGACGGCTTTCGACTCACCAAAGTACTCATGGACGGCGGCAGTGGATTGAACCTCATCTATGAGGAAACTCTTCAAAAAAATGGAAATAGACTGGAACCGCATTGAGCAAAGCAGCACAACCTTCATAGGAATCATCCCCAGTCGGGAAGCACGCTGTGCTGGGAAAATCACACTAGATGTGGTATTCGGCACGCCGAAAAACTATAGGTCCGAAGAAATTACATTCCAAGTGGCCCCGTTCAGTAGTGGATACCACGCCCTTTTAGGATGGGAGGCGTTCACGATCTTCCAAGCCATACCCCATTATGGGTACATGAAGCTCAAAATGCCCAGGCCCAACGGAATCATCACTCTCGCTAGTGATCCGGACAAAGCACTCCACGCCGAAAACAAAACAACCGCATTGGCCCTCGAGGCATTATCCGAAGCCCTTTCTGCCGAGGAATTAACTGCGCTACACTCCACAGTGGACAGGGATGACGTGATACTTGACAAGAGATCCAAGTCCACCTCTTTTAAACCAGCGGATGAAATAGTCAAATTCCAAGTCCACCCAATGGACCCTACAAAAATAGCCTCCATCGGGGCACAGTTAAACCCCGCCGTGGACGCCGCACTATGAGAGTTCCTGCGCGAGAATTGGGACATATTCGCCTGGCACCCCTGAGACATGCCAAGAATCCCACGCAGGCTGGCCGAGCACAGCCTCAATATTCTAAAGGGATTCAAGCCGGTCAAGCAGACTCTTCGGCGTTTCTCTGAACCTAAGAGACAAGCTATGGGAGAGGAACTAGCCAAGTTATTGGAGGCCGGATTCATTAGAGAAATAAAACACCCGGACTGGCTAGCAAACCTGGTGATGGTACGAAAGAAGGACAAATCCTGGCGCCTATGTGTCGATTTCAAGGACCTCAACAAGGCTTGCCCAAAGGATCCCTTCCCCCCTGCATCGATCAAATTATCGATGCTACCGCAGGACACGAGTCATTGTGTTTCCTCGACGCATACTCCGGCTACCACCAAATCAAGATGGCGGAGTCCGACCAAGCCGCAACGACATTTATCACACCATACGACCCCTTCTGTTTCAACACAATGCCTTTCAAGCTAAAAAACGCTGGCGCAACATATCAACGCATGATTCAGACATGTCTGGAGAAACAGATCGGCAAAACAGTAGAAGCATACATAGATGATGTGGTCGTCAAAACCAAACACGTCGACTCTCTAATAGACGACTTGAGGCTCACATTCGACAACCTCCGAACATACGACATCAAGCTCAATCCGGAAAAATGCGTTTTCGGCGTACCAGCCGGAAAGCTCCTGGGCTTCATTGTCTCCAGTAGAGGAATTGAAGCTAATCTGGCCAAAATCCGAGCTCTGTCACAGTTGGCTATCCCAACGGACCACAAACAAATCCAGAAGTTAACTGGATGTGTGGCGGCTCTATGTCGCTTTATCTCCCGCTTAGGAGAAAAGACATTACCCCTTTATCGCCTCCTTCGGCGCACCGAACACTTCGAGTGGACGGACGCTGCCACAGCCGGATTGGAAGAAATAAAAGCCATACTGGCAACCAACCCAATCCTGGCCGCGCCAAACATCGGTGAACCAATGCTGTTGTACATTGCGGCAACTCATCAGGTTGTAAGCGCAGTGCTCCTCATCGAATGAGAAGCGGACGAACATAAATTCCCTCTTCAAAAGACGGTATATTATGTATCCACTGTCCCCACTCCATGCAAATCACGGTACCCACATTATCAAAAGATAGCCTATGCGGTATTCATGGCATCCCGGAAGCTGCGACACTACTTTCAAGAGTGTTCGATTACAGTAGCCTCGGAGGTGCCACTTAATGATATTATAAACAACCGCGACGCCACGGGCCGGATTGCCAAATGGGCCATTGAGCTCCTCCCATTCGACATAACATTCAAACCTCGGCGAGCCATTAAATTGCAAGTATTGGCCGACTTTGTCGCCGAATGGACGGAAGCCGAACTCCCTAAAGAGTATGGTGCATACTCCAATTGGATCATGCACTTCGACGGCTCCAAAATGTTGGCTAGTCTAGGGGCTGGCGTCGTCCTGACGTCCCCAACCGGAGATACAGTTCAATACGTACTGCAGATACTGTATACAGACTCCAATAACACAACCGAATATGAAGCCCTGTTACATGGTCTTAGGATTGCAGTTTCCATGGGCATTCAACGCCTGGAGGTGCGCGGGGATTCGAACCTCGCAATATCCCAAATAAATGGAGACTTAGATGCCAAGGATTCGAAGATGGCGGCCTATCGAAACGCCACCCTAAAAATGTTAGCTCGGTTTGAGGGGCTCGAATTTCACCATGTGGCTCGGGAAAACAATCAGGCGACGGATATCCTCGCTCGCATTGGCGCAAAACGCGATGCGTTCCCCCCAACATCATTTTGGAGAGGTTGTTTAAGCCATCCGTGGTATGGGAAGGGGACACCGGTAACAATAGTCTGGACCCGGCCAAAATGCCCGATACCGAACACTCTGACATAATCGGAGGCTCTGCCACCGAAATAACACCTTCAGACCACGTAATAATGGCCATCATCACCCCGTGGACAGAACCATTCCTGGCCTACCTAACTAGGCAGGAACTTCCCGAGGACCAAAATGAGGCACGCTACATAGTGCAGCGATGTAAAGCCTACAGGGTCCACGAGGGAGAGCTGTATAAGAAAAGCACTACCGGAGTCCTTCAAAGGTGCATCTCCGAAGAGGAAGGGCGGAAGCTTCTGGCAGAAATTCATGCCAGACTCGGCGGCCACCACGCCGCAGCCCGGGCCCTTGTAAGCAAGGCCTTCCGTACAGGTTTTTATTGGCTGACGACCCGGGCAGATGCACATGACTTGGTCCAATGCTGCGTCGGTTGCCAGCTTTTTGCAAACCAAAGCCACATGCCACCCACTGCCCTCCAAACAATCCCCATTACCTGGCCCTTCGCGGTCTGGGGGCTTGACATGGTTGGACCCCTTAAAGGGGAAACCCATAAGAAAAAAATACTTACTGGTTATGGTGGATAAATTCACCAAATGGATATAAGCCAAACCTGTTAAAACAGCCGAATCCGGACCGATGATAGACTTCATATCCGGGGTTGTACACCATTATGGCGTCCCCCGCAGCATCATCACTGACAACGGCACGAACTTCACGGCCGACGAGGTAAAACTCTGGTGCAGCAACATGGGCATCAAGCTCGATTATGCTTCCGTCTATCACCCACAAACCAACGGCCAAGTTGAGCAAGCAAATGGTCTTATCATGAGCGGCATCAAACCCAGATTAGTGCGGTCCTTAAGGGAGTCTAACACGCACTGGGTAGAGGAGCTCGACTCCGTACTCTGGGGCTGCGGACCACGCCGAATCGTACTACCGGATATACACCCTTCTTTATGGTGTACGCCGCAGAGGCAGTTCTGCCCTGCGATAATTCATGACTCACCTCGAGTGCGCATGTGTGAAGAAAGAGAAGCCGAGCTCGATCGGTAGGATAGTCTGGACATCCTGGAGGAGGAGCGCGACGTGGCAAAAGTCCGTTACGCATTCTATCAGCAACAGGCTCACAGATACCAAAGCAGAGAAGTACGGGCCAAAACTTATAACGTTGGCGAGTTAGTTCTACGCCTGCCGGAGAAGAAAAAGACCAAGCTCGAGCCCAAATGGGAAGGTCCCTTGATTATTGACCAAGTTCTGACCGGTGGAGCGTACCGTCTGCGGGATGCATCGAATAATCGACTTGAGCTGAACCCATGGAACGCAGCCAGACTCCGAAGATTCTACGCCTAGCGTCGGACTCTATGTTCGTCTCCTTCCTTTGTCCATTTTTCGCATATACATTATCTGTATTTTTTCTCTTTCTTTCATTTATTCTTTCTCAAGGCCTTCAAGGGCCAACTTGTGCCTCACTTGCACACTATAGACGCGCTAACCGCGCTCATTATACCTGGGGGCTTCTTACACAGAAGCTTAATTATTTATCTGGGCTTCATGCTCCGCACATGTGTTATTCTTTCGCATGTACCTTTTCTTCGCCATTATATGCATCGATATGACTTAAGTTTTGGCCAAGCTGGGTTGCCTGGCTCTTGTATTTATGCCCTACGTTCCTGTTAATTCGGCTAGGGCATAAGGGGAGCACCTCTGCGATTGTTACTACCGAGTCAGCCAGATGTGTACCTCAGACTGGGTGAAGCCGAAAGCTAGCGTTCTTAAGGGAATATTCGGTCGGTGAACAAAAGATGATTTTTATTTTCCATATATGCCCCCAGATGTTTCTGCCTGCATCTCCTCTCGCAGTCCGGACATGCACTTTAGGGCATGCGTACCCAGGGAAAGGAACCCCTAACGGAACTATTTTCCCTGGAAGATGTTTCTTACTACCCATGTAATATAACATAACTAGTTGGGTACTTGTCTGTTCAAGCACTAATGACCCCTACGCCTAGTTTCCACGCATACCCCGGTTCTTATATAACTGAGCGGGTATTCGGACACACTCCGGACTATCGGGTCCCGAGGTTGAAGCGAAAAGGTCCGCCATGACAAATGATTTACAATCCGGCTAGAAGGCATTATACATGTCACTTTAATTACATAGTCATGTAGACTGACTGAATTCCTGTTCTTTACCATCCAACAGGTTGTCTAGCCTACAATCCTGTTGGGAATACTTTGCGGCTAATTCTACTTGCCCATACACTAAGCTAATGGGGATCTTTTCCCATCGGGCCCCACATGTCCGACCTCGGCCATGTGGTTTGGGTCAGCCTTAGTATACCACGTCTTCACCATGGTCCAGGCTTCCCTGGCACCTTGACGGCAGTCCGATATCTTCCATAATCGGAAGCGGCGCCATGCTCCCTTGAGCTTCTCCGCAAGCTCTCCAATGCCTTCTGGCAGGGAGACGGATGGCCACAAGGCCTGAGCAATACCTTGCATCACCTGCCGAACTTGTTCGTGCAGTTGTGAGAGCTCGGGTAGAAGATCACCCGCAGACCCGGGCATCTCCTCCGCGGGACGACCCGTCAGCATACCTGCAGACATAACTCTGTTAACCGGCTTCTCCGCCGCCCCCTTTTAAGGGTTCGTTCAAGCACTTACTGAAAATGCCGCGTCGAAGCCGCTTATTCTCCTTCTCAGAGTCCGCAAGTTGGGCTCGAACATCTTTCAGTTCCACGCTCAGCTTGGTGTTGGCGCCTTGGAGATTGTTTTTCTCCCGCCTGACCTCAGTCAGCATGCATTCGCCAGCCTTCAGCTGTCGTACGACATGCTGGTCCTCCAGATTCTCTCTGGATTCATCTGCAATATCTATTGTTAGATCTGCAGCCACGCCACACACTATACGGTACCTATCATTCTTTGAAACAAATGTTACCAGCTGGGGACTTTTTAGGTTCCACTACAAAAAAATACACTTCCGTGATGATACGTGTTTGTCACAGTAGGTCGCATTTTTTTCATGCATGTACATCCATGACAAATTTATGACAGAATCAAGATAGTCATACCTGTGCCGTCGTAGAAGTGTTCCTTGACATTACCAAAATTATCATCATGGAAGTGTCCACTTCCATGACGATAAATCGCGCGTCACAGAAGTGCTTTCGTCAAGGGTGACCGACACGTGGCATCCGCCGTAACGGAACGCCGTTAAGCTATCGGGTCGGGTTTTGGATCCGATAACCCGTTAACAGCCCTGACAAATGGGGATTTTCCATGTGTAAAATCATCATTGGCTGGAGGAAACACGTGTCGGCTCATCGTCGGGACATATGTCATCCACTCATTGGACAGAAGGTGCCTATGATACGTTGACACATTGCACGATGCAACAGAGGCCCATTCCTGTGAAAAGGCTGGCCCGTTTGACTTGGTCAAAAGGTGGCGGGCCGGCCCATGGAAAGCCTGTTAACAGCCTGTTCGCATATAGCCCATTTACAGCCCGCTAACCCAAGGCCCATTATGCCCTATTCAAATTAGGCCCAGTAGCGTCATCTGGGCCATCCAATATGATTCCAGCCCGTTTTCACTTCTGACCCATGTATGGCCCATGATGTCTTTCGGCCCATATGAGGCCCTATGTAACTCTTGGCCTATTAACGGCCCGTGGTGAAACTGGCCCGTAATGAACAGTGTATCACTTTACACCCATTAACGCCGTGGTGAAACTAGCCCGTAATGAACAGTGTATCACTTTATACCCATTAACGGCCCGTTATTCCGTTGGGCTGTCTCCAGCCCATGTTATCTTTCGGCCTTCTCAAAGCCCATTTATTCTTGGGCTCATTTCCAGCATTCGTTTACTTACGGCTTGTTACTGTCATTTTCTGCTTGTGGGCCAAATTTAGCCCGTGGTTACAGTCGGCCCGTTTGTGGTCCGTTAATATGTTGGGCTGTTTTCATAGTGTCATCAAATACGGCCTATTAACGATGGCCCGTTATGGTCAGCCCATGAACGGACGATTCCAACTCTAGCCCGTTTACGGCCAGAATGCGGTCTGTTTGGCCCATGTTTGGCCAATCGATCGTGCAGCCCGTATAAGGCCCATTGATGATACGACCCGTAGAAGGCCCATTGATGATACGGCCCGTAGAAGGCCCGTTGTTTCTACAGCCCGTAGAAGGCCCATTGTTTCTACGGCCCGTAGAAGGCCCACTGTTTATACGGCCCGTAGAAGGCCCACATATTCTACGGCCCGTAGGAGGCCTAGTGTCACTACAGTAAATATTAGCCCACGGTTATTGTGGCCTAGTTTTAAAAAATAGGTTATTGCAGCCACTAGCAAACCGTAGAAAAAGAACCGCACTGACTACAAGCAAACAAATAAACAAGACAACAAGGAAATAAATAAGCAAGCAACTTACACTAGGCTATCACGGCTATTACACATATTACATCCACTGGGCATCAAAGTTCGCCACCAATGCAAATATAGGGAACACAGCAGCATATAAACGCCACAGCAAAACACGTACAGAACTGAAACCACTTCAGAAGAGCTCAAGAAACAATATCCTGGGTACCCATAATGCTGGCAAGATGCTTAGCAAGCTTATTAACTTTCTCTTGTTTGGCGCTTAAGTCCTCCAGCGCTTGCTGTTGCACCAGAAAGTATGCATCTGAATTCTGCAGGGACTTCCTCAGTACTTCGGCTTCCTGTCGCATAACATCTGATCGATGTCTTTCAACTTGAAGTTGAGAGTCAAGAAGCCAAACTGATTCAGGCAATGAGTTCGAAGAGCTGGTGCCAGCAGTGGTAGCCAGTAACTCAAACACTACATCAAGACAGGACTTTGGGGTTGTCTCAGTGTCTTCAATGTAGTTTTTATCAGCTTTCTTGGAGACCAACAGGGATGTCTCACTATCTTGAACCTTATCTACATTACTTCCTTTACCATTGCATAACAGGGTACTCTTCTCCAATATTTTATCCGCGTTCTAAAAGAGAAACAAACAAACACATCTCAGGTTTACAATGTAGTATATGAAACTCATTTTGGTAAACCAGTTCAATAGTAAGGTGGACAGGATGAAACAAACATATATCTATGTAGTATGGTCACTATATGGTCTATATCATTCTAGTTTATGTTGCCAAATCAAGATAGATACAGTTCGAATCATATCTATTTAAGACAAAGCAGCATAGACAGAATATAAGTGTGGGAAACTACACAGCAATAACAACACTTGTAATGTGCATGGCATGATAACATAACTGTATATTCAATTGAAACTAAAATCAACATAGAGCAAGTTACAACAGCAAACAGCCAAACACGTTGAAGAAACAGGTTTAAAACATACCTGTTGCGCCATTGGAGTTTCAGTTGCATCCTTCAAATTTGAAATTAGTTGGTATCAGTAAATACAGTGATGCAAGAGCAAAGTAGTATGAACCATACCTACGGAACCTGACCTGAGAACAATTCTTATTCTGCTTGAAGCGTTGAATTCGGGTTCGAAGTGGTGGTCCTCGTGATTTGGGCACTGTAGTTGCCTTACTAACTGCTCGTGTTTGGGTGCTCTGTGGTGGAGACGGTGCTGTGTCAACGGGAACTGGGTGTCTATCTGCTAGGGTTGGGGTTAGAAGGGGTGTAGCTGGTTTTCTGTCCAACTGGGTAGGGGTACAATCTGCATGAGTGTGGGTTATGTGTGTTGGGGCTGGTTCTTGGGAAAGTACAACCGTGGTTCTATCTGCATCGACATGTAGCATGATCTTTTCTGAAGACCGTGTTTTTACTCCCACAGATACTGCCATCACTCCCTCCAATTGAAATGGCTGATAAACAAGAAAAGTAATTGAATGTACAAACATTGTAAGATAGACAGGTGCAATGGATAGTAGGGAAGAAAACATGGCATGAAATAATTCACATTTATGTTGTCTAAGCAAACAGAATAGCAGGACATAATTTCACATATATGATGGCTAATTAAACAGGATAGCATGACACAATTTCACATGTATGATGGCTAACTATACAGGATAGAATGACATACTTCAAAATATGATGACTATGTAAACATGATGACATGATATAACTATATGATGTGTCTATTAAAGTGGTTGGCATGCCATAAATCACAAACATGCCATCGATGGAAACATGATGGCATGATATAATTCACGGATAGAATGACATAATTCAAATATGATGACTATGTAAATAGGATGAGATGGTATAACTATATTATGTCTTTAGAAAATGGGTTGGCATGCCATAATTCAGATACATGCTGTCTATGTAAACATCATGGCATGCCATAATTCAACTATATGATTTATATACTAAGGAAGTGAGCAGAGGGCAATCACATATATGATGTGTCAACTAAGGAGATGGCATTAAATATTGTGTATATGATGTAAAAACTAAGCATTGCAATACAACATATGCATTATATGAGTAATATAACCCTGCCAAGTTTGAGCATACACCTCAGGGGGATAATAGGACTGGTCATCTGCCTCTGAATCCTCCTCTGAAGAGCTATCTGTAACCAGCAAGATATCTGCTTCAGCAGGTAGCATTGTCTGCTCTGAAGATCTTGTTTTCACTCCTGATTTCTCCATCACCAATTCAAATGGCTGATGCACAGGAAGAGCAGTTGAATATACAAACATTGTCGACAAAAGCAATGAGAAATACAAAAAAGGACGGCATGATATAATTCACATATATGACGCTTGCCTAAACAGCATGGCATTGCATAATTCACATACATAATGCCTTGCAACAAGATAACATTGCATAATTCGCATATATAATGTCTTGCAACAAGATGGCATTGCATAATTCACATATATGGTAATTAGACACTAAACAGGTGGCATTCACACAAAGCATGTCTAAACTAAGCAAATGACATAGTAATGCAAGATACCATATGCACGATATGAGCAACATATATAACCCTGCCAAGTTAGGGCATGCACCTCGGGGGGGGGGGGGTATGACTGGTCATCTGTCTCTGAATCCTCCTCTGAGGAGCTATCGGTAACCAGCAAGACATGCGCTTCATCAGATAGCATTGTCTGCTCTGAAGACCTTGTTTCCACTCCAGATTTTTCCATGAACGTGCCAAATGGCTGATGCACAGGAAGAGTAATTGAATGTACTAAAATTGTTGACAAATTTAACACGTAATAAAAAAATGATGGCATGATATAATTCACATATAAGATGACTGGCTAACCAGGGTGGCATTGCAAAATTCAAATATATGGTGCCTGGCTAGACAAGATGGCATTGCATGATTCACATATACGATAAAGAAACTAAACAGATGGCATTGACACAAAGCATGTCTAAACTAAGCAGATGACATCTTTAATGTATACAGTAAGCAATGCAAGGCACCATATGCATGATATTACCAACATCAGCATGCCAAGTTAGAGAGAAGACCTTTGCGCCCTCATACAGTAAATAGGAGTGGTCTTCTCCTTCTGAATCCTCCTCATAACAGTTATCTTCCTCTTGATTACGATCCGAAATGGGTGGAGGGGGGCTGCCTTTGCGCCCACCATGGAACGACGTCTACATGAAATTTTATTGCCATGCAAGGCTCGTCTCTTTTGCTCTACATGATCAGTTCCATTGTGTACAATAACTGGCATGCATAGGAGTAAAATATAGTGAGATTATGTAAGGAGTGCATGCACAAATCCAGAGTGATGGTAGCAAACTGTGGATAGACCCAAAACCAATGATAGCAGGCAGATAATAGCTTTAGTTAAAAAATACAGATAATGGCTCCTTTAATGTTTGTTTGCACCCAACATGAAACTCATAGTAGACACCAGAGATTAACCAGATAGTACTGATTGCTGCCCCAATATGTACCCCACAACCATTTAAAAACTCAAGTTTTAGCATTAGTTTGGACCTGACTCGGAGTCTAATAGGTGAACACGACGATAATGTAGCATGTCATCATATTAAGCGACGCATAACGTAAGCAGACACGGAACAGTGTGACCTCTCTTGCGGACCCGTGTAGTCCTCAAGGTCATCTGCTCAGTTGATGATGGTAATGCAGTTGCCATGGCTGCCGGCGGCGGGGAAGAAGATCTGAGGCGGCGAAAGACAGTCTAGAGAGCGGATCCCTGCTGTGGTGAACCCTTCCATCGTCGGAGCAGCTGATCTGGGGTGGAACACGCGCCGCAGGAGCAGGACAAACAACACAAGGTTTTCTTTGACACATATCTGTAACAGAAGTAATTGAGTAAGGGCTTGTTTGAATTTGAGGATTCTAACAATGCAGGGATAGGAAATAGATAGGAATAGGATAGGAATGCATGTGCAAAACAGAGAATTTAAAAACACAGGATTTCTGCCAATCTGGGTGTTTGATTCACAACAATTGGAAGATCACATGATGCAAAAAAGCATGGTGAGATTAAGTGAAACCACAAGAAAATGTACGGTTATAATGCTATTATGCTACTATTTCTTAGTCTTGTGCTTGATGAATAGGAATATGAAAAGGAGGAGAAGTGGAAATTAGAATTCCTACGGTTTTTCTTTGAAGGAGACACTAAAGGAACAAATCCTACAGTTTTCCTTTGCTCCATTCCTTTGCACCAAATTCATGAAAAGTAGTATCATAGGAAACTTTCCAATTCCGATGTTTTTCATTCACTTTTCCTTTCAAGCACTGGCGATTCTAGTAGGCAGGCTTGAGCAAGGAAAATCCTACACTAAACAAATGTTTTTGTGCTACTTCTATTACTTTGGACCCAGGCCACTGCCATACTAGCTCAACTCCCAGGCCCATGGACAAATGCATAGCTCAAACGCGCAGAGATAAATAATGATGGCATTCAAGAGAGTCCATCACGTATAGCTAAGTTGTCTGGTACCTCACTGATTGTCATATAGTAGGATAAAATAATCATATTTCCCGTTACTACGAGTGCTCAATGGACAATATATATAACATGTAGAGTAAAAAAGAGATGCAACAAGTGTACAACCTCTTTGGCGAAGCCATGTCGATCTCAGCGTGATTGGGTTGGCCAGTGAGGATGCTCCGGCTGACTTGGCTGTCGGAGGAGGGGAAGAATATCTTAGGCGTCTGGAGATGGAGCCCGAGGTACTGCTCCGCTGTGATGGAGGGTTTCGTCGTTGGAGCAGCTCCGGTGAGTTGTACGACGCCGAGGCTGAAGCAGGACAAGAGAGACAACGAACAATGTTAACCTGAGTTGAATTCTAACAGCATCTCCAATACATGACGTAAAATACATAACCACAAAGTGCTAGATGTAAAATACATCAGGCGCTCATCTCTGAACTTAACTGTCGAAACTGAATTTAACTGTCAAAACTGAACTTAACTGTCGAAAGTGAATTTTGCTGTCGAAACTGAACGCACTAGCAAGGCGAGGCTACACGTCGGTCGACTGACTTTTTCATCTCTGGTCAGTCGATTTTGCAGCCGTTGGATATGAAATCAAGGGCCTGCGGCTCATCTTCAACCTCCACCCCCTGAGCCGGCCAAACAGCAGCCCCCCGCCGCCCGCGGCCGGCGGTGCGCTGCCCCGCCCGCCCCGAAAACACTCCCCACCGCCGGTCCGCCGCCGCCCCGACCATCCCTCTAGCCCCCCCCCCCCCCCGTGCCGAGCTTTTTCTCCGGCGATCCCCACGCCACCGCCCCGCCAACGCCCTGCCACCGCCGGCGACCACCGCCCCAATCCTGAACCCTAAGATAGATAGTGGGGTACCTCCCCGCCGAGCCCCCCTCCCCGCTACGGCTGGTTCTTCCTTCACCCCGGCGGCATCAGAGTGAAGTGTAGCTAAATTGGAGCAGCATCGCAAGCAAGAGCAAGAGCGAGAGCAGCAGCGCAAGCAAGAGCAATAGCAAGAGCAGACCAGGCAGGGGACCGAGAGCAAGAGCAGAGCAGCAGCGCGAGCGAGAGCTAAAGCAGCAGCAGGTCCTACTAATGTGGACGTCGCCGCCGAGGGAGCGACACCATGGAGGAAGTGGCTGGCGATGCCGCCATGGATGGAGCCGCGCCGTGTCGGCTCGGGACCGAGCGCCGGCAGCACCGTGAGATCGAATCAAGAAGAATATGCGGCGATTAGTGTACAACCTCTTTGGTGGCGCTGATTAGGCCACAGCTTCATCCGAGGAAACGGTGATGATGATGCTCTTCCAGTGGTGCAGGTGAAGACGGCGGTGTGGGAATGGAGGTGCCGCGAAAGACGAGGGGAATGTCGAGGTAGCTCCTTGGAGGTGGAGGACGGGGTGGCTGAACCGGCGGGACGATGAGATCGACGACGGATCCTCATCCGGTATGGTGGATGAGGGACGTCGAGGTGTTGCTGTGGACGACGTCGTCGGGGAAGAGGCTCCGGCTGGGTGGTGGATGGAGCAGGGTGTGGGGTTTCGTCGCGGGTTTTCGCGGTCTCGGTGTACAAATGGGTGGGCGGATGGGATGGAAGCGGGGAACCATGGCTTAGAGACGCGCTTGTCCGAAATGTGGGGTAAGTTAAGAAAGTACCCCCACCGATTTGAGGCGGTTCTTTCGGTTCAGGGGTACCACAGGCATTTTGCGTGTCGGGATTTCACAAGAGGTGGGAGTTTTCGCGCGCATTGTAATTTCGGAATAGCAAGGCGTGGGTTGAGATGGAGGGAGTTGTCGGAGCACAACGAGACAAAGATATATCTTAAATATTTCGGGCTAACAAGGCGCGGGTTGAAGAGGCGGGAGTTTCACAGCACGATAGACAGAGACGCTAGCTTGAATTTTCGGCATAACAAGGTGCGGCTTGAAATTTCGAAAGAACAAGCTTAACATGTACCAAAAAAGACAATTTGCACCTCAACATGCACAACACACACACAAACACCATTTAGACTAGAGTAAGGTACACATGCATTGCACGCATGAGATTTGGCAACCAAATTATGAATAAATACCACATTATAGCATGCAAGCTTTGAGTCATATATGCATGATGTAGATGTTCGTTTAATTCTTATAGTTCATTTCATTCAAAATCATCTAGTTTTTATAAGAAAGCTAATCTATTTTAAGAGTCATGGAATTGTGCGCCGTAAGACATAAAGTAAAAACAAATAATGGAAAATCATGTAGAAAAACATTTGGACAATTCTGATACGGAAGATTCTAGAACAAATAAGAAGTACTTGTGTTTTGATGTTTGTGCATTATGCTTAAGTTCAACCATGGAGTCTTCTAGATTATACATGTGGCGAAATCTGGTGGAATCTAGATGATATCCAACGGCCAATAGTGCTCAAGTTTGCCATCTTTGGACCATCGGATTCGCCTCATCCAATGACCATCTTTCAAAGTTAAAGTTACCCGCACACAATATAAAAAATATAAAATATAATATATATAGGGGTATAGATATAGATATGTGATGCAAAAGCCGCCCATCATCTCCAATTAGAATAGTGTGTCCATGCACGGATGCGACGTGGACAAATGATGTCTGCCATTGGTATCTCAAATTCAAATTAGTGTGACCTTGTTCAACGTGTATACGTTACAACATGCTTGTTTCCAAACCACACCGCGCAGATCTCCGTTATATTCATGCATGCATGGATTTCAAACATCAGGATCTCTTATTCAAATATTTGAATTCAACTTTACATTGATTGTGACCTCACCTATTCAGCTATTCTTTTACACCCACACAGTAGTCTTCTCTTTATAATTGTACCACTAACTTTCTCTCGTGCATGCATGCACACACACTACCAGTCGGCATTATCCACCGCACGCATGCAATCTTTTTCTTCAGGTCGGTCTCCCATGAAGGCACACACCAACACACATCCCCCTCTCCATCATATCGGGCATTCTTTATCTCTCACGCGTGCATGCGCAATGATCGATGTTCCTCTATGTATGTGTGTATATAGCTAGGTCTTTCATAGTTTTCCACACAAACCGATCAATCGATATATCCAGTGAGGTCTCACCCTCTTTCTCGCGTCCACATCGATCAATCTATACCTCTCTATATAGGATTAACATATATAGCTAATACACCCACATTAATTATGTATCCAATGTCCCCCTCTCATCATCCATGCCTTCCGCTTCATCTCTCAGATGCGTGCACAATGGCAAAGACAGGGGGCAGTAAGGGCCCTGCCCACCCCCCTAACATCACTATATATCAAGGCTAATATGAATGTGATCATTAGACAATTGCTGCTAAAAATTCTTTAAGTTCATGAATTGACCCTCCTCGTAAAGGATTAGCAATGCTTGGCCCCCTAGCTCATTTATTTTTCATGGCTCCGCCACTGCGTGCATCAGCGCACGTGTTTGCCCCCTCTCTCTAAATATCGATCTCGCACTTGTGCATTCCTTCATAGTCTCCCTCCACTCGGCTCCTCGCACCATCTTCTAGCCCCCACCGGATTTTGCCACATGTGCAATCTAGCAGACTCCATGGTTGAACTTAAGCGTAATGCACTAACCTCAAAACAACAGTGGTTCTCTTTTGTTCTATAATCTTCCGTATCATAACTGCCCAAACTTTTTTCTAGTTGAATTGCCATTATTTGTTTTTACTTTATGCTTTACAATGCACAATTCCATGAATCATAAAATAGATTAAGGGCTTCTTTGATTCAAAGGATTCTCAAAGGAATTTTGGAGGATTCTAATCATTAGGAATTTTTCCTATCTTGGTTGTTTGATTCGTAGGATTGTAAACCATAGGAATTTTTCCATATGATTCATTTGCACTAGATTTCATAGGAAACATCCCATCCAATCAAACCTCTTTGAAAGAATTCTGCATTTTTTCTATGCACAATCAAACACTCGTACAATCCTGTAGGATTGAAGATGACATTCCACTATAATCCCATGTTTTTCCTATTCCTGCATTCTTAGATTTTTTATAAAAAATAATTGACTTTGAATGAGATGAACTATAGGAATTAAACGAAGGGCTACATCAGGCATATATGACTCAAAGCTTACATGCTATAGTGTGGTATTTATTCATAATTTGGTTGCAAAATCTGATGCGTGCAATGCATGTGTACCTTACTAGTACTTCGAGTATGTGCAAACCACGTAAATTAGAATACCAATGGCACGCTACACAGTGTCTCTCTTACAGTTCATGAAGCCACGTGGCACATGTGTAGGCGTTGTCGCGATCTCCTTGCGTGGATTGATCACAGTGACGTGCTGCTGGTTCCAGAAGAATGTACTCGTCCTCCCTGAGCCATACTGGCGGTACATGCACGAAGCGAAGATGTGCACGCTAGCCATGCACACACCCATTCCTCGCACGCACACGCGGGTACACGAGCGGACACAATTTTGTACCAAGATCCACCCCATGTGATATTTTGACGCGTGTAAAGTCGTTCACTTCATTGATGGTCAATTAATATAGCGCATGCAAATTGAGTGGACGTGAGGGCGGAAGAAAGACACTATTACTCCACTGCGCGCATGCGAGTAGTTAAATCGTGGGTTGCTAGTAGTACTTCCATTGGTCTCCTTCGTATTTTGTGCCAATTTTTGTCAGTAACATAATATTTACGCATTTGAGCAGTGTAGTACTTGAAATTTATGTTCCGCTAAACTCATCGGGAGCCGTTTCGGGCCTCGAAACCAAAACCATCAATTAATCTTTACCTTGTTCCCATCACATTAGAAAGCCTGCTCACACCTACTAGTAGTACGTACCAAACCTGAACGTGTTCCCACTATGCAGGTATTAGTACTAGTGCTAGTACTTAGGTTATAAAAAGGGGAACTACCTAACCGAAAATCACTCTACCTTTCCTCCTCATAAGTGCTTCTTATTCGTCCGTCGTTGTCATGGCCGGTGAGCAGAGCTCTAGGTCGAGAACTACTCGTAACAAGGGAGCGGCAACCAAGGCTGTGGAAAAAAAGAGAGGGCTCGCTGCCACGCAGAGACCTCGAAAGATCTCTCACGGGCAAGCGATGGCTCCCAGGAGCGCCCTAGCCGCGGAGGCGAACATGCCGAGCCGGCGGAGCTAGAGTCGTTATCCCTCGACGGCATGCCCGATTAGCTCAATAAGCAGAAGGAGTTCATCCAAGGCTTGATGGAGTTGCTGAAGGAGAGCCTCGATGACATGCCCGCTGAGCTCAATCAGCAGGGGGAGTTGACCGTCGGCTTGGTGATGCTGCTGAAGAAGAGCATTGCCTCGGAGAAGAAGGTGACCGGTGAAATCCTGCGACTTCGGGAGGACAATGCGAAGCTCTGCCACGAGATCGACCTATTGAAGGAGAAGAACGCCAACTTGAAGAAGCTGCATGAGAATAGTAGTTCCTTGATGAAGATGCTGCAGGCCCTCGCCATGGAACAGAAGGAAGAGTTGGCGAAGCTCCGCATCGAGCACCCAGCTGCTGTCAAGGTACGTAATATGGCCGTGGAACAGATGATGAAGGCTCGCGTTGAGAAATGCCGCATCATGGACACAATGATGAAGATGGCGGAGGAGACGCACAAGGAGATGGAGGTCGTGGAGGCGATGAAGAAGCAGTTACGACTCCATGGCGAATTAGATCATTTGGGGTGATAATCTTCTTTCTTCTTTTGCTCCTATGTTTCATCTTTTGCTTCGGGTGTTTCGCCGCACGTGGCACGTTCTCTGCGAGGCATGAATAGAACAATGTTTTTTTGAGGGAATGAATAGAACAATGCTAACAATGAGATGACTAGCAAATTAGATCATTTTTATCGCCATATGGCACTGGGCTGCCGTGTTTCGTGCTCCTCCGTCAGTACTACTCCAGTGGAAAACTTGAGTATACCGCACAGTTCTTTGCTCCTCCTCGATCAGGTCGTCGGCGCATTTATACGAGCAGTCAAATCACAAGGCCCCGCCTTCCAGCAGTAATGAGCCGTCAAATCACAAAGGCCCTTGCCTCTCGTGAAACCAACCAAGCTAGACTGCCCCGCCCTCTAGCCTTTTAAAAAATGTATACTTTTGTACAGCAGTAGTATCGATGGATTGCGCCATGGAGCAAAACTTGAAATTAAAAAAAAGGTGGTACATATAGAGAGTGCTTGTCGCCAAATTATGCATATAGTACTATTAAAAAGGCTAGTCACAATAATGGTGTCCATCACAACCCACCCCTCAAATAAAACTAAGAGGGTGCTTGGATACGTTTTAGTCCCATGACTAAAAGTAGTGGGACTAAAACATGCTAGCCTCACCCATGCTTGGATCCAAATACTAAAAAGGCTAAAATCAAGTTAATGAGCATTTATTATCCTCCAAACCCTCCAATCCAGAACTCACTTGTGTTAAAGGAGAGGAGTTAAATGAGTAGAGAGAGGACTAATCCACATTTTAGTAGGGGTACCCCTCACTAAATTTTTTTAGTCTCAAGACTAGTTTTAGCCCCTCTTTAGTCAGGGGTGCTTGGAACTTTAGCCTCTTAAAGAGACTATTTTTAGTCAGACTAAAATAAGTCCCTTGGATCCAAGCACCCTCTAAGCATCCTGGAATTCTTTGACAAAACTAAGCACCCTGAAATTCTTTGACAACTAAACTGCTGGCTATATGATGTTGGCCATATATATTGTACGTATATAATGTGAAGAAACGAGTGGTAGTACTATACCAACTAAAAGATGAAATGTAAGAAATACTAGTATTTACGTACTGAAGAGTTAAAGTAACGAGAAGAAACATAACATAGTTCTGCCGGGGGCTCAGCACAACACACCCCTCAAATTACATTTAAGCACACCTGCCGGGGGCCCTTGCCAACTTAGTCAATATGAACGATTCTAGCTCCTGTTACCGTACAATGTTCATCCAACGGCCGTAGGGCTTCTTCAACCTCTGGTCTTCTTGCTCCAGCCGCCCAAACCAGCGCCAGTCGTGCCGCGTGCTCCTGCCTCCCGTGGCCGGATGTGATGCCGCGGAGGCCTCACCGCCCCCTACTACTCCCACCGCTGGCCAGGCCATCCCTCTACTCACCCACACCCCCTGTTATTCTGTGGCGACAATAGCCTCACACCGCAGCCGAACCAGTGAACCCTCGTATTCCTCTTCGCGCGGGCATCCACTGCTGCGTCTTCCCCGGCTCCGAGTCATCCCCTTCCTAGTCCTCGCTGTCGTCCACCGCCCTGGTGCTCTCGCTGCAGCGTGGTCAACGTGGTCAACGACCGACTTCCATCGGAACAGTACTGTATGTGGAGAGGCTGAGAGCTGGGTCCACGACAGCCGCAAGGAAGTGCCTCCTTATTACGCGAAAAATAATTATCCCTCCACCTGACAGGGGGGACCCACCAGTTGAGCCACCAGTATTTTGCGAAAAAATCGTTTCCCCCTGGCTGTTGGGACCCACCGGACGGGCCACCGTATTTCGCGAAAAAACGTTCCCCCCGCTGTCAGCTCGGACCCACCGGAAGTGCCTCCTTATTACGCACAAAAAAATGAATACTCCCCCGGCTAGCTGGGACCTACCTTGCTGGGAGGCTGACTTGTGGGCCTACTAAGTTGACGGGGACGAAGGGCTTTGTCAACTTAGTCAATATGAACGATTCTAGCTCCAGTGACCGTACGATGTCCATCCAACGGCCGTAGTGCTTCTTCAACCTCTGGTCTTCTTGCTCCAGCCGCCCAAAGCAGCGCCGGTCGTGCCACATGCTCCTGCCTCCCGTGGCCGGCTGTGATGCCGCGAAGGCCTCACCGCCCCCTACTACTCCCACCGCTGGCCAGGCCATCCCTCTACTCACCCACACCCCCCGTTATTCTGCGGCGACAACAGCCTCACACCGCAGCCGAACCAGTGAACCCTCGTACTCCTATTTGCGTGGGCATCCACTGCCGCGTCTTCCCCGGCTTCGAGTCGTCCCCTTCCTAGTCCTCGCCGTCGTCCACCGCCCTGGTGCTCTCAGCGTGGCGTGGTCAACGTGGTCAACGATCGACTTCCATCAGAAGAGTACTGTATGTGAAGATGCTGACAGCTGGGTCCACGGCAGCCGCAAGGAAGTGCCTCCTTATTACGCGGAAAATAATTATTCCTCCACCTGACAGCCGAGACCCACCAGACGGGCCACCAGTATTTTGCAAAAAAAAATCGTTTCCCCCTGACTGCTGGGACCCACCATACGGGCCACCGTATTTCGTGAAAAAATGTTCCCCCCGTTGTCAGCTCGGACCCACAGGAAGTGCCTCCTTATTACGCACAAAAAAATGAATACTCCCCCGGCTAGCTGGGACCCACCTTGCTGGTAGGCTGACTTGTGGGCCTACTAAGTTGATGGGGATGAAGGGCTTTGTCAACTTAGTCATTATGAACGATTCTAGCTCTAGTGACCGTACGATGTCCATCCAACGGCCGTAGTGCTTCTTCAACCTCTGGTCTTCTTGCTCCAGCCGCCCAAAGCAGCGCCGGTCGTGCCACATGCTCCTGCCTCCCGTGGCCGGCTGTGCTGCCGCAGAGGCCTCACCGCCCCCTACTATTCCCACCGCTGGCCAGGCCCTGCGGTGACGGTAGCCTCACACCGCAGCCGAACCAGCGAACCCTCGTAGTCCTCTCCGCGCGGGCTTCCACTGCCTCGTTGTCCCCTTCCTAGGCCTCGCCATCGTCCACCGCCGTGGTGCTCTCCATGCGGCGTGGTCAACGTGTCAAGGAACGACTTCGATCGGAAGAGTACTGTACGTGGAGAGGCTGACAGCTGGGTCCACGGCCACAACCCAGTTTTTTTTGTGATTTGCCAAGTAAGTTGCTTTGTCAGGCCTGTTGGGCTACAAATCTTTCAAGACGAAGAGAGCTTTCATTCGGCTGGCCGAGAAAATGGCCCATCAGTAATGAGAAATGGGTTGTACATTTTTAAAACACATTAAACCGGCAATTAGTTTCAAATATCTTTTTTTTATTTCAAGATTTTAAATTACATTAATTTTTATGCATGGAGAATTTGTTGGATTTTATATTGATATACATTTATTTTTAAAATCAGTTTGAATGTGAGTCGAAATTTCGGGATTAAAAACAGTTCAGACCACATCGAAATATGCAAAATTTCGTATAATTTTTTAACCGTTGCCACAATATGGGCTGTAATGCTAACAAAAAGAATATGGGCTCCAAAAAAACCCTTAAGAATTAGCAAATGGGCTATAAATTATTAGAAATAATGGCAGATGGGCTGTATGCTGTTTTCCACAGATTTGGGGCTTTCCTAAAAAAAGGTTGACGCACAAGCACTGACTGTTGGATGTCCATCCAACGGCCGTCGTGCTTCTTCAATCTCTGCTCTTCCTGCTCCAGCCGCTCAAACAAGCGCCGGCGGGCCTGCCTGCTCCCTCCTCCCCGCAGCCGGCTGTGCTGCCGCGTAGGCCTCACCGCCCGACCGTACTCCCATCGCTGGCCTAGCCATCCCTCTACTCACCCATACCTTCTGTTATTCTCCGGCGACGGCAGACGAAGCAGTAAACCCTCGTACAGTCATACTCCCCTCCGCGTGGGAAACAACTGCTGAGTCTTCCCTGCCTCCGTGTCGTCCCCTTCCTAGGCCTCGCCGTCGTCTACCGCCCTGGTGCTCTCGGTGCGGCGTGGTCAAGGAACGACTTCCATCGGACGTGGACTATACGTGGAGAGGCTGACAGCTGGGTCCACGGCCGCAGCAAGGAAGTGCGTCCTTATTACGCGAAAAATAATGATTCCTCCACCTGACAGCTGGGACCCACCAGATGGGCCACTGTATTTCGCGCGCAAGGAAGTGCGTCCGGGCAAAAAAAATGATTCGCCCCCTGACTGCTGGGACCGACCCACTACATCTTCGCAGGCAAGGAAGTGCCTGACAGTCGGGACCCACCTGGTCGAAGCGTACATAGCGTTGTCATTCTGGTCGCGAACGTGTACGTACATACTGGCCGATGTAGAGGCGTGCACGTGTTGTAGTAGAGGCGCGCACGTGTCGTAGTAGAGGCGCACACGTAGCATTTACACATACGTACAGCGGCCAGGGTGCAAGAAAGAAAATACGTCCATGTATGTGTACATACAGACGGGGTCTCGAACGCCTACTCGCGCATACGTATGGCCAGGGCTCGTGTACATGGATGGGTCGAAACAAAGAAATAGCATCGTCGTCGTGTTCATGGGAAGGCAATGGAATGCGTCGTGTTCATGGGGAGGCAAGGGAATGCGTCGTGTTCATCGGGAGGGCTTGGATGGAACAGGCGATGGAAACGAGGCCTGGCGTACCGCAGAACGGAGGAAACGGCCTTGTGTTTGACCGGCCACATTCGAAACGGGATCCTGTTCATCGGGAGGGGTCTGGCGTACCGCAAAACGGAGGAAACGGACCTCCTATGGTCGAAACGGGGGTCCTGTTGATCGGGAGGGGTCTGGCGTACCACAAAACGGACGAAACAGACTTGTGTTGGAGCTCTACGGTTGAAACGGCGGTCCTGTTCATCGGGAGGGGTGTGGCATACCGCAAAACGGGACTCCACGGGATACTGTTCATCTCCACCGTCGACCTCCTCCAGCCTCCACGGGCTCCTGTTCATCCAGCCTCCATGGGCTCCTGTTCATCCAGCCTCCACCGCGCGCTACTCCACGAGCTACTGTTCAACCAACCCTCCACCGTCTACTGTTCATCCATCCCTCCACACCACGGGGTCCTGTTCAACCACCCCTCCACGGGCACCCCTCCACTGTCTACTGTTCATCCAGCCCTCCAAACCACAAGGTCCTGTTCAACCACCCCTCCATCGTCTACTGTTCATCTAGCCCTCCACACCATCGGGTCCTGTTCATCCACCCCTCCACGGGCACCCCTCCACCGTCTACTGTTTATCCAGCCCTCCACCACACCACGGGGTCCTATTCATCCAGAGGCAACGCCACTGCTCACTATTCATCCAAACCCCCCCGCAACACTCACTGTTCATCCCATCGATCGGCTTTAGTTAGCAGCAGTAGCGAAGGAATCGCTCGATCGGGTTTAGTTAACAGCCATCGATCGATCGCTCGGGTTCAGTAACGCGTAGGCTGCAGTGCAATCGCTTGGGTTCAGTTAGAGCCCAACGCCTCGCTCGGGTTCAGTTAGAGCCAACGCCTCGCACACGCGCGCGTACGTGTACGAGAGAAACGCGCATCGCTCGGCCCCCGACCTCCCACAGTAACCGGGAACTCCCCGAAATTTTCCTCCCCATCGCTTCTACCACGGTTTTTCCCGTCATGGACGGCCCAAAGAATGTCATGCAGCTGCATCTCCGGCCTGCCTAGGATGAAAAGCCCATTTTCTGCCATGATTTTTTGTCATAGACGTAGGACCCCACCACATCTATGATGATACCGGGTTTTGTCACAATTATCGTCATAGAAGTGTCATATGTATGACATAATTTTTTTGTTCGGCCCAAAATGTCACGGATGTGTCTTTTTTTTGTAGTGTTCCTTCAATGCGGCAACGGTGGCCCGTAGTTGGGTCTTGCATTCCTCCAGCTCCTGTAACAGTTGAGTATTCTTCTCTATAAGAACCTGCACAATAGATGATCCTTAAATCAGTTCTGCTAACTGTTTCAAGTCTCATGGGCTACTGATACATATAATTGTCAGATTTGCTTACGCGTACGTCCCTTACATACTGGTCCGTGGCTCTGGCTAGACCATTTTGAGCAGCATGGAGGTACGCGTCTCCAGAATGGAAGGCATCAAATGCCTCTGGCAAGAAGCAAGCGTCACGGAGTACGGCCCGGCGATGCCTATGATTCATGGCGCTCTCCACATCTGAATTTGTAGCGGATAGTCTATCTGCATCCTTTGTCAGGGGGAGTATCCGGCGTCCGCCCCATGTCGGCTTCCGCCTCTATGTCCGGCCCTGGAGCCCGACTGGTGGAAGCATGATCGGCAGCCTCACCGGACATATTCTAGTGAGCGTTTTTTCTGTTAAAGAAACATGGACGTCATTATATTTTGAGAAAGACGACAACCATGGAGCGGGGTTTTTGTCATACCTCTGCACCAGCGTCTCCGTCCTGACCGCCTTCCTTTTTAGCCTACCCGGCCTCGGTGCCTCTTGTTGGCGAGTTGCTGCGGGTTCGACACGGCGTCCCGAATGCCTTCCCTGTAAAACACCATATGTATATGGTAGGTGAAGTATCCAAAAGGGGATCCTAGTTTCTGGAGTTGGGATTTTGGTTTTTCTTACGAGCGACACAGGGAGCAGTCCGGGATAGTCGGCCGTAATGCCCACCATGGCGTCATCACAGCTTAATTGATAGAACTGCCGGTCTATCAGCTCCACGAATATGTCCGGATCTTCTTCGGGTCCGGGACTGAGGGCCCGATCGGGGTCCTCTGGTTGTGGGGACGGGCTGTTGACCTCCCTTATGGCTTTTCGCAGTTCCTGCCGTAAAATAGTAAGGTGAGTACCTACAACAAAGAATGTGGGAAGAAAGAGAGTAAGGAGATATAACTCACCCAGCTTGGAGGGTTGTACATGGATAATCCATCCCGTGGCTTGATGCGGATGAACTCCTCTTCCTCTCCCTTGAACAGCTCGGACAGGATTTTTGCTAAAGCAACAGCGTTTTCCGGACCCTTACGTCCGCAATGGGTGGCATCGTCTTCCCCGTTAAAACACCACATTATGCATATTGACATAACCTCGATTATTGTCAATCCTGATTGAGCCAGCGCTTTAATCCGGTTTATCAGGTAAAGGACTTCTCCGTTGTCTTCCTCCTGGGGGCTCCGTGGGCGCCAGCTTCGGTGTTTCTTCAGAGAAGCATTGTTGAACTCAGGAAGACCCCGCCGAACAGGGTCCGGAAGGGGGGCGTCCTCCATATAAAACCATTCCGAAGGCCAGTCCTCAGACGTCTTCTTCGGAGTACTGGACAGGTATCCGGTTTCGGCGATGCGCCATATTTTGGCTCCGCCTACTTGATAAAGTGACCCCTCCTGTGTGCGAGGGACGAGGCAAAATAACCTTTTCCACAGCTCAAAATGAGCCTCACAGCCCAGGAAACTCATAGAGGGCAACATAGCCGGCGATGTGTAATATGGAAGCAGGGGTGAAATTATGCAGTTGGAGGCCGTAGAACTCCAGGATCCCGCGGAGGAATGGATGAATTGGAAATCCGAGTCCCCTTAATAAGTAAGGAAAAAGGCATACCCGCTCCCCCGTAGAGGGGCTGGGGAAGCTCTCCTCTTGCTCCCCGCCATTGTAGGTGGCGAGGCCGGCACAGACGGGAACCATATACGCTGGAGGGAGAAATCCCTTAGTCTGCAGTTCGACTAATCGACTGTGTGGGACAGAACACCTCTCCCAATCGTCGGGCTTAGGGCTACGGGGGCGGGAGGAGGACCTGCGGAGGTCGGCCATGCTGGAGTGGATTTTTCCGAAGCGCGCTCCGATGGATTCTCGCTGGGGGAGGATGATATGGATTGGATCTAAGAATCCCCATCCCTTTAATAGACAATTTATTTATCTGGCTAGGGGGGCGAATGTAAAAACGCCCTGGCTCCTCGTATTCATTCGACGCATGGAAGATAGCCCTTATTGGGCGCAGAAGCCAAGAAGTCCAACATTTATGGGGCCGGACACTGCTTAACAAGCATTCGAAATTTGGAGAAGAACCCGCCTAGCAATGCCGAAGACAATACTGCGTGTCGGACTTGATGTCATTGAATCCTGGTTCGGGGGGCTACTGAGTGAGTCCTAGATTAGGGGGTCTCCGGACAGCCGGACTATATCCTTTGGCCGGACTGTAGGATTATGAAGATACAATATTGAAGACTTCGTCCCGTGTCCGGATGGGACTCTACTTGGCGTGGAAGGCAAGCTAGGCAATACGGATATGTATATATCCTCCTTTTTAACCGACCTTGTGTAACCCTAGCCCCCTCCGGTGTCTATATAAACCGGAGGGTTTTAGTCCGTAGGACAACATACAATCATACCATATGCTAGCTTCTAGGGTTTAGCCTCTCTGATCTCGTGGTAGATCAACTCTTGTACTACTCATATTATCAAGAATAATCAAGCAGGACATAGGGTTTTACCTCCATCAAGAGGGCCCGAACCTGGGTAAAACATCGTGTCCCCTGCCTCCTGTTACCATCCACCTTAGACGCACAGTTCGGGACCCCTACCTGAGATCCGCCGGTTTTGACACCGACAGTGGTCGACTAAATGTCTTCATCAATTATCCTTGCATCCTCTAGTGCAGTGTCCTCTGGTGCGTCGTCCTCTGGTGCGGCGCCTTCTCTTGCGGTTTTCTTCGGTGGAGCTTTCTTCATAATCCTCGTCATTGCTCATGAGGGGTCCATCAACTCCACTCGGAAAAAGGTCTTCTCCCAGATCCATCTTCTCCTCCAGTATGGCAATATATCTCTCCCGGTCCTCGAGTCTATCCATAAAATCCTTGACTTCTTCTTCATGCTCATAGTGGGCTTCACGTGCTGCATCCTCCAGTTCCATTCCACGAAGATGCAACTTTTGGACCGTCTTCAAGCTCCTGCGCATCTGAATCTCTAGAGCCCTAATGTGAGCCTCCAAGTCTTGGGCATATGAGCGAACGGAGTCGTCATCAATAGTGCGGATGAGCTCTCCATCTGCAGTCTTGCAAGAAATCATGGTGTGGTCTGATCCAACGAGCTCGGCCCTGTATTCCTCCTGGATGCGTCCATGTGCAGTATGAACTGCTATGACTCTCCTGAGTATCCAAGTGGGAGCAGTGAACCTGAAGTCAATGGGCACCGAGAGACTTCCGAAAGTCCTCCTTGGTATGTGTACCTTAATCCTATAGCAAGGGTCTTCTGGAAATGCCATGATAGGGGTCCCCGTGATAGACGACAGAGCAATCTTCAATTCCTTGATGATCTGGACCAACCTCCTACCGAAAAGCATTGTCTCATCTCGCTAGTATAACTCCAGGAGGAGACTGGGATGAACTTGACGGCCATCTAGAATGTTGAAATCGGAGGGAAGTATGAAATGAACAGGGGAGAATTACGGAATGATAAGGACATAAAATAAAATAGTTTCTTCCTATGGCTTTCTGATCCTAGGGGTTACGTCCTACTGTCAACGTGTGCTCTGAATACCATCTCTGTAACGACCCGACCCAATATCGGTCAAGTCTCTATGTAGTTGTACCATCCCAAGATCACACTGGCACACAGTACATCGATGAAAAGATTCAAAGTTCAATCACACCTGAATTTATTATACGATTCTCATATCGAGTCTTTATTAGATCGTAATAAATTCAGCCTAAGGCCAACTCATGAGAAATAAACTAAATAAAGCTGCGGAAGCGTAGACGAATAGCTAGCCCATCCAACTCCATAGGGAAATCACCAAGCATAGATCGTAGCCTCACTCCTGGTCGGAAAACTCCTCTGCAACTTGAGACGTTGCAGCCGTGTAGGTCAGCATTTTGAATATGCTGGCAAGTCATAGAGAAAACAACAAATAACAATACTAACACTATATGCAATTTGGCTGTGGGGCTCTAAGTTTTATATTTTTGCGAAAAAGCCAGTTTTTCCCTACAACAAAGGTCTTTCTTGCAATTACTACAAAATGTTGGTAGTTATTGAGATGGTTCCGCCAACCAATGTCTCACTCCCAATTATTAATTAACCCCTCAATTACTTTATTTGTTCGGTGTTGAGATTTCCAAAATACTCCAATTTCCAGAGGCTCAAATGTCTGTAACCGGGGACATGGCTAATCGATTAGGTTTTTACTCTGCAGAGTCTTGTGCACTTTACCCGCAAGATTCGTTCCCTCCTTTATGTCCTCACACTTCCCGGTGTTTGAAGATGGGATGAACGAAACAGGGTCTTCCGTAGAGTTTCTCTAGGCACTGCCGGTGCCCATCCATGTCCTACCGTTCTTCTACATCTGCTGGCACCATCCGTCCAGAGTCACGCCTAAGGTCAACCCAGCCAGAGCCCATAATGGCTTGCGGCTGCATAGGTAAGCTTCCGGTCAAGGGGTATCCATCCGTCTCTTCGTGGCGGGGTGAAGCTTTCCGCAAGATGTCATGGCGCTTCTCCATGCATCCCAGCCATCCGCTGGTTCCTCCAGGGTGCCTGTCAACCATCCTCCACCCAGTAGTGAATTTGAAGTCCATCTTGAGCTTGAAGTCATGGGGTTGTCATCATCTTGACTCTCACATCTCCCTTATGAATCTCTCAAGCAACCCCGTCTATGAGCATAACAAAATAAACTAGATCGTCCCGGGCAATAGTAACAAGGGGAATTGGGTTCATCCTACCTCATGATACTACTTAAGACATAACTTAAAATTCTCCTACTAAATGCATGGTGTGGAGGAATAATTCTAATGCAACAAAATCATAGGTATTGTAAAACATGATCAAATGACTTGCCTGGCTGACGGTCTTCAAACGCTAGTGACTCGAGATAGCAAGCTTCGCACTCCGGAAATTCTATCGAGTCAAACAAAAGCACAAATAAGTATTCCACTAAATATCATAACAGCAAGCTAAAAAGATCACACAAGCACTCAACCAAAACCAAAGAAAACTCGAAGAACTCCAAACCAACAACTAGCAAGAACAAAAAAATAAAATAAATAAACATTTTATTTTACTGTAAATAAAATTTCACCCTTTGTAACTACAGAGACTAATCTAAAATATACTATAATAGAGGTGAAAAAAAATCCTAAACTAATTAGAACAACAGAAAATAGCAGCAAGCAAAAAAACTAGAAAGGCTGTTTTCGAGTAAAACTATTTTTAATAAAGACTAAAAATACCCAAATAAATTCCTACTGCTAGGCAAGGTCAAAACAAAGCAGTAAAAAAAAGAATCACTAAAAAATAATAATCCTACCTCAAATTATAGCAGAAATACTAATCTGACTAAAACTAATATAAAAGCATTTTTATAAACTTAAACATGGCCAAATCTATTTTCTACAGAAACTATAGGAAATTTGTAAACTAACAAAAAAAGAATCAACTAAAAATAATAAATATCCTAAAAGATATAGACTTTTCAAGATTGGAACTATTCTGTTTTAAAAACAGAAACTAAAATTAAAACTAAAAACAAAACAGGCGCTACTGGGCCTATCTAACGCTCAGGCGAAAACTAACTAAAACGCGCCCGCGGCTAAACAGAAATAACCGACTGGGCCGGTCTAACTAACGAGGTAACTAAACCGTAAACTAAACCATACAAAACCGATCTAATACAAATAAAAACCTAACCCTTCACTAGTCTAATCTAAGCTGTAGACTGCAGATCTAATGGTGGAGGGGAGCTCAGGCTTACAGCGTCGCGACGACGAATAGAGACGACGACGGCGGCTCGGGCGTTGACGGTGTGGCGGCTCCGGTCGTCGGGGAAGAGGACGGTGGCGTCAGGGCGATGCGGCGGAGCGAGGGCGTCGTCCGGGTGGTCTCGGTGATGGTCGAAGATGACGGAGGCGAGAGGGACAAGCTCGGCGGGGCTCCTGGGGCTCTGCAATTCCGGCGACGGGCGGTGATGCTCAAGGCGGCAGCTCCCGCGATCCCTGGGCGAAGAGGGGATGTCAAAGAGGTGCGGGAGGAGGTGGCGGTTCGGGTGAAGATGCTGGGAGGGCAGGGGAGGTACTGACAATGTCGGGAGTGGCGGCGAACCGAGGCGGTGGCGGCGAGATGCGTTCGGCGAGGGCGCGAGCTACGGGTGGTTTTGAGCTTAGGGTTTTAGGGGGATCGAGAGAGGAAGCTGAGGGGTTTATATAGGCAAAGTCTTGGAGGAGGGGCGACACGGGATCGCGATCCCGAGAAGATCGCGGTTCGGGCGCGCTCTGCGTGTGCTCCGGTGTGGCGTGTCGTGTACGAGGGGAAAGAGATGGGTGGGGTCGGCGCGTCAGTGAGAGACAGAGGTGGAGGCGAGCAGGCGACCGAACGGGAGCGGCTTCGGGTGTGTGGCGCGCTGGGCTGGCGGCCTCGGCGCTGGTGGGCCGCGTCGAGTGGCTGGCTGGGCCGGTTGGCCTGGCCAGCTTGGGGTTTTTTTCCTATTTTTTTGAATAATCACAGAGAGAGAAAACTATAGTATTTTTATATATGACATATATATAAATAAAATCAGAAAAATAAATTCTACAATGCGGACATTTTTCCAGAGGCAAAACAGAAACTAAAATAAAACACTTTTTTTTTGCAAATTCCAAATAAAATAAATTTGAATTCAAACCTTTTGGCCATAATTTTCTTCTGACGTTTTTGGAGTGTCATGTTAGCTCCTCTCATACTTTTGATCAAGTATTTGTCAGGGATATTTGAAGTAAATTTTCAAATGCCAAGTTGAATCCAATTCAAACAAAACTCAAATGCCTCTGAAAATTCCAAATGCCACACAATTTCAAACAATATGCATAGATGCTTAACCAATAATTGTAAAACATTCCAAATTGAAAATTTGGGATGTTACACCCGGTGATGACCATAGTTTGACGAATTCATGTATTCTCTATGTGTTAGTGCTTTGGTCCGGTATTATATTAAAAGGAGGCCTTAATATCCCTTAGTTTCCGCTAGGACCCCGCTGCCACGGGAGGGTAAGACAAAAGATGTCATGCACGTTCTTTTCCATAAGCACGTATGACTATATTCGGAATACATGCCTACATTACATTGATGAATTGGAGCTAGTTCCGTGTCACCCTAGGTTATGACTGTTACATGATGAACCGCATCCGATATAATTCTCCATCATCGATCCAATGCATACAAGCTTTTCATATATTGTTCTTCGTTTATTTACTTTTTCGTTGCTATTGTTACAATCACTACAAAACCCAAAAATATTACTTTTGCTACCGTTACCGTTACTATTATATTACTTTGCTACTAAATACTTTGCTGCAGATATTAAGTTATCCAGGTGTGGTTGAATTGACAACTCAACTTCTAATACATGAGAATATTCTTTGGCTCCCCTTGTGTCGAATCAATAAATTTGGGTTGAATGCTCTACCCTCGAAAACTGTTGCAATCCCCTATACTTGTGGGTTATCACTTTGCCTCAGTTCCCCCTCCCCCGGTCTATGGAGGACCGGTCCCTACACCGCACATTAACCATCTTGGTCCTCCTCCTAAGCTTGTTAAGGGTGATTTTGCTAATTGGATTTTCGCATCAAGTATCATTTGAATCACATCTCAACAAACCTTTTGAGAATCATTGAGCAAGGCTTCTACCCACATGATCCAAGCAACCTCACCTCAAGAGAAGAAGTGGACAATCAATACAACCACTCTGCCTTGTTCATCCTTCAACATGTGGTTCCTCCTGAAGATCTATCTCACTTGCGTCCCTTCACTCTTGCAAAGTATTGTTGGGAACACATCATATGTTTGTACAAGGGGAGCTCAAGCATCCAACAGTGCAACTTTGAAATGGTCCTTGATGAGGCCGATGAATTCGTGATGCTATAAGATGAAGATCCGTGCGATCTCTACCGGAGGGTGACAACTCTTGCGGATGCTCTCCAAGACCATGGGAGCAGGATACGGTTGACAATTGGGTCAAGCACAAGTTTCTCAAGGCCATCATGCCATTCAACAAGGCCATGTCCCCCGTGATTCGTCAAAGGCCAGATTTCCACACCTTAACCTCAAGTGAAGTGTTGGATGAGTTTATTGCCATGAACATCATGAACAAGATTGCCAACAATGCTCTTGCTCGTGTCCGGTCAAAGAAAAGCCCACCCACTCCTGCCTTGAAGGCCAAGGCCATTCCGGAAGAAGAAGAGGAGGAAGAAGAGGAGAGTTGCCCTGAGGACACCAAATATGCTTACCATGAGCACATGGCTCTTGCGTCAAGGCAATTTTGGGGGCAACAAGAGGAATTCAAGGCCCAACCTCGCCAAGAACAACTCAAGTGGCTCAAAGAACAAGCAACATGTGAGGACTTTCTACAATTACAGTAATGTGAGTCACTTTGCAGCAGAGTGCCCTTACGAGAATAGGGAAGACAATGGTGGCAACCTCATTCGCAAAGAAAAATCCAAGTCTTTCCCAAGCAAGAAAAACTTCACCAGAAGATACCTCCAAAGGGCTTGGTGGCACATGAAGAATATGCCTTCGATGATGGTGAGGAAGATACAAGTGGAGAAGGATTGGCAACGGCGACCATTGCCATTGCCACATCTCTCCCTCCAAGGTGTCTCTCTTCGGTTCCCCCAACTAGAACACCATTGCCAAGTGTCTCATGGCCAACGGTATCAACAAGGTAACCTCAAACATCAAAACCAACATCACTAATACTCCTTCATTGTTAGATTGTGTTGATGATAGTGAGATGGTGAATGTTGATGAAAATGAGTTTACCAAGTTCATGGGTAAGCTCAAGGGTGAATGCAAGAAGCACTTTGTTTCTCTCTTGGAACAACTTGGTGAGGCCAATGATATCATTGAGTCCCATGAGGATACTATCTCCAAGTTGGAGGGGCATAGTCGTGACTATGCCGATGAGCTTGCGGGTCTTTCCATTGCTCTAGAGTAAGAACAAGGTCTTGATTTGACTCTCGAGGAGTCACACATTGTTGATCATGCTAAATTGCAAAAATATCTTGATTATGCTATTGTTCTTACTCGCGTGCTTAAATCCAAAAAGGTTGCACTTGGGGTTGGCCATGATAGACTCAAGGAAGAGTCGGATACACTTGACAAGGCTCATAAGGTCTTGAAGGGTGTTCATGCTTCTCTCAAGGAGTTTCATGATCAATTCCAAGTGAAGTTAACCAAGGATATTTCCACGTGTCCTCCTTTCGTCCTAATTGATAATGCCCATGCTACTAACCCTTGTTGTGAGCATGTGCATCTTTTGGAGGAAAATGCTAAGTTGAAAGAGCAACTTGAGAAGGGCCCCATGACATGCATACAAGGCGAGAAGAACCTCAATGATCTTTGGAGTAATCAAAAGGAAGTTGTGGGAAAGGAAGGACTTGGGTTTGTACCCAAAGTCAAAGAAGAAGAAGAAAAAGAAGAAGAAGAACAAGACCAAGAAACCTAGCCCGCTCAAGGAAACATTTGTCAAGGTGAGGGTACTCATGAGAAGAAGAAGAACAAGGAATTGGGTGCTAATGCCAAGAAGGGAAAAACCGCCCCTACCAACAAAGCCAGCGACTTTAACCCCTCTTATGTTTTGTTCCGTGCTAGTGATGGGCATGTTTATGCCAAATTTGTTGGTTCTTCGTATGAGTACATTGCGGTGTATTTGGGTTCCTAAGACCGTTGTTACTAACCTCAAAGGACCCATTGAAGAATGGGTACCTAAATCCAAGCATTGATCTCTTGCAAGAGTCTGCTTCCGGTGGGGTGTCATGGTTGCTTGATAGTGGAGCAACAAATCATATGACCGGGAGCAAGGACTTGGTGGTGGATGTGCGTCCAATTCCATCTATTCCCACCCATGTCCAATTCGGTGATGCTTCAACATCTAAGGTGTTGGGACTTGGCAAGGTGGTCATCTCTCAAGATTTATTTATTGAGAAGGTCCTGCTTGTTGAGTCCCCTGCGTACAATTTGCTTTCTAATAACCCACAAGTATAGTAGATCACAACAGTTTTCGAGGGTAGAGTATTCAACCCAAATTTATTGATTCGACACAAGGGGAGCTAAAGAATATTCTCAAGTACTGCTGAGTTTTCAATTCAACCACACCTGAAAGACTTAATATCTGCAGCAAAGTGTTTAGTAGCAACGTAATATGGAAGTAACGGTAATAGTGGCAAAAGTAGTAGTAGCAGTTTTGTAGCAATCGTAACAGTGGCAAAGGAAAAGTAACGGGGCAAAGATCAATATGAAACAAGCTCGTAGGAAATGGATCAATGATGGATAATTATGTCGGATGGCATTCACCATGCAACAATTATAACATAGGGTGACACAGAACTAACTCCAATTCATCAATATAACGTAGACATGTATTCCGAATATAGTCATACGTGCTTATGGAAAAGAACTTGCATGACATCTTTTGTCCTACACTCCCGTGGCAGCGTGGTCCTATTGGAAACTAAGGGATATTAAGGCCTCCTTTTAATAGAGTACCGGACCAAACCATTAGCACTTAGTGAATACATGAACTCCTCAAACTACGGTCATCACTGGGAAGTGTCCCGAATATTGTCACTCCGGGGTTGCCGGATCATAACACGTAGTAGGTGACTATAACTTGCAAGATAGGATCAAGTACACAAATATATTCATGAAAACGTAATAGGTTCAGATCTGAAATCATGGCACTCAGGCCCTAGTGACAAGCATTAGGCATAGAAAAGTCATTGCAACATCATTCTTAGAACATAGTGGATACTAGGGATCAAACCCTAGCAAAACTAACTTGATTACATGGTAAATCTCATCCAACCCATCACCGTCCAGCAAGCCTATGATGGGATTACTCACGCACGGCGGTGAGCATCATGAAATTGGTGATGGAGGATGGTTGATGATAACGATGGCAACGACTTCCCCTCTCCGGAGCCCAAAACGGACTCCATATCTACCCTCCCGGGGAAGAACAGGAGGTGGCGGCGGCTCCATATTGTAAAACACAATGAGTCCTTCTCTCTGGGTTTTTTCTCCCTAGATGTGAATACATGGAGTTGGAGTTGAGGTCGGTGGAGGTCTAGGGGGCCCACAAGGACAGAGGGAGCGCCCCCACCCTTGTGGCCAGGGTGTGGGCCCCCTTCGGTTGATTATTTTGCCAGTATTTTTTATTTATTACAAAACAGATCTCCATGAATTTTTAGGTCATTCTGAGAACTTTTATTTCTGCACAAAAATAACACCATGGCAATTTTGCTGAAAATAGCGTCAGTTCGGGTTAGTTCCATTTGAATCATGTAAATTGGAGTCCAAATCAAGGGCAAAAGTTTTTGGAAAAGTAGATACGATGGATACGTATCAACTCCCCCAAGCTTAACCCATTGCTTTTCCTTAAGCAATTCAGTTTACAAACTGAAAGTGATGAAGAAAAACTTTTACAAACTCTGTTTGATCTTGTTGTTGCAAATATGTAAAGCCAGCATTCAAGTTTTCAGCAAAGATCATGAACTAACCATATTCACAATAACATTTAGGTCTCACATTTACTCATATCAATGGCATAATCAACTAGCGAGCAATAATAATAAATCTTGTATGACAACACTTTTTCAAAACAATCATGATATGATATAACAAGATGGTATCTCGCTAGCCCTTTCTGAGACCGCAAAACATAAATGTAGAGCACTGCTGAAGATCAAGGACTGACTAGACATTATAATTCATGGTAAAAGAGATCAAATCAAAGTCATACTCAATATAAATTAATAAAAATGCATACAAATGACAGTGGTGCTCTCTAACTGGTGCTTTTTATAAGAGGATGATGAATCAGCAATAAAAGTAGATAGGTAGGCCATTCGCAGAGGGAAGCAGGGATTTGTAGAGGTGCCAGAGCTTGAGTTTTGAAACAGAGATAAATAATATTTTGAATAGCATAATTTCATTGTCAACATAACAACCAAGAGATCTTAGTATCTTTCATACTAGATACATTATAGGCGGTTCGCAAACAGAATGGTAAAGTTTATACTCCCCTACCACCAACAAGCACACTCCACGGCTGGTCCGAAACAACGGGTACTGTCCAACTAACAACAGTCCTGGGGGATTTTTGTTTTGCAATTATTTTGATTTGATTTGAGCATGGGACTGGGCATCCCGGTTACCAGCCATTTTCTCGTGAATGATGAGCGGAGTCCACTCATCGTGAGAATAACCCACCTAGCATGGAAGATATTGATAGCCCTAGTTGGTACATGAGTGATTCGAGCATACAAAACAGATTATCATTCAAAGATTTAGAGTTTGGCACATGCAAATTTACTCAGAACGGCATGTAAATACCGCATATAGGAAGGTATGGTGGCTCATATGGAACAACTTTGGGTTTATGGAAGTGGATGCACAAGTAGAATTCCCGCTTAGTGCAAGTGAAGGCTAGGAAAAGACTGGGAAGTGACCAACTAGAGAGCAACAACAGTCATAAACATGTATTGAGATTAACCAACATTGAATGCAAGCATGAGTGGGATATAAATCACCATGAACATAAATATCATGGAGGCTATGTTGATTTATTTCAACTACATGCGTGAACATGTGCCAAGTCAAGCCACTTGAATCTTTCAAGGGAGGATACCATCCTATCATACTACATCACAAACATTTTAAAAGCATGTTGGCATGCGAGGTAAACCATTATAAACTCCTAGCTAATTAAGCATGGCATGAGTAACTATAATCTCTAATTGTCATTGCAAACATGTTTCATTCATAAATTGCTGAATCAGGAACGATGAACTAATCATATTTACAAAAACAAGATAGGTGGAGTTCATACCAGCTTTTCCTCATCTCAATCATTTCATCATATATCGTCATTATTGTCTTTCACTTGCACGACCGAACGGTGTGGATAATAATAATAGTGCACGTGCATTGGACTAAGCTGGAATCTGCAATAAATTATTCAAATGAGAAGACAAGGTAATATGGGCTCTTTGCTAGATCAACGGTAATGCATATGAGAGCCACTCAACATTTCCATCATGGTCTTCTCCTCTCGACCCCCAAAGAAAAGAAACGAATTTCAAAGAAACACACTGAAATGTTTTTGGAGTTTTTTGTTTTTCTGAAGAAAGTAAAAGAAGAACAAGAAAAACTATTTACATGGGAAAGCTCCTAACAAGCAAAATAAGAACGAAAAATCTTTTTGAGTTTTCTTTTAATACTACTACTAAACATGCATAGAAAGTAAACTAACTACAACTAATTTTTTGTTTTTTCTTAAGGTTTTTCAAACACACAAGAAGAAAGCGAGAAAAAGAAAATAAACTAATATGGATAATACAATGGAAAAGTATGAACACTGGCAACTGGAATGAGTGTGTGAACATGAATGTAATGTCGGTGAGAAATACGTACCCCCAAGCTTAGGTTTTTGCCTAAGTTGGTCTACGCCCATGGATCAAAGTAACCCTCTCCGGTGTACTGAGGAGGATCCTGGGGGTTCCACTAGTTGGTGAGCCCCTGTGGCTCCCACTGATAAACAGACTCCTGATATGGATCAGGTGATGGCTCTGGCTCAGGAACTGGGGATCGTGTCCCCTCCCAGTATGCATGAATGTCCGTGGGTAAAATGAAGTACCTTCCTAAATAAATATCGAACAAAGTAGGTGCAGGCAAGGTAATAATCTGAAAAGTATCCTTGCTAAATATCAAGTTATAAATAAGTCTCTTTTCCTCATCATAACAAATAAACTTATGTGCTATCATGCTGTCATAATCTAACTATATAGTGGGTAGCAGTTTCTCCTTTTCTCATTGTGCCTAATGGGTATCTCGAAGCGTCTAGCAAGGTGGGAGGCAAAGATGCCACCGAAAATAGGACTCTTTGTACGGTTTGAATTCAACCGTTTAGCAACCATAGAGCCTGAACTGAAAGTTTTATCACGAAGTAAAGCATGGCGCAAAATGGCAAGGTCAGGAGCACTAAGGCCCCCACTCTCCCTGTGACCAATTAAACATCTCCCAACAAATAATGAGTAGTAGCGCAAAACAGGGAAATGTAAACTAGCCACTCTCGATTCTGACACCCTTCTCCTTTCCCCTACGATGACTTCATCACTAAAATCTTCCACATCACTAGGACGTGGTTCCTCGACGCTACCCTCATAAGGTAAGTTACAAACCTCACAAAAGTCATAAAGCATCATTTCCTTGTACTCATCATATAAGTAAAAGTCTACCATGGGTGGTGATCTACTAGCATGAAAATGAAAATTTTGCACGAAATATTAGTGAGTAGGAGGTACTGATCACACTGGTCGTGGAGGAAGTCAGTGATGCCTATGTTCCCAGCCAAATAATAGAAATCCTCCTAAATTCTGACCGCTTGTAAGAATGCATCACATGGCGATTCACACGGCCGAATCTCCACAGAGCGAGGAAGATCGTACTTGGGCTTCTCCTTCCCCTCATTTTCCTTTTCCTTCAAAACACAGCTCGAGGAACCTCTCAACAACCTCCTCATCATTTTCTTCATCTGAAAATTTATGAAATTTTTAGTACTCAAAATATAAGTGAACCAAACTCAACAAGATTAATAGCAACTACTCTTACAAGTGCCTAGAGGCTATATCATGCATCAAAACTACTTGGGACCATATAAGTTTGACATGCAAGCTCAAGAACAAGGTCACCACAGCAACAAAAATTGTAATAAATAAAGCTCTAGAACAAAAACTAATTGGACCATTGGAGGAGTAACATGCCGAAGAACAATCGCCCAAAGCAGTTTTGCGATTGGAGCTTTGAGCAAGGCGATCGAAAATGGCAGCAAAATGAGCAAGAACACGGGTTTGAGCTATGGGATGATTTTTTCTAGAGGAAGACGAAGTGGATGGGTGCTGGAATAAGTGGAGGTGACCCACATGGGACCCACAAGACAGGGGCACGCCTAGGGGGTAGGGTGCGCCCTCCACCCTCGTGGCCCATTGGTGAGGCCCCCTAGTGTGTTCTCAGTGCCAGAAATTCACAAATATTCTATAAAAAATCATACTAATTTTTCAGGGCATTTGGAGAACTCTTATTTTTGGGACATTTTTTATTGCACGGATAATTCAGAAAACAGACAGAAAATACTATTTTTGCTTTATTTAATCTAAATAACAGAAAGTAAAAAGTGGGTAAAGAGAGTTGTGCCTTCTAAATTCGCACATCTCATGCTCATCAAAAGGAATCCATTAACAAGGTTGATCAAGTCTTATTAACAAACTTCTTCCAAATGACATGAAACCGAAGAATTTTCGAATAACACTAGGTTACCTCAACAGGGATATGCACGTCCCCAATAATAAGAATATCATATTTCTTTTTGACAGTAGGAAGAGGGAATTCAAAACCTCCAATAGTGATAGTTGAAAATTTTCCAATAGAATTGATATTATGAACTTGAGGTTGTTTCTTCGGGAAGTGTACCGTATGCTCATTACCATTAGCATGAAAAGTGACATTGCCTTTGTTGCAATCAATAACAGCCCCTGCAGTGTTCAATAAGGGTCTACCAAGGATGATCGACATACTGTCGTCCTCGGGAATATCGAGAATAACAAAGTCCATTAAGATAGTAACATTTGCAACCACAACAGGCACATCCTCACAAATACCTATGGGTATAGTAGTTGATTTATCAGCCATCTGCAAAGAGATTTCAGTAGGTGTCAACTTATTCAATTCGAGTCTATGATACAAAGAGAAAGGCATAACACCAACACCGGCTCCAAGATCACATAAAGCAGTTTTAACATAGTTTCTTTTAATGGAGCATGGTATAGTTGGTACTCCTGGTCCTAGTTTCTTTGGTATTCCACCCTTAAAAGTATAAAGCATGGTGGAAATTTCATCTTCTGGTATCTTTGTTTTATTAGTAACAATATCTTTCATATACTTAGCATAGGGAGGCATTTTAAGCATATCAGTCAAACGCATACGCAAAAAGATAGGTCTAATCATTTCAGCAAAGCGCTCAAAATCCTCATCATCCTTCTTCTTGGATGGTTTAGGGGGAAAGGGCATGGGTTTCTGAACCCATGGTTCTCTTTCTTTACCATGCTTCCTAGCAACGAAATCTATCTTATCATAACGTTGATTCTTTGATTGTGGGTTATCAAGATCAACAACAGGTTCAATATCTACATCATTATCATTACTAGGTTGAGCATCAACATGAACATCATTATTAACATTATCACTAGGTTCATGTTCATCACCAGATTGTGTCTCAGCATCAGAAATAGAAATATCATTGATATTCTTAGGTGTATCTATAACAACTTCACTAGAAGCATGCAAAGTCCTATCAGTTTTCTTTTTATTTTTACTAAAAGGACTAGGTGCATCAGTATTTATTCCCTGAGAATCTTGCTCAACTCTCTTAGGATGGCCCTCAGGATACAAAGGTTCCTGGGTCATTTTACTACCTCTAGTCATAACCCTAACATCATTATCATTATTCTTACTATTCAACTCATTAAGCAATTCATCATGTGCCTTAAGTACTTGTTCTACTTGAGTTGTAACCATGGAAGCATGTTTACTGATAAGCTTAAGATCATTAACGGTTCTACTCATATAATCACCCAAGTGGTCAAGCATGTAAGCATTTCGTTTCAATTGTCTACTAACATAAGCATTGCAATTTTCTTGTTTAACAATAAAATTATCAAACTCATCCAAGCATTGACTAGCAGACTTATTATGAGGAATATCACCTTCATCAAATCTATGGAGAGAGTTTACCTCTACTACCTATCTCGGGTTATCAAGACCATGTATTTCCTCAATAGGCGGTAAATTCTTAACATCTTCAGCTTTAATACCTTTTTCTTTCATAGATTTCTTTGCCTCTTGCATATCTTCAAGACTGAGAAATAGAATACCCCTTTTCTTCGGAGTTGGATTTGGAGTTGGTCAGGAAGTGTCCAATCATTATCATTACTCAAAATATAATTCAATAGCAATTCAGCTTGCTCAACAGTTCTTTCCCTGGAAACACAACCAATACAACTATCCAAGTGGTCTCTGGAAGCATCGGTTAGTCCATTATAAAATATATCAAGTATTTCATTTTTCTTGAGAGGATGATCTGGCAAAGCATTAAGTAATTGGAGAAGCCTCCCCCAGGCTTGTGGGAGACTCCCTTCTTCAATTTGCATGAAGTTAAATATTTCCTTTATAGCAGCTTGTTTCTTATGAGCGGGGAAATATTTTGCAGAGAAGTAGTAAATCATATCCTGGGGACTACACACACAACTAGGAGCAAGAGAATTAAACCATAACTTAGCATCACCCTTTAACGAGAAAGGAAACAACTTAAGAATATACTAATAGCAATTTTTTTTCCTCAGGAGCAAATAGGGTGGCTATATCATTTAATTTAGTAAGATGTGCCACAAGAGTTTCAGATTCATAACCATAGAAAGGATCGGATTCAACCAAAGTGATTAACTCAGGATCACTGGAGAATTCATAATCCTTATCAGTAACAAAGATAGGTGAAGTAGCAAAAGTGGGATCATATTTCATTCTAGCATTCAAAGATTTTTCTTCGAGCTTAGCTAACAATTTTTAAAGATCTTCTCTATCATGGTAAGCAAAGAAGTCTCTAGCAGTTTCTTCATCCATAACATAACCCTCAGTTACAATAGGCAATTCATATCTAGGGGGAGAATCATAATCTTCAGTTTCAATAATATCATTAGTTTCAATAATTTCATTCTCTCTAACCCTAGCAAGTTGTTCATCAAGAAATTTACCTAGTGGCACAGTATCATCAAGCAAAGAAGTAGTTTCATCATAAGCATCATGCATAGCAGAAGTGGCATCATCAATATCATGCGACATATCAAAATCTATAGCAGGTGTAGGTGTCACAAGTTTACTCAAAACAGAAGGAGAATCAAGTGCAAAGCTAGATGGCAGTTCCTTACCTCCCCTCGTAGTTGAGGGATAAATCTTGGTTTTGTTGTCTTTCAGATTCCTCATAGTGATCAACAGATATAAATCCCAAGTGACTCAAAGAATAGAGTTATGCTCCCCGACATTGGTGCCAGAAAAAGGTCTTGATAACCCACAAGTATAGGGGATCGCAACAGTTTTTGAGGGTAGAGTATTCAACCCAAATTTATTGATTCGACACAAAGGGAACCAAAGAATATTCTCAAGTATTAGCAGCTGAGTTGTCAATTCAACCACACCTCAAAGACTTAATATCTTCGACAAAGCGTTTAGTAGCAAAGCAATATGGAAGTAATGGTAACTGTGGCAGAAGTAATAGTAGCAGTTTTGTAGCAATCGTAACAGTGGCAAAGGAAAAGTAATGGAGCAAAGATCAATATGAAACAAGATTGTAGGAAATAGATGAATGATGGATAATTATGTCGGATGGCATTCATCATGCAACAGTTATAACATAGGGTGACACAGAACTAGCTCCAATTCATTAATATAAGGTAGGCATGTATTCTGAATATAGACATACATGCTTATGGAAAAGAACTTGCATGTCATCTTTTGTCCTACCCTCCCGTGGCAGTGGGGTCCTATTGGAAACTAAGGGATATTAAAGCCTCCTTTTAATAGAGTACCGGACCAAAGCATTAGCACTTAGTGAATACATGAACTCCTCAAACTACGATCATCACCGGGAAGTGTCCCGACTATTGTCACTCCGGGGTTGCCGGATAATAACACGTAGTAGGTGACTATAACTTGCAAGATAGGATCAAGAACACAAATATATTCATGAAAACATAATAGGTTCCGATATGAAATCATGGCACTCGGGCCCTAGTGACAAGCATTAGGCATAGCAAAGTCACAGCAACATCAATCTTAGAACATAGTGGATACTAGGGATCAAACTCTAACAAAAATGACCCGATTACATGGTAAATCTCATCCAACCCATTGATACGTCTCCAACGTATCTATAATTTATGAAGTATTCATGCTAATATATTATCTTTCTTGGATGTTTTTACAATCATTTTATAGCAACTTTATATCATTTTTTGGGACTAACCTATTGACCCAGTGCCAGTTGCTGTTTTTTGCTTGTTTTTTACATCGCAGGAAATCAATATCAAATGGAGTCCAAACACCATGAAACTTTTTGTGGATTTTTTATGGACCAGAAGACGTCCAATGGGCCAGAGCAGCACCTGAGGGTGCCCCGAGGGGGGCACAACCCACCAGGGCGCGCCTGGGGGCCCAGGCGCGCCCAGGTGGGTTGTGCCCACCTCGATGGCCTCCCGCACCCCCTCGCCCTATAAATTGCCAAATATTCCAAAACCCTCGGGGGTAACCCTAGATTAGAAACTCTGCCGCCGCAAGGCTCTATAGCCATGAGAAACCAATCTAGACCTCGTTCCGGCACCCTGCCTCAGGGGGGGAATCATCACCGGTGGCCATCTTCATCATCCTGGCGGCCACCACGATGAGGAGGGAGTAGTCCACCCTCGGGGCTCAGGGTTTGTACCAGTAGCTATGTGTTTAATCTCTCTCTCTCTCTCTCGTGTTCTCGAGATGTCACGATCTTGATGTATCGTGGGCTTTGTTAATATAGTTGGATCATGTGGTGTTTCCCCCTCTCTATCTTGTTGTGATGAATTGAGTTTTCCCTTTGAGATTTCGTTTTATCGGATTGAATACTTTTATGGATTTGAGAGCACTTGATATATGTCTTGCATATGAATACCCGTGGTGAAAATGGGGTATTATTTTGATTCACTTGATATATATTTTGGCACTCAACTTGCGGATTCCTGAGGTGACATTGGGGTAATCTACGCATAGGGGTTGATGCACGTTCTTGTCTTTATTTCTCCGGTAGAAATCTTGGTGCACTCTTTGAGGTTCTTTCTGTTGGATTGAGTATTATGAATCTGAAATTATTTGGTGTTATTTTAGTACAAACTCTTGGATAGATCGATCGAAAAGAATAGCTTCGAGGTGGTTTCATACCCTACAAACTATTTCTTCTTATGTTCTCCGCTAGATAGGAACTTTGGAGTGATTCTTCATCGCACGTTGAGGGATGGTTATATTATCCAATTATACTAGCATTGTTGGGAGATTGCACTAGCGAAAGTACAGACCCTAGGCCTCATTTTCAAGCATTGCAATACCGTCTGTGCTCACTTTTATCATTGGCTACCTTGCAGTTTTTTTATTTTCAGATTATAAAAATATATTTCTACCATCCATATTACACTTTTATCACCATCTCTTCACCTAACTAGTGCACCTATACAAATTGCCATTGTATTGGGTGTGTTGGGGACACAAGAAATTTCTTGTATTTGATTTTAGGGTTGTTTGAGAGAGACCATCTTCATCCTACGCCTCCCATGGATTGATAAACCTTAGGTCATCCACTTGAGGGAAAGTTTCTACTGTCCTACAAAACTCTGTGCTTGGAGGCCCAACACGAGTCTACAAGAATAAAGTTGCATAGTAGACATCACCCATCACCGTCCAGCAAGCCTACGATGGGATTACTCATGCACGGTGGTGAGAATCATGAAATTGGTGATGGAGGATGGTTGATAATGACGACGGAGACGATTTCCCCTCTCTGGAGCTCAAAATAGACTCCAGATCTGCCCTCCCGAGGAAGAACAAGAGGTGGCAGCGGCTTCGTATCATAAAATGCGATGAATCCTTCTCTCTGGTTTTTTCTCCTCAAACATGAATATATGGAGTTGGAGTTGAGGTCGGTGGAGGTCCAAGGGGCCCACAAGGACAGAGGGCACGCCCTAGGGGGGTGGGCGCGCCACCACCCTTGTGGCCAGGGTGTGGGCCCCCTTCGGTTGATTCTTTCGCCAGTATTTTTTATTTATTCCAAAACTGATCTCGGTGAACTTTCAGGTCATTTCGAGAACTTTTATTTCTGCACAAAAATAACACCATGGCAATTCTGCTGAAAACAGCGTCAATGTGGGTTAGTTCCATTCAAATCATGCAAATTAGAGTCCAAAGCAAGGGAAAATGAGTTTGGAAAAGTAGATACGACGGAGACGTATCACTTTCCGTTCGTCAAGTTGCACTTATGAGCTTTGCAACATTCTTTGATCTCGATACGGTGGCCCTTTTGTTGGACATGTCAAGAACGGTCTCTATGTGGTGAACTTTTCGGAGCGACCCACTAAGACCGCGACTTGCCTAATGGCTAAAGTTGATGTGGGTTGGCTTTGGCATCGCCGACTAGCCCATGTCAATATGAGATCTTTGCAAAGTCTCCTAAAGGGGGATCACGTCCGTGGACTAACAAATGTGAGTTTTGCCAAAGATTGTGTGTGCAATGCTTGTATTGAAGAAAGGTTACATGAGACGGCTCACCTACCCTCGACTATCATCTACTGGAAGAGGCCCTTGGAGATCCTTCACGTGGATCTCTTTGGTCCTCCATCCTTTGATAGTCTTGGTGGAAGAAAGTATTGCTTGGTGATTGTGGATGACTACTCAAGATATACATATGGGTATACTTCTTCAAGAGGAATAGTGAGACCCCAAAAATGTCATCAATTTTGCTAATGAAGCTCAACGTCAACATGAAGCAAAGATATTGATGATTAGAAGTGACAACGACACCGAGTTCAAGAACTGATATAGGCGAGGGTCCCGATCTTTCGATGAGATGTTAACTATCGATTTGGTGGAGTCGACTTTGACAATCCGACTACAAACATGCACGATGTTGCGCCTTAGCAATCGCTAAACCAATCTCTTGAGGTTATTGACCACGCCGGAGCACGATCAACCTGACCACGAAGGTCTATTCTTGCAAGCAATCGAAGAACGAGCAAGAATATGATAAAAGCAATCTGAATATTGCGAATATGTATGAAGTATTGATAAAGGTGGGGATCCAAAAGCGATCTTGGTCTGGTCGTTGGACACAAACGAAGTACACGAAGTTGAAATGGCTAACTTTTAACTAAAAAAATCCCAAGGAAAAAGCTACTAGATGGATCTACTTATATAGGAGCAAGGGGTGGCGGCCAAGGAGGTGGAAGGACGTCCCAAGGCAGCCTAAAACTAAACCTAGGTCGTACAACGCTCATGGGCCCAAGTGGAGGTGATGCAACACCTTTGGACGTGTTGTTTGACTCGGATTCTGCTGCAGTGTCAGATTGTTTTGTCGATATCTCAATGCTCCAGGAGAATTTGAAGGTGAATCCAATTTGGTTGGAAAGAGCACGAAATCTACATTCCAACAAAGAAAGAATCACCCAATTTGGAGTCTGTATGAAAAAGTTGTTGGCGTTTTGAGTCAGGTATGTCTGTGCAGTCCGAATCTGAATCCAGAACGTGAGAGACTTGGACTCTATCTTCTCTTGGCCCAAAAGTGACGTGAGAGGACTTTTTGAACATAACCTAAACTTCTCCTTTTCCCTTATCTTCATGTGGATTGTACAAATGTCCCATACACCTGCAATTAGACAAAACACAAAAGTGTGTGAAGTATTTTTGTTCTGGATAACATATATAGATTATTGAATAGTTTGCACTAGAAATCACCTGACAAATATGCATGTATGCAATATTTTTGGTCGTACCCAAGGTAGTCATGTCCTCATCATCCTCCCCTTCTTGAAAACAAAGCCGTCCTCGGCGTTGCTTAATCTGAAATGTGGCTAACAAAAGAGACAAGGTGTATATGTATATGTCATCCTTTTTTACTTCCCTTGATTTTTGCACATATGAGACATGTATACATGAGTAACTTTCATAGATCATAAAATATAAAGACAAAATATTATCAGAAGTAGAAAGCATGAAAATATTGCAACTCAGTTTGCACATATAAGTGAAGCTCTTATTCATATCAAAAGATTGACAATATTCATCATTAAACCATCCCAACATTGGTGAATAAACCTTACATGCATCAAATTTACATGCTACAACATGCTTAAATGAGAAAACATGCAATGATTCATTTGACACGGAATGATCACCAAGATTAGAGGTCATATCAAAATGATTAAACATTGGCACAATTATTTTAAAATGTATTTGATCCAAATCTGATTTATTTCCTGGTTCACATGGTTCTTTGACATCAAAAGTTAATTGAATGGGCGCACTCAAAATTGTTGGTATTTCAGTTGTTTGATCACATGATGCATTCATGACAGTAACATGATTCTCTAAAATAGGTGGCGTGCTCAAATCAATAGGTAACTCAACACATGATGTATTTAAGTTAATTAGGCATGCATCATTCCCATGTGAAGTTATATCATCAATATTTTTACGGTTACCTTGTCGCAAAGACATAGCTACTGTAGGTATGGACAATGACAATGTACCAAACACTTGAGATGATGTCGCACTCACAATCTGAGGTGTGGCTGCTCTAATAGGTGCAACAGTGGAGGAATAAACCGATGGTAGTGAGCATGAATTGGAATAGTAGTTGTTGTACTCACCAGATGCATCCTCCTGTAATTGTCCCTTAAAGGTACAAGCACAAACATACATACCAGTAATGCAACGAGGAATATACTGAAATCTTGCCTGAATATCAGGGTTCAAACCACCAAAAAATCTATTCATTGTATCATCCTTAGATTCTTCTATGTCACAATGATGCAGATAAGATTTGAAATCTTGGTAGTAAGCATGAACAGTGTTGTTGCCATGTTTAAGTTGTTCAAATTTGTGAAGCAATTCACGACGATAGTAAGTAGGGGAAAATTGTTGTCTCGTTACATCTTTCAAATCTTTCCAAGTTGTGGGTTGGTTATCAATGTTTTTCTTACAATGCACACTCCACCAAACAGAAGCAAAACCAGTAAATGCTCTAGTGGCAGCTCGTACTCGCTCAAGTTCAGAAAAGTCATGGTGACTAAAAACTTGTTCTACTTCAAGCTCCCAAGCTAGATAAATAGCAGGATTAAATCTACCCTCAAATGATGGTAAAGAGTAACTTGATCATGTGCTTGTGTGTGTTGTCCCAACTCTCGTGATGGTGAAGATGTGTCCGTCGTCCAAGAACTTCTATCTCCGGAACCTGTCATGATTAGTAGAAACAAGAAACAAAATTCGAGAATAATGTTCCTATGAACTACTAGGATGTGGTTGTAAAGTGCTCACAATAAAGCAAATATCAATATCTTACAAGTTCTTACCATGCGACAGGTGGTGACAGACAACCAACGGTGTCAAATAACTCCGAAGATTGTGTAAAGCGATTGCCAGGGGAACGTACGTATACATGGTGTAGAAATATGTGGAGCTGGGTTGGCTATATATGGAAGCAAAAGATTAACAATAATCAATTCAAAGATGCAATGTTGAATAAACGCTCAACGACGGTACTGTGATGGTCCTAGGCTAGACCGGACTAGAGACACGAGCCTAGAACACTAATAAGGTCACGGCGTAGCACAACTAGCATCAATGAAGGATACTAAGTAGCTCTGGACAGCATGATATAAGTGAAGATCACAACATTAGTAAAGATAATGATGAAAAACAACTGCCAAGCAGGATATACAACAACTCTTTCTCCAACTTTCCTCTTGAAAAGTTTGAGCCAATTTTCTGATAACTTTATTCAAAGAAATCTACTAACTCAACCTTTCCAATGCAAAAAGAATCACACAATTCCGAATTGATATGATGAGTCAAAGGATTCTAAAACTGGCTTGAAAAACTAGAACAAACTGTATGCGTGAACTTCGGAGGGCAAAAAGACCTATTTAGAAGCCGATTTTGAGACACCAAATATTGAACTTGCTTTTGCAAATATTCAGACGCGGCTCATTGCTAGCTTTAATTTGAGTACTCGTGAAGCTAAAACGGACTTCGTATGAGGAAGTTGTGCCTGTTTTACTAAACAGTGCACAAAACAGATTCCAATCCGAATTCAACTGCGAGATTGAGTCTAGATAGATCCGAATTTTGTTTTTTTCCTCTCTTTTTTTCCCCACACTTTCTTTCTTTTTCTTTCTCTCTTTCTCTGACTTTTTTTTACTTTTTTCTCTCTTTTTTCTGTCTTTTTTTCTCTCTCCCTCTTTCCAAAACAAACTAGATCAGATGCAGATTGGATCAAGCAAAGATGTTCACGGTCTCAACTATGATTACGGCAATGAACGGTGGGTAGCACGTGGTTGAAATTGATGGGTGGGTGGTGAACAGCAGAAGGGATAATGATGCAGTGGCAGCGTGACTAATGTGTACAGAACTCAAAACTCTAAACGAACTAGACACTAAGACCAGCAACTCGACACGACGATGCAATCGATAATTCAACTATGTAAGCAATGAAAAGAAAATTGCAAAGGCTCAAACAGCTTGGATAAAGGATGAATAGATCTAACTTTTTTGGGTTTTTCTTGGACAATAGGTAAGAAAATAAATCTAATCTAGGGATAACTAGAAATTCTCACCGAGCAACCTGAAAACTGATACCACTTGATAGAGGCGAGGGTCCCGATCTTTCGATGAGACTTTAACTATCGATTTGTTGGAGTCGACTTTGACGATCCGACTACAAACATGCACGACATTGCGCCTTAGCAATCGCTAAACCAATCTCCTGAGGTTATTGACCACGCCGGAGCACGATCAACCTGACCACAAAGGTCTATTCCTGCAAGCAATCGAAGAATGAGCAAGAATATGATAAAATAAATCTGAATATTGCGAATATGTATGAAGTATTGATAAAGGTGGGGATCCAAAAGCGGTCTTGGTCTGGTCGTTGGACACGAACGAAGTACACGAAGTTGCAATGGCTAACTTTTAACTAAACAAATCCCAAGGAAAAAGCTACTAGATGGATCTACTTATATAGGAGCAAGGGGTGGCGGCCAAGGAGGTGGAAGGACGTCCCAAGACAGCCTAAAACTAACCCTAGGTCGTACAAGGCTCATGGGCCCAAGTGGAGGTGATGCAACACCTTTGGACTTGTTGTTTGACTCGGATTCTGCTGCAGTGTCAGATTGTTTCGTTGATATCTCAACGCTTCGGACGAATTTGAAGGTGAATCCAATTGGGTTGGATAGAGCACGAAATATAAATTCCAACAAAAAAAAGAATCAGCCAATTTGGTGTCCGTATGAAAAAGTTGTTGGCGTTTTGAGTCAGGTATGTCTGTGCAGTCCGAATCTGAATCCAAAACGTGAGAGACTTGGACTCTATCTTCTTTTGGCCCAAAAGTGACATGAGAGGACTTTTTGAACATGAACTAAACTTATCCTTTTCCCTATTCTTCATATGTGGATTGTACAAATGTCCCATACACCTGCAATTAGAAAAAACACAAGAGTGTGTGAAGTATTTTTGTTCTGGATAACATATATAGATTATTGAATAGTTTGCACTAGAAATCACCTGACAAATATGCATGTATGCAATATTTTTGATCGTATCCAAGGTAGTAATGTCCTCATCAAGAACTATACCTCGGATGATTTTCTTAGTGACGAGGGGATCAAGCACCAATATGCCGCACCCTATACCCCTCAATAAATGGTGTGGCGGAGAGGAAGAACTGGATGTTGATGGACGCGACAAGGACCATGATGGCGGAATTCAAATATCCATACAACTTTTGGGCTGAAGCCATCAACACCGCATGTCGTGCATCCAATCGGCTCTACCTCCGCAAAGGCTTGAACAAGACTCCATATGAGATACTTACCGGTAACAAGCCCAACCTCAAGTACTTTCGGGTGTTCGGTTGTAAGTCTTTCATTCTCAATAAGGGTGTTCATTTATCAAAATTTGAACCTAGAGCTCAAGAGGGCATATTTGTTGGTTATGCTACAAACTCTCATGCTTACTGTGTCCTCAACAAGTCCACCGGACTCATTGAGGAGATGTGTAACATGGAGTTTGATGAAAATAATGACTCCCAAGTGGAGCAAAGTGGTCTTTGTGATGTAGGTGATGAAATTCCTCCTCAAGTCATAAGAAGAATGAGGATTGGTCAAATACTCCCCATTGAGGAACCCCTTGTTACCGAAGGAGAAGGACAATGCTCTACTCAAGTGGAGCCATCACCAACACTAGACCCACACGCTTCCGAAGAACAAAGTGAAGACCCTCAACCAAGTGAACAAGATCAAGGACAAGATCAACCTCATGATGATGGTGTTTCACCAACACTACAAAAAATATACAGTTCCGTGATGATACGTGTTTGTCATAGTAGGTCACCTTTTCTGTCATGTATGTACATCCATGACGACTTTATGACAGAATCAAGATAGTCATACCTGTGCTGTCGTAGAAGTGTTCCATGACAATACCAAAATTATCATCACGGAAGTATTCACTTCCATGACGATAAATGATGCGTCATGGAAGTGCTTTCATCAAGGGTAACCGACATCTGGCATCCACCGTAACGGGTCGTTGTTAATCTATCAGTTCCAGTTTTGGATCCGATAACCCGTTAACAGCCCGGACCAATGGGGATTTTCCACGTGTAAAATTCTCATTGGCCGGAGGAAACATGTGTCAGCTCGTCAGTGGGTCGGATAGGCGCCTATGATATGTCGACACATGCAACGGCCCACCACTGGCCCATTTAGCTTACAAAGGCCGGCCCGTTTGACTTGGTCAAAAGTCAGCAGGCTGGCCCATGAAAAGCCTGTTAATGGTGTCTTCGCAAATATCCCATCTTACGGCCCGATAACGCACGACCCATTAGGGCCTACCTGAAATCAGCCCAACAACGTCATGTGGGTTGTCGAATATAACACAAGTCCGTTTCACTTTCAGCCCATGTATGGCCCACATCGTCTTTCAGCCCATATGTGGCCTTTCATATCTTTAGGCCCTTTAGTGGCCCATGATGACTCTAGTCCATAATGAATAGTAAATTTCTTCGTATCCATTAACGACCCATGATTCACATGGGCCGTTTCCAGCCCGTGTTAGCTTTTGGCCTACTGACGGCCCATACGTTCTTGGGCTCCTTTTCGGCCCTCGATTACTTCCGGCTCGTTACTGTCCTGTTCCCCTAATGGGCCAAATTTGGCCCGTGGCAAGAATCGACCCGTTTGTGGCATGATAACCCGTTGCGCCATTTCCAGCCCGTCCTATATTCTGGCCCATTAACGACCCGTTATGCCTGTGACAGAATTAAGCCTTTGTTGTCCTCTGGCCTATTAACGTACCGTTACCATGCTGGGCCGATACCAATTACGCTTGTTTACGGCCCATGTAGACCCATTTATCCGATGGCCCGAGGTCCACCGATTCTATGACCCATTGAAGGCCCATTTATCCGACGGCCCGTAGGAGGCCCATGGATCCTACGGCCTGTAGCAGGGTCAAGGTTACCACGGCCCGTATATGGCCCATGGTTGTTGCGGCCACTAGCAAACCAGGGAAAAAGAAGACTTTGAAATAAATAAGCCCGAAACTAACGCTAGTCTATTAAGGCAATTGCACAGATTACATCCACCGGGCATCAAAGATCGCCACCAGTGCAAATATAGGGAACACCCTACACTATACAAAAATGGCTTGTTGTTTTCTTCAGCCGGTGGCTGCACGTTAAGAACAAATTTTGTATCGCAACAAAACAAATTACAACGACAATAAAACAAAAGGAAGGTTGGCATAAAAGTTAATAGTTTGGCAGATAAATGCACCACCAGAAGTTCAGAATCTCGGTTCATTTGACCTGACTGTTACATTTTCATGCTGTATTGTCCGAGGGAGCACCATAACCTTTGCCTTCATTTCTCCTAGGCTCCTGAACAACATAGCAAATGTCTGATAGTCTGGTTTTAGAACCATGCATATCTTGACGACATCGAACAATGTTTGTCCTTGTTTCACAAAGGGTCTCTTTTAGGGGATGGACTTCTGTCTGGAGCACAGATATAACATTGTTTTGAGCTTGCATATCTTGATCATGAGGCGGTTTGGACGGGATTGCCTCAAAAATCAATCTAGTATTACGCAGGAATGTGCTTTTGGCACTATTAGTGGATAGACACTGACCCACTGCAGCAAGAGGTGACATTGCGGTTATAGTTGCCTCGTCACCTTCAGAAGGTGGCGGTTCCACCATTTTTTCCATAGCTTGCTGAAAAGTTGACTTTTTACATTAGTAGTACCAGAACAGAAGATACTAAGGAGGCAGCAAAACCAAACAAAATAGCTTTGGTCTATATATAGAAGTGATTCTGGTGAACCCATGTAAAATATTACTTGTATTTTACTGCAAAGTACATAATAAAACCAGGTTCCAAACATATGACCATGTACCATGGATAATGTATTCTCTATTTCTTCACATTGTATTGACATCTAAGGATAAAGAGACAAAGTTTGTAATACGGTAAGCATAGTATGACATCATTCATATCACAAAACAACTGAGAACAGACAAACATGCAATTGTAACATTGTGTGGCAAGTCCAGCACAGAACTAGATTACAGATCAAGATCAAAGGAACATCACTCCTCTCTTTTAAACCTTGTAAGGTGCAATGATACGCTAAGACAATTGTGTATAAAATTTAAAAGAGTAATAGACATCGGCTGCAGACCATGCAGTTCAATGCACAAGTCAAAGTAAGTAGTAGTTAAAAGGCATGAGGATTAAGGACTTACAACAGTAGCTTCGACTGGTGTAGTCATGCCCTTCGTCTTGCTGGTGTGATAGTCCTTGAAGATTTCCACAACATTTGGTTCATGTACTTTTTGGTACTTGCGGGCTTTCCTCTGCATTTGGAACAAGTCAATATAGATATGATAACATGGTACACCGAAAAGAGTGAAACAACAGTTAATTACAAGAGCCTCACAGTGTGCAATATAGCTACGAGATCCTGTCGTCTGTTGGAATTTCACTTTCGTACGGTTGGCCTTGTTCTTTGAATAGTTCACCTACAAGAAGATAGATTTGTGAGGCACATGCGTAAATAGGAGTTCAACATGTGATCTGATCACTGATACGTCTCCAACGTATCTATAATTTTTGATTGCTCCATGCTATATTATCTACTGTTTTGTACATTATTGGGCTTTATTATACACTTTTATATTATTTTTGGGACTAACCTATTAACCGGAGGCCCAACCCAGAATTGTTGTTTTTTTTTGCCTATTTTAGGGTTTCGAAGAAAAGGAATATCAAACGGAGTCCAAACGGAATGAAACCTTCTGGAACGTGATTTTCTCGCCGAACAAGATCCAGGAGACTTGGACCCTACGTCAAGCAACCAACAGGGAGGCCACGAGGTAGGGGGGCGCGCCTACCCCCCCACGCGCGCCCTCCACCCTCGTGGGCCCCCTATTGCTCCACCGACATACTTCTTCCTCCTATATATACCTACGTACCCCCAAACGATCAGATACGGAGCCAAAAACCTAATTCCACCGCCACAACCTTCTGTATCCATGAGATCCCATCTTGGGGCCTGTTCCGGAGCTCCGCCGGAGGGGGCATCCGGCACGGAGGGCTTCTACATCAACACCATAGCCTCTCCGATGAAGTGTGTGTAGTTTACCTCAGACCTTCGGGTCCATACTTATTAGCTAGATGGCTTCTTCTCTCTTTTTGGATCTCAATATAATATTCCCCCCTCTCTTGTGGAGATCTATTCGATGTAATCTTGTTTTTGATGTGTGTTTGTTGAGACCGATTAATTGTGGGTTTATGATCAAGATTATCTATGAGCAATATTTGAATCTTCTCTGAATTCTTTTATGTATGATTGGTTATCTTTGCAAGTCTCTTCGAATTATCAGTTTGGTTTGGCCTACTAGATTGATCTTTCTTGCAATGGGAGAAGTGCTTAGCTTTGGGTTCAATCTTGCGGTGTCCTTTCCCAGTGATAGTAGGGGCAGCAAGGCACGTATTGTATTGTTGCCATCGAGGATAACAAGATGGGTTTTTTATCATATTGCATGAATTTATCCCTCTACATCATTTCATCTTGCTTAAGGCGTTACTCTATTTTCATGAACTTAATACTCTAGATGCATGCTGGATAGCGGTCGATGAGTGGAGTAATAGTAGTCGATGCAGGCAGGAGTCGGTCTACTTGTCTCGGACGTGATGCCTATATACATGATCATACCTAGATATTCTCATAATTATGCTCAATTCTGTCAATTGCTAAATAGTAATTCGTTCACCCACCGTAAAATACTTATGCTCTTGAGAGAAGCCACTACTGAAACCTATGGCCCCCGGGTCTATCTTCATCATATTAATCTTCCAATACTTAGTTATTTCCTTTGCCTTTTACTTTTCTTTTATTTTACTTTGCATCTTTATCATAAAAATACCAAAAATATTATTCTATCATATCTATCAGATCTCACTCTCATAAGTGACCGTGAAGGGATTGACAACCCCTTATCACGTTGGTTGCGAGGAGTTATTTGTTTTGTGCAGGTACAAGGGACTCGTGCGCAGCCTCCTACTGGATTGATACCTTGGTTCTCAAAAACTAAGGGAAATACTTACGCTACTTTGCTGCATCATCCTTTCCTCTTCAAGGAAATCCAATGTAGTGCTCAAGAGGTAGCAAGAAGAATTTCTGGCGCTGTTGTTGGGGAGGTTCACGCAAGTCAAGATTTGACTCCCAACAACGAGCCATTTCTGGCGCCGTTGCCGGGGAGTCTAGGCAAAAGTCAACATACCAAGTACCCATCACAACCCTTATCTCCCGCATTACATTATTTGCCATTTGCCTCTCGTTTTCCTCTCCCCCACTTCACCCTTGCCGTTTTATTCGCCCTCTCTCTATCCTCCCTCTCTTTCTCTATTTGCCTCTTTTTGCCAGCTTGCTTTTTGTTTGCTTGTGTGTTGGATTGCTTGCTTGTCATGATGTCTCAAGATAACACTAAATTGTGTGACTTTACCAATACCAACAACAATTATTTTATTAGCACTCCGATTTCTCCTATTACCGATGCCGAATCTTATGAAATTAATGCCACTTTGCTGAATCTTGTCATGAAATATCTGTTTTCCGGCCTTCCTAGTGAAGATGCCGCTACCCATCTAAATAGCTTCGTTGATTTGTGTGATATGCAAAAGAAGAAAGATGTGGACAATGATATTGTTAAGTTGAAGCTACTTCCTTTTTCGCTTAGAGATCATGCTAAAGCTTGGTTTTCGTCTTTGCCTAAAAATAGTATTGATTCTTGGAACAAGTGCAAAGATGCTTTTATCTCTAAGTATTTTCCTCCCGCTAAGATCATCTCCCTTAGAAACGATATTATGAATTTTAAGCAACTTGATCATGAACATGTTGCACAAGCTTGGAGAGGATGAAATTAATGATACGTAATTTCCCTACTCATGGTTTGAATTTGTGGATGATTATACCAAAATTTTATGCCGGATTGAATTTTGCTTCTATAAATCTTTTAGATTCGGCCGCAGGAGGCACTTTTATGGAAATCACTTTAGGAGAAGCTACTAAACTCCTAGATAATATTATGGTAAATTATTCGCAATGCCATACTGAAAGATCTACTAATAAAAAGGTGCATGCAATAGAAGAAATTAATGTTTTGAGTGGAAAGATGGATGAACTTATGAAATTATTTGCCAGTAAGAGTGTTTCTTCTGATCCTAATGATATGCCCTTGTCTACTTTGATTGAGAATAATAATGAATCTATGGATGTGAATTTTGTTGGTAGGAACAATTTTGGTAACAACGCGCGTGTATAGAGGAAATTTTAATCCTAGGCCTTATCCTAGTAATCCCTCTAATAATTATGGTAATTCCTACAACAATTCTTATGGAAATTGTAATAATATGCCCTCTGATATTGAATCTAATATTAAAGAATTTATTACTTCGCAAAAGAATTTCAATGCTTTGATTGAAGAAAAATTTATTAAGATTGATGAGTTGGCTGGGAACGTTGATAGAATTTCTCTTGATGTTGATTCTTTGAAACTTAGATCTATTCCTCCTAAGCATGATATCAATGAGTCTCTCAAATCCATGAGAATTTCCATTGATGAGTGCAAAGAAAGAACCGCTAGGATACATGCTAAGAAAGATGCCTTTATAAGAGCGTGTTCTTCTAGTTCCTATGAAAATAAAGATGAAGATCTAAAAGTTATTGATGTGTCCCCTATTAAATCTTTGTTTTGCAATATGAATCTTGATAATGATGGGACTGAATATGATCCACCTTTACCTAGAAGGCGTTCCAAAAATTCGGAGTTTTTAGATCTTGATGCTAAATTTGATGAAAGTGGGATTGAAGAAATTAAAACCCTAGATGTTGCTAAACCCACTATTTTGGACTTCAAGGAATTTAATTATGAAAATTGCTCTTTGATTGATTGTATTTCCTTGTTGCAATATGTGCTAAATTCTCCTCATGCTTATAATCAAAATAAAGCGTTTACTAAACATATCGTTGATGCCTTGATGCAATCGTTTGAAGAAAAACTTGAGTTGGAAGTTTCTATCCCTAGAAAACTTTATGATGAGTGGGAACCAACTATTAAAATTAAGATTAAAGATCATGAGTTCTATGCTTTGTGTGATTTGGGTGCTAGTGTTTTCACGATTCCAAAGACTTTGTGTGATTTGTTAGGTTTCCGTGATTTTGATGATTGCTCTTTAAACTTGCACCTTGCGGATTCCACTATTGAAAAACCAATGGGAAGAATAAATGATGTTCTTATTGTTGTAAATAGGAATTATGTGCCCATAGATTTTATTGTTCTTGACATAGATTGCAATCCTTCATGTCCTATTATTCTTGGTAGACCTTTCCTTAGAACGATTGGTGCAATTATTGATATAAAGGAAGGAAATATTAGATTCCAATTTCCGTTAAGGAAAGGCATGGAACACTTTCCTAGAAAGAAAATTAAATTACCTTATGAATCTATTATGAGAGCCACTTATGGATTGCCTACCAAATATGGCAATACCTAGATCTATCCTTGCTTTTTATGCCTAGCTGGGGGCGTTAAACAATAGCGCTTGTTGGGAGGCAACCCAATTTTATTTTTATTCCTTGCTTTTTGCTCCTGTTTAGTAATAAATAATTTACCTAGCCTCTGTTTTGGTTGTGTTTTTTGTGTTTAATTAGTGTTTGTGCCAAGTAGAACCGTTGGGAAGACTTGGGGAAAGTCTTGTTATCTTGCTGTAAAAAACAGAAACTTTAGCGCTCACGAGAACTGCTCCCATTTTTATTTGGAAAGTGATATTTAGTTAATTCTTTTTGAAGATGATTCATAGATGAATTTTTCACGTCAAGCAATTTATTTTAGAATTTTTGGGGTTCCAGATCTTGCGCTAGCTACATATTACTACAGACTGTTCTGTTTTTGACAGATTCTGTTTTTCGTGTGTTGTTTGCTTATTTTGATGAATCTATGGCTAGTAAAATAGTTTATAAACCATAGAGAACTTGGAATACAGTATGTTTAACGTCAATATAAATAAAGAATGAGTTAATTACAGTACCTTGAAGTGGTCTTTTGTTTTCTTTCGCTAACAGAGCTCACGAGATTTTCTACCTTAAGTTTTGTGTTGTGAAGTTTTCAAGTTTTGGGTAAAGATTTGATGGATTATGGAATAAGGAGTGGCAAGAACCTAAGCTTGGGGATGCCCATGGCACCCCCAAGATAATCTAAGGACACCTAAAAGCCAAAGCTTGGGGATGCCCCGGAAGGCATCCCCTCTTTCGTCTACTTCTATCAGTAACTTTACTTGGAGCTATATTTTTATTCACCACATGATATGTGTTTCGCTTGGAGCGTCTTGTATGATTTGAGTCTTTGATTTTTAGTTTACCACAATCATCCTTGCTGTACACACCTTTTTAGAGAGCCATACATGATTTGGAATTTGTTAGAATACTCTATGTGCTTCGCTTATATCATTTGAGTTATATAGTTTTGCTCTAGTACTTCACTTATATTTTTTAGAGCACGATGGTGGAATTGTTTTATAGAAACTATTGATCTCTCATGCTTTCTTTAGATTATTTTGATATTCTTAAATAGCATGGTAATTTGCTTAAATAATCCTAATATGCTTGGTATTCAAGAATAGTAAAAAAAAAATCTTATGAGTGTGTTGAATGCTATGGGAAGTTTGATGCTTGATAATTGTTTTGATATATGAAGATGGTGATATTAAAGTTGTGCTAGTTGAGTAGTTGTGAATTTGAGAAATACTTGTGTTAAAGTTTGTGATTCCCGTAGCATGCACGTATGGTGAACCGTTATGTGATGAAGTCGTAGCATGATTTATTTTTTGATTGTCTTCCTTATGAGTGGCGGTTGGGGACGAGCGATGGTCATTTCCTACTAATCTATCCCCCTAGGAGCATGCACGTAATACTTTCCTTTGATAACTTTTAGATTTTTGCAATAAGTATATGCGTTCTTTATGACTAATGTTGAGTCCATGGATTATACGCACTTTTCTTCCTCCCACCATTACTAGCCTCTCTAATACCGCGCACCTTTCGCCGATATCATACACCCACCATATACCTTCCTCAAAACAGCCACCATACCTACCTATTATCGCATTTCCATAGCCATTCCGAGATATATTGCCATGCAACTTTCCACCATTCCGTTTATTATGACACACTCCATCATTGTCATATTGCTTAGCATGATCATGTAGTTGACATCATATATGTGGCAAAGCCACCATTCATAATTCTTTCATACATGTCACTCTTGATTCATTGCATATCCCGGTACACAGCTGGAGGCATTCATATAGAGTCATATTTTGTTCTAAGTATCGAGTTGTAATTGTTGAGTTGTAAGAAAATAAAAGTGTGATGATCATCATTATTAGAGCATTGTCCCAGTGAGGAAAGGATGATGGAGACTATGATTCCCCCACAAGTCGGGATGAGACTCTGGACGAAAAATAAAAAAAGAAAGAAAGAAAAGAGGCCATAAAAAAGAGAAAAGGCCCAAATAAAAAAATGAGAGAAAAAGAGAGAAGGGACAATGTTACTATCCTTTACCACACTTGTGCTTCAAAGTAGCACCATGATATTCATGATAGAGAGTCTCTCATTTCGTCACTTTCATATACTAGTGGGAATTTTTCATTATAGAAATTGGCTTGTATATTCCAATGATGTGCTTCCTCAAAATGCCCTAGGTCTTCATGAGCAAGCAAGTTGGATGCACACCCACTTAGTTTCTTTTGTTGAGCTTTCATATACTTATAGCTCTAGTGCATCCGTTGCATGGCAATCCCTACTCACTCACATTGATATTTATTAATGGGCATCTCCATAGCCCGTTGATACGCCTAGTTGATGTGAGACTATCTTCTTCCTTTTTGTCTTCTCCACAACCACCATTCTATTCCACATATAGTGCTATATCCATGGCTCACGCTCATGTGTTGCGTGAAGATTGAAAAAGTTTGAGAATGTCAAAAGTATGAAACAATTGCTTGGCTTGTCATCCGGGTTGTGCATGATTTAAATACTTTGTGTGGTGAAGATAGAGCATAGCCAGACTATATGATTGTGACGCCCCCAATTTGACTGTACACTAATCATACACGCAAACGTGTATGATCAAGATCAGGGACTCACAGGAAGATATCACAACACAACTCTAAAAATAAAATAAGTCATACAAGCATCATATTACAAGCCAGGGGCCTCGAGGGCTCAAATACAAGAGCTCGATCATAGACAAGTCAGCGGAAGCAACAATATCTGAGTACAGACATAAGTTCAACAAGTTTGCCTTAAGAAGGCTAGCACAAACAGGGATACATATCGAAAGAGGCGCAGGCCTCCTGCCTGGGATCCTCCTAAACTACTCCTGGTCATCATCAGCGGCCTGCACCTAGTAGTAGGCACCTCCCGAGTAGTAGCAGTCATCATCGACAGTGGCTTCTGGCTCCTGGACTCCAACGTCTGGTCGCAGCAATCGGGTATAGAAAGGGGAAAAAGGGGGAAGCAAAGCAACCGTGAGTACTCATCCAAAGTACTCGCAAGCAAGGAGCTACACTACATATGTATGCATTGGTATCAAATGGAAAAGGGATAGCATATGTGGACTGAACTGCAGAATGCCGGAATAAGAGGGGATAGCTAGTCCTATCGAAGATTACGCTTCTGGCAACCTCCATCTTGCAGTAGAAGAAGAAAGTAGATGGTAAGTTAACCAAGTATCATCGCATAGCATAATCCTACCCGGCGATCCTCTCCTCGTCGCCCTATGAGAGAGTGACCACCGAGTTGTATCTGGCACTTGAAAGGGGGTGTTTTATTAAGTATCTGGTTCTAGTTGTCATAAGGTCAAGGTACAACTCCAAGTCGTCCCGTTACCGAAGATCATGGCTATTCGAATAGATTAACTTCCCTGCAGGGGTGCACCACATTTCCCAACACGCTCGATCCCTTTTGTACGGACACACTTTTCTGGGTCATGCCCGGCCTCGAAAGATCAACACGTCACAGCCCTACCTAGGCACAATAGAGAGGTCAGCACGCCGGTCTAAATCCTACGGCGCATGGGTCTGGGCCCATCGCACATTGCACACCTACATGTTGCGTACGCGGCCGGAAGCAGACCTAGACCCCTTAATACAAGCGCAGGCTTGCGGTCCAATCTGGCGCGCGCCGCTTAGTCACTGACGTCACCGAAGCTTCGGCTGATACCACGACGTCGAGTGCCCATAACTGTTCCCGCGTAGTTGGTTAGTGCGCATAGGCCAGTGGCCAGACTCAGATCAAATACCAAGATCTCGTTAAGCGTGTTAATTGAAGTATCCGTGAACACCGACCAGGGCCAGGCCCACCTCTCTCCTAGGTGGTCTCAACCTGCCCTGTCGCTCCGCCTCAAAGTAACAGCCGAGGGCCGTCGGGAACTCAGGCCCACCACTACCTGGATGGAGCCACCTGCCCCTTCAGCCCCCACATCAGAATCACTTGCCGGTACTCAACGAGCCGACTCGACTTTAGTCACAACATGTAAATCCCATGCTCGTCATGGCCCGACGAATGTGCCAGCTGCGTTGGTCATGGCGCGCGAGCTCCTGTGCTATCGCCCCGTCGATGACCTCTACGAAGACTGGCTGGACCGCATCGCCGAGCTCGTCAGCACCGCCAGGGGCTCTCCTGCAATGTCTCTTTCGCTACCTCACCCACCGCCTACGGAAGGTGACGTAACCACGGAGCGTCTCCTCCACCACCCCCTCGTCAAGACGTCGCCCTCGCACCAAGGTGCGAGGCCCCGCGACGTGACCCACCATGTAGGGCGCTGGCACACGAAGAAGAAAGTTGCCAGGTGGTCCAACGACTTCAAGGAGAGGCGTGTGCGCTTCCAGCACTGCCGCGTCAAGACCACGTGCCGCCTATGGCGGTGGCGCACGAGCTCCAAGATCAAGATCCACCTCCACGACGGGCTCCTGTGACCACAGCAGGCTATCGTGCCTTCACTCCGGAGCTACACAACATAGTCTGGCCGGGGAAGTTCAAGCCCGACCTGCCTCCACGCTACAACGACACCCCCGACCTTGCTGAGTTCCTGCAGCCTCTACAAGCTGAGCATCGAGGCGGCCAGCGGCGACGAGAAGGTTATGGCAAACTGGTTTCCCATGGCCCTCAAGGATGGGGCGCGCTCGTGGCTCCTGAACCTGACCGTGGGATCGATCTCCTCCTGGGATGAAATGCGAGAGCGTTTCATCGCCCACTTCCAGGGCATTCTCAACCGCCCGCCGGCCACAGGTGACCTGCGGTGCATCAAGCAGAAGCCAGGAGAGACCCTGAAGAAGTACATCTAGCGCTTCAACAACGTTCGTCTCAAGATCCCCAAGGTGTCGGACGAGGCCATCATCTCTGCGTTCACTGATGGCGTCCGTGACGTCAAGATGAAGGAAGAGCTCGCCATACACGAGGACCTATGCACGGCCCTGGAGATGTCGGATTTGGCTTTATCGTAATGCAGAAATAAACTAAGCGGATACTTTTCAAGCACAAATCCTAAATATACTAGGCTCAACTAAGTGCACCAACAACTTAATGTAAATTTGGTGAGCACAACAAGGATACTAGCAAGCACAAGTAAGTTACACAAACTTACTTGAGTAATGTCACAAGATATGTAAGTGTATGACACAAGTTAGCATTTCACACTAAACACTAGATATATCAATAGTAGCAAGTATGAATTGCGGGATATAAAGTGTAGGCCTAAATAATCTCTTTAAGGAAATAGCCAACACAATATAATGATGACAACAATATATAGTGAATGCAAGGTCAAGAGACCAAAGTAAACCACAAGTAAGGAGATAGGGTTAGGGATAACCAAAGACACGGAGACGAGGATGTATCCCGATGTTCACTTCCTTGGAGGGAAGCTAGTCACCGTTTGGAGAGGTGGATGTTACCACGAAGGCACACCAACGCCACGAAGGCTCACCCTATTCCCCTTGAGATATCACCACGAAGGCGATTCCCAACCACTAGTGGTAGACCTTGAGGCAGCCTCCAAACCTCCACAAACTTTCTGGGGGACAAATCACAAGTTGATTCCTCACCGGAGCACTCCTACCGCCTAGGAGTCTCCAACCTCCAAGAGTAACAAGATCAAGGGGGAAATGATCAAGACTTGCTCAAATCACAAATTGCTTTGGTCAAAAGAGAGAGGAGTGGATGTATGCTTGGATGAAATCTCTCTCAAGAACTCTCACACATCTCTTCAGGGTCTAGCACGGGAAGGCTCAAATCCCTCTCTCTCAAATCCCACCAAAAGCAACTAATGATATGGAGGGATGGGAGAGGAGAGGAACAATGGAGGAGGTCAACGAATGAACCCTAGATCCATGGAATAGTTTTCCCCCAAATGGATTGGAGTTTTTAGGCTTGGGGAGGAGGATAGAACTCCTAAGAATGGGGAAAAAGCTCTACCTCGTTGGGGAAGAAGGGTACCTTATATAGTGCCCCACCAAATCTATGCTTTGAAAAACGCAGCCCGGAACTTCTGGGAACGCCCGAAACTTCTGGCCCCCGGAACCTTCGGAAGGCCCAGAACTTCTGGGCTCCCTTCAGCCAGATGTATGGAAACTTTCGGTTTAGCCCAGAACTCTTCCTGGAACCTGCCCAGAACTTCCGGCCCCCGGAACTTCCGGGCTGCCCGGAACTTCCGTCTTCACAGAAACAGCCAACATACCAAAAGTAAAACATGCATAACTTTTTCATACGGACTCCGATTTTGATGATCTTGAGCTTGTTTTGTAGCTATTGAAAAGCTCAAGGTCCTCACCTAGATAACTAACCAATATCAAACAAAATGGATGATGGTGTCAATGCAAAGGTTTGAGCTTCGAATTTGTGGATCCCTTTTTGGCTTGGGATTTTACTTTGGAATGTATGGTAGGAGTGGAACTGTGTATAGAAGATGTTGACTTGAGAAAATCCATCAAGAACCCCTTTGATCCCCTCTTAATAGTTCGGGATGTTGGGGATCGTAGCAGAAATTTAAAATTTTCCACACATCACCAAGATGAATCTATGGAGTAATCTAGCAACGAGGGGAAGGAGAGTGCATCTACATACCCTTGTAGATCGATAATGTCACACCCTGATTTTCATGCCACAACACTTAAGCTAATACATCTTGATAAAGTGTGGTTTGACAAAAACCTTTGCATTATTTGGCTTTTATTTGGAGTTGGTTTTCTCTCTGTGTTTTCAAGTGCTCTTTAAAGTCAACACAACTCCACCTTCTATACTTCATCTCCTTGCTCCAAACTTCTGCCCAATGATCATGCCATGCGTATAGTGCAATATAGTATTTTCTTACAAAAATAATTTGGCCAAAAAGTATTTTCTAAAATTAGATTTCCAAAAACCCTTGAATTGAGATTTGTACTGCAAGTACTTAATTAAGGGCAGCAAAAATATTTCCAAAAGTATTTTTGACTCCTATTAGATATAGGATACCCAGAAAACACAAAAATATAATTTTAAAAGTTATTTTCCTATTTTATTTAAAGGCTTTTTCTTAAGGCCAGAAATGGTCTTTAATAGGTTAAAATTATTTTAAAGCCTTAAAAATATTTGGCAAAATTTAGGGAAACTCACAGGACATATATTGTCCATATATAAGAGTTTCAACACATGGTCATGTTCAAAATATTGGTAAAATCCCTCAAAAACCCTTTCTGGATATTTCAAGCTTTTGAAATATTTACAAAGGAAATATTCCCCAAATATTCCAAGAAAATTCTATCATGTCACATAAGACATGTTTGATGATCTTGCCAAGCCTCATGTCATGGAGAATAGTATAACCCCATGAAATCCCCTCAAAACCATTTCTGCCCATTTCAAGGATTTGAAATATTTCTACAGGAAATATTTTCATAAAAATCCAAGAAAATCCAACAAATCACAAATGCATATTGTGATCACCCTGCAAAGCCTCATGTCAATCAAGGTCATTTTGATTCACCAAAATGCCCCAAAACCATCTCTGACCAGAATCAAATTTGAACAAGTTTGTACTACCAACTTCCTCTCCTTGACCCCAACTTTTGTGAGCATGTTAACACGACCAAATGAGGCCACTACACCAAGTAGTGCATCAAGGAGAAGTGATTTGCTCAACAAAATCTACACAAGTCTATTTCTGCTAATTTCTAGGGTTTGCAAAAGTTGCATTGGCAACTTTGCCCAAATAAGCCCCAAATTGGTGGAAGGCCCCGATTATATGTATCATTTCACCCTGTGGAGTCTCATGGCAATTGGAAATCATTTGCTTGTCAAAACCTTTATCAAACACCTTCTGCCATTTTTCCAAAAACACCATTTTGACCCCTTCCACTAATCTCCTTGAGCTCAACTTTTTACCACAGCTCCTCCTAGTCCCCTTTCACCTCCAGTAACAATGGCAAATCCATAGCTCACTTATTGGATGGGTAAAACCCCACTTCCTCTCTCTAGTCAGCCCATTTGCACACTTCTTCTTCCTCTCCCCTCACCCCAGTGGCCATCCATGGCATCCAATGCACCACCCTATTTCTTTACTCGCTCCTAGACCTGCTAGACACCAAAAGACGCGCTCACCATGCATAAAGAATGGCCATGCCGACCATTTGGGCACTTTGGAGCGCGCTACAGTGCGCTCCCGCACTGTAGCCGCCCCCTTCCAACCACCTCCGGCCACCTCGGGCCTCCCCCGCGCGCCTGCCGATGCGCCTCGGCATCCGCAGCATGCTACACGGTCGGCCCCCTCCTCTCTCCTCCTCCCCGCGCCTCCGCGCTAGCAAACAGAGGCCGCCTGAGCGCGCCAATGGAGCGGCTCACACGCGCGCGTCTCTGACCCCTTCCCGCTCTCTTCCTTAGCTCCCCTTGACGTAGTCCACGCCCAGGAACACCCCAGACACGGCGCCAGCTCCTCCCGAGCCCTGTGGCGACGAGCAGGAGCTCTCCGGCGCACGAGTCCATGGTACCTCGCCGTTCGCCTATTTAAAGGCCTTCCCGAGCCCTTCTCTCCTCACCACTCGCTCTCTGCACCACCAAAACCTCCCCCTGCACCCCCAGTTCCTCTCCAGAGCCGCCCGAGCTCGAGATCGAGCTCGAGCTCCGCCGCTTTGGCTCGCCGGAGTTCGCAAGGTATAGGCCTCCCCCGCTCCTCCCCTGCCTCGATCTAGAACCCCTGCATCCCTCTGATCATTCCCCCCTTCTTCCCCGCTTCTTTTGCAGCCGGAAACGGCCGGAACGACCACCACCCGAAGCTCCTCCGCCACAAGACCTCGTCGCCGGCGAACCAGGCCACCCCGGCGACCAATACCACCTCCATCCGAACGGCGGATCCTCCCTGAGCGCAACGGTACCACCCACGCATCCTCCCGTGCCCTGTATCGCTGCCGGCGAGCTCGCCATCACCTCTGTACAGAGGTAGACGACAACGGCCGTGGGCCCTGTCCGTCAGCCTCACGCCCTGTCGGGTGGGACCCACCCGTCCGGTTTAAACACGCACACGCGCGCACCGGTTCGCTGCGTCGGCTGGAGGCGTATTTTCCAAATACGCCTTCGACGTGGCCGCCCTGCACGGGCTGGATTCCGTCTGGGCCTGCTGCACTGTGGCCCTTCTGGCCCAGTTGCACAGTGCTGCTTCCCCTTTTTCTTTTTCTGGAAACTTGCAAAAATTCCACAGGATTAAATATTAATCCAAATGCAATAATTCCAACTCCCATATTTTTTTAAAAATCCCACCTATTTAATGGTGTAACTTTCATAAATATCCATCAAACTTTTCTGCACTGTTCAAATTTAAATTCAAATTTGAGCATTTATATTCCCCTCTGAAAATCCATTTCTCCTATTATACAACTCCAAATCCATAACTAATAATTTTCCCCTTCTTAGAGTTCCCCCTAGTATTTATCAAAAATAAGTTGACATTTTTCTGAGCACTTTGGTTTTTCTGTTTTATTATTGCCTTATTTTTCTCATTATTATTTTACGACAATAGATTGCGTTGCTGACGAAGGAGTTGGACCAGAAGACTTTAAAGACCCAGAAGACTTTGTTGAGCCAGGCAAGTATCCCTTTGACCATGTCTATGAAACCCTTTTTATGCATTTCATATAGCACCTTATTATTGTTGCATCAGAATCATGATGAGAGGGTAGCCACTTTGGTGGGTTGGCTTCATTTCCTGCTTGTTGATACATGCATTGTGCATGACCCTACCTCCTTATGAGGGTTATGCCGGTGGGAATAGATAGGATGCTAAGTAGTGCTACGCAAAAGGGACGGGTATATGCATGGTGATGGAGACAAAGTATTTTCAAAAGGACTTTTCGAAAACCCCGTCGGGTGCCACTTATGCCCGAGGGAGATAATGAGATGGGTAACCACTTGTTGACGAAGTGGTGTACCGAGGCAAGGGTGTGTGTTGTTTTTGAAAACGGATTAGATTTAAGATTTGTCGACTGTCCCAACCTTACATGCGCAACCACTCTACCCTTATATGGGAAACGGCATTATTGATTACCTAGACCGATACTAGCTTGGAGCCCACATTACTAGTGATGGGAGAGTTGTTGGTGCGCTCTCTCGGGACGGGGTCGTGCCAGGTAGGGCGGCCATGACTGTTTTCACAGGGCACCGGATACACCATTGTGTCCCCTCTCGGATGTTACGATCTCGAGTGAGTCTCGAGAGGATACGGAACAACGAGTGGACTCCTTGTTAGTGTCGTCTAGGGAAAGATAGTGATCGGGTGCTTACCCCGGGTACTTGAGGTACCGCGGGTCGTGGATGACACGGAAGTTCCCCGGATCTTGTGGGTAAAGTGTGCAGCCTCTGCAGAGTGTAAAACTATTCAAATAGCCATGTCCACGATCAAGGACTGTTGGGCGGTGCTGCTTAAACTACGTCCACATGTTTACAAACCAGTGTGAGTGTTCGGATAAGTGGGAAGAACTACTTGGGTCAAGTCAAACGACTTGACATGATTGAGTTGGGTTGGTGCCCACTCTTTTTACGTTGATATCTGTAACCTGTCCTCATGGTTAATTAAATTCTCCTGATGCATGTCTTACAAGTTGTTGAACATGTCATTGCACTCAAAGTAGCTTTCCGCAAAAATTTACCTATATCATGCATTGTTGTACCTTGAACCAAAACATGGGTTGCTTGCGAGTACATTCAAAGTACTCATTGGCTTGCCACTGGTTATTTAATTGGCCAGGCATGGAAGAACAGGAGTTCGAAGAAGAGTTCTTTGGAGACGAACATGCGAACTAGGACGTTTCCCAGTCAGAATGCCTGTAGGGTTAAGGCAGATGGCATGGGTTCTACTTATTGACGAAGATTTCCGCTGCTTGTGTTTCATTTGATGTTCAGCCCTTAAGGCTTTATCAATGTAAGACTTGACCATAATGGTCATAATTTGTGTAAGACGGTATGTATGGATGTAAGACTCTTGTTATTCAGCTTCTGTGTGTTCAGTGAGCATTGATCTCTGGGATCATTGTACACGTGCATTTGGTGATCTCGACTTATGAGTTGGGGTCCCCACAGATAAGCGGAAGCGTTCAAGTGAATGGGGTTGATGGAGTCGTACTCGTCGTGATCCAAATCACCGATGATCCTAGCCTCGAACGGACGGCACCTCCGCGTTCAACACACGTACGGATCGGAGACGTCTCCCACGCCTTGACCCAGCAAGGAGGAAGGAGAGGTTGAGGAAGAGAGTCCAACAGCAGCACGACGGCGTGGTGGTGATGGAGTGGCAGTTCTCCGGCAGGGCTTCGCCAAGCTCACGCGGAGGAGGAGAGGTATTGGAGGGGAGGGGCTGCGCCAGGTTCAAGGGTGTGGCCGCCCTCCCACCCATCCACTATTTATAGGTGGGGAGAGAGGGGGCCAGCCCCCCTAGATCCCATCTAGGGTTGGGGGCGGCGGCCAAAGGGGGAGGAGTGCCTCCCAAGTCAAGTGGAGGCCCTCCCCCTTAGGGTTTCCCGTCTCCCATGCGCATGGGCCTTGGGGGGGGGGTTGGTGCCCTTGGCCCATTAAGGTTAGGGCGCCCCCTACAGCCCATGTTGTTGTATTGGATGTGGTGGAACATTTTCCGAACCTCCGAACCCCTCCGGAATCCTCTGGAAGCTTCACGGTACAATACCGGAAAAACCGAACTTTTCCCGGAACCCGAACAACAACTTTCCATATATAAATCTTTACCTCCGGACCATTCTGGGACTCCTCGTGATGTCCAGGATCTCATCCAGGACTCCGAACAACATTCGGTAATCACATACAAGTCTTCCTAATAACCCTAGCATCATCGAACCTTAAGTGTGTAGACCCTATGGGTTCGGGAACCATGCAGACATGACCGAGACAACTCTCCGGCCAATAACCAACAGCGGGATCTGGATACCCATGTTGGCTCCCACATGTTCCACGATGATCTCATTGGATGAACCACGATGTCGAGGATTCAATCAATCCCGTATTCAATTCCCTTTGTCCAGCGGTATTGTACTTCCCCGAGATTCGATCGTTGGTATCCTGATACCTTGTTCAATCTCATTACTGGCAAGTCTCTTTACTCGTTCCGTAACACATCATCCTGTGATCAACTCCTTGGTCATATTGTGCACATTATGATGATGTCCTACCGAGTGGGCCCAGAGATACCTCTCCGTTTACACGGAGTGACAAATCCCAGTCTCGATTCGTGCCAACCCAACAGACACTTTCGGAGATACCTGTAGTGTACCTTTGTAGCCACCCAGTTACGTTGTGACGTTTGGCACACCCAAAGCACTCCTACGGTATCCGGGAGTTGCACAATATCATGGTCTAAGGAAATGATACTTGACATTAGAAAAGCTTTAGCATACGAACTACACGATCGTTGTGCTAGGCTTAGGATTGGGTCTTATCCATCACATCATTCTCCTAATGATGTGATCCCGTTATCAACGACATCCAATGTCCATGGTTAGGAAACCGTAACCATCTATTGATCAACAAGCTAGTCAACTAGAGGCTTACTAGGGACATGGTGTTGTCTATGTATCCACACATGTATTTGAGTTTCCTATCAATACAATTCTAGCATGGATAATAAACGATTATCATGAACAATGAAATATAATAATAATAATAACTAATTTATTATTGCCTCTAGGGCATATTTCCAACAGTCTCCCACTTGCACTAGAGTCAATAATCTAGTTCACATCACCATGTGATTAACACTCACAGGTCACATCGCCATGTGACCAACATCCAAGAGTCTACTAGACTCAATGATCTAGTTCACATCGCTATGTGATAAACACTCAAAGAGTTCTGGGTTTGATCATGTTATGCTTGTGACAGAGTAGTCAACGGGTCTTGCCATATTCAGATCCGTATGTATTTCGCAAAACTTTATATCATAGATGCTGCTACCACATTCCACTTGGAGCTATTCCAAATTGTTGCTGCATTATACGTATCCGGTATCTCTACTCAGAGCTATCCGGATAGGTGTTAAGCTTGCATCGACGTAACTCTTTACGTCGAACTCTTTATCACCTCCATAACCGAGAAACATTTCCTTATTCCTCTAAGGATAATTTTCGACCGCTATCCGGTGATCCACTCTAGATCACCTTTGTACCCTCTTGCCAGACATGTGGCAAGGCACACATCTGGTGCGGTACTCAGCATGGCATACTGTACAGAGCCAATGACAAAAGCATAGGGGACGACCTTCGTCCTTCCTCTTTCTTCTGTTGTGGTCAATCTTCGAGTCTTACTCAACTTTACACCTTACAACTCAGGTAAGAACCCCTTCTTTGACTAATCTATTTTGAACTCCTTCAAAAACATGTCAAGGTGTGCGTTCTTTGAAAGTATTATCAGGCGTCTTGATCTATCTCTATAGATCTTGATGCCCAATATGTAAGCAGCTTTATCCAGGTCTTCCTTTGAAAAACACTCTTCAAATAACCATTTATGCTTTCCAGAAATTCTACATTATTTCGGATCTACAATATGTCATCCACATATACTTATCAGAAATGTTGTAGTGCTCCCACTCACTTTCTTGTAAATACAAGTTTCTAGCAAACATTGTATAAACCTAAAAGCTTTGATCACTCCATCAAAACATATATTCCGATTCCGAGATGCCTGCTTTAGTCCATAGAAGGATTGCTGGAGCCAGCATACCTTTTAGCATCCTTAGGATCGACAAAACCTTTTATTGTATCACATACAACTTTTCTTACGAAAACTTGGTAAGAAAACTTGTTTTGACATCCATCTGTAAGATTTCATAATCAAAAAATACAGCTAATGCTAACATGATTCCGACGGACTTAAGCATCGCTACGGGTGAGAAATTCTCATCGTAGTCAACTCCTTGAACTTGTGAAAAGACTCTTTCTCACAAGTCGAGCTTCATAGACGGTAACATTACCGCCCACATCCGTCTTCTTCTTAAAGATCCATTTATCTCAATGGCTTGCCGATCATCGGGCAAGTCCACCAAAGTCCATACTTTGTTCTGATATATGGATCCTATATCGGATTTCATGGCTTCTAACCATTTGTCGGAATACGGGCCCACCATCGCTTCTCCATAGCTCGTAGGTTCATTGTTGTCTAACAACATGATATATAAGACATGATTACCGTACCACTCAGGAGTAGTACATATCCTTGTCGACCTACGAGGTTTGACAGCAACTTGATCCGAAGCTTCATGATCACTATCATTAACTTCCTCTTCAACAGACGTAGGCACCACAGAAAACATCTTTCTGTGTTGCATCACTCTCTGGTTGAAGTAAAGGTTTGACAACCTCATCAAGTTCTACCTTCCTCCCACTCAATTCTTTCGAGAGAAACTCCTTCTCGAGAAAGGACTCGTTCTTAGCGACAAACAATTTGCCCTCGAATCTAAGATAGAAGGTATACCCAACTGTCACCCTTGGGTATCCTATGAAGACGTGTTTGTCCGCTTTGAGTTCGAGCTTCTCCGGCTGAAGCCCTAAGCATCGCATCCCCAAACATTAAGAAACGACAACTTTGGTTTCTTGCCAATCCAATGTTCATATGATGTCGTATCAACAGACTTAGATGGTGTCCTATCTAAAGTGAATGCAGTTGTCTCTAACGCATAACCTCAAAATGAAAATGGTAGATCGGTAAGAGACATCATAGATCGCACCATATCTCATAAGGTTCGGTTACGACGTCCGGACACCATAACCCAGTGGTGTTCCAGGTGGCTTCAACTGTGAAACAATTCCACATTGTCTTAAGTGATTGCCAAACTCATAACTCTGAAAATCCCCTTTTGATCAGATCGTAGGAACATGATCTTATTGTTATGATGATTCTTAACTTCACTCTAAAATCGCTTGAACTTTTCAAACGTTTCAGACTTGTGCTTCATTAAGTAAATATACCTATATCTACTCAAATTGTCAGTGAAGATGAGAAAATAGCGATATCCACCGCACGCTTCAATTCTCATTGGATCACACGCATCGGCATGTATGATTTCCAACAAGTCACTTGCCCATTTCATTGTACCTGAAAACGGGGTCTTAGTCATCCTGCCCACGAGGCATGGCTCGCATGTGTCAAGCGATTCAAAATCAAGTGACTCCAAACATCCATCAACATGGAGTTTATTCATGCATCTTACGCCAATATGACCTAAGCGGCAGTGCCACGAGAAAGTGGTACTATCATTATTAACTCTACATCTTTTGGCGTGAACATGTGTATTACCACGACCGAGATTCAATGAACCATTCACATAGGGTGCATGACCATGAAAGGTATCATTCATGTAAACAGAATAACCATTATTCTCTAACTTAAATGAATGACCGTATTGCAATGAACATAATCTAATCATATTCATGCTCAACGTAGACACCTGATAACATTTATCTAGGTTCAATACTAATCCCGAAGGCAGATGGAGCGTGCGATGGTGATCTCATCAACTTTGGAAACACTTCCAACACACATCGTCACCTCGCCCTTAGCCAGTCTCCGTTTAGTCCGTAGCTTTTGCTTCAAGTCACCAATAATAGTAACTGAACCGGTATCCAATACCCAGGTGCTACCAGGAGTACTAGTGAGGTACACATTAATAACACTTATATACTTTGAAGTTGCCAGCCTTCTTATCTACCATGCATTTGGGGTAATTCCGCTACCAGTGACCGTTCCCCTTACAATAGAAGCATTTAGTCTCGGGTTTGGGTTCAACCTTGGGTTCCTTCACTGGAGCGGCAACTGGTTTGCCATGCATGAAGTTTCCCTTCTAGCCCTTGCCCTTCTTGAAACCAATGGTCTTGTCAAACCATCAACACTTGATGCTCCTTCTTGATTTCTACCTTTTGCGGTCTTAAGCACCGCGAATAGCCCGGGATCAACTCCATCCCTTGCATGTCATAGTTCATCACGAAGATCTAGTAGCTTAGTGATAGTGGCTAGAGAACTCTATCAATCACTATCTTATCTGGAAGTTTAATTCCCACTTGATGTAAGTGATTGTAGCACCCAGACATTCTGAGCACATGCTCACTAGCTGAGCTATTCTCCTCCATCTTGTTGGCAAAAGAACTTGTCAGAGGTCTCACACCTCTCAACACAGGCATGAGCCTGAAATCCCAATTTCAGCTCTTAGAACATCTCATATGTTTTATGGCGTTCAAAACGTCATTGGAATCCCGATTCTATGCCGTAAAGTATGGTGCACCAAACTATCAAGTAGTCATCAAGATGTGTCTGTCAGGTGTTCACAACATCCACAGACGACGTTGTAGGGGTTTGCACATCGAGCGGTGCATCAAAGACGTAAGCCTTCTGTGTAGCATTGAGGACACTCCTCGGACTACGGACCCAGTCCGCATCATTACTTACAATATCTTTCAACTTAATCTTTCTCTAGGAACGTATTGAAATAGGGAGCTACAACGTGAGCTATTTATCTACAACATATTTACAAAGACAATTTAGACTATGTTCATGATAATTGAGTTCATCTAATCAAATTAATTTAATGAACTCCCACTGAGATAGACATCCCTCTAGTCATCTAAGTGAAACATGGTCTGAATCGACTAGGCCATGTCCGATCATCACGTGAGACGGACTAGTCATCTACGGTGAACATCTCATGTTGATCATATCTTCTATACGACTCATGTTCGACCTTTCGGTCTTCCGTGTTCCGAGGCCATGTCTGTACATGCTAGGCTCGTCAAGTCAACCTAAGTGTTTCGCATGTGTCCCGAGGCCATGTCTGTACATGCTAGGCTCGTCAACACCCGTTGTATTCGAATGTTAGAATCTATCACACCAGATCATCATGTGGTGCTTCAAAACAACGAACCTTCGCAATGGTGCATAGTTAGGGGGAACACTTTTCTTGAAATTTTAGTGAGGGATCATCTTATTTAAGCTACCGTCGTTCTAAGCAAATAAGATGTAGAACATGATAAACATCACATGCAATCAAATAGTGACATGATATGGCCAATATCATTTTGTTCCTTTTGATCTCCATCTTCGGGGCTCCATGATCATCGTTGTCACCGGCATGACACCATGATCTCCATCATCGTGTCTTCTTGAAGTTGTCTCATCATCTATTACTTCTACTACTATGGCTAACACTTTAGCAATAAAGTAAAGTAATTACATGACGTTTAAGTTGACACGCAGGTCATAAATAAATAAAGACAACTCCTATGGCTCCTGCCGGTTGTCATACTCATCGACATGCAAGTCGTGATTCCTATTACAAGAACATGATCAATCTCATACATCACATATATCATTCATCACATCCTTTTGGCCATATCACATCACACGGCATATGCTGCAAAAACAAGTTAGACGTCCTCTAATTGTTGTTGCAAGTTTTTATGTGGCTACTATAGGTTTCTAGCAAGAACGTTTCTTACCTACACGAAAACCACAACGTGATATGCCAATTTCTATTTACCCTTCATAAGGACCCTTTTCATCAAATCCGATCCGACTAAAGTGGGAGAGACAGACACCCGCTAGCCACCTTATGCAACTAGTGCATGTGAGTCGGTGGAACCAGTCAAACGTAAGCGTACGTGTAAGGTCGGTCCGGGCCGCTTCATCCCACGATGCCGCCGAATCAAGATAAGACTAGTAACGGCAAGTAAATTGACAATATCGATGCCCACAACTGCTTTGTGTTCTACTCGTGCATAGAAACTACGCATAGACCTAGCTCATGATGCCACTGTTGGGGATCGTAGCAGAAATTTAAAATTTTCTACGCATCACCAAGATCAATCTATGGAGTAATATAGCAACGAGGGGAAGGAGAGTGCATCTACATACCCTTGTAGATCGCTAAGCGGAAGCTTTCAAGTGAACGGGGTTGATGGAGTCGTACTCGTCGTGATCCAAATCACCGATGATCCTAGCGCCGAATGGACGGCACCTCCGCGTTCAACACACGTACGGAATGGAGACGTCTCCCACGCCTTGATCCAGCAAGGAGGAAGGAGAGGTTGAGGAAGAGAGTCCAACAGCAGCACGACGGCGTGGTGGTGATGGAGTCGCAGTTCTCCGGCAGGGCTTCGCCAAGATCACGCGGAGGAGGAGAGGTATTGGAGGGGAGGGGCTGCGCCAGGTTCAAGGGTGTGGCCGCCCTCCCACCCCTCCACTATTTATAGGTGGGGAGAGAGGGGGCCGGCCCCCCTAGATAGCATCTAGGGTTGGGGGCGGCGGCCAAAAGGGGGAGGAGTGCCTCCCAAGTCAAGTGGAGGCCCTCCCCCTTAGGGTTTCCCCTCTCCCATGCGCATGGGCCTTGGGGGGGTTGGTGCCCTTGGCCCATTAAGGTTAGGGCGCCCCCTACAGCCCATTCTGCTGTATTGGACGTGGTGGAACATTTTCCGGACCTCCGGACCCCTCCGGAATCCTCCGGAACCTTCCGGAAGCTTCCCGGTACAATACCGGAAAAACAGAACTTCTCCCGGAACCCGAACAACAACTTTCCATATATAAATCTTTACCTCCGGACCATTCCGGAACTCCTCGTGACATCCGGGATCTCATCCGGGACTCCGAAAAACATTCGGTAATCACATACAAGTCTTCCTAATAACCCTAGCGTCATCGAACCTTAAGTGTGTAGACCCTACGGGTTCGGGAACCATGCAGACATGACCAAGACAACTCTCTGGCCAATAACCAACAGCGGGATCTGGATACCCATGTTGGCTCCCACATGTTCCACGATGATCTCATCGGATGAACCACGATGTTGAGGATTCAATCAATCCCGTATTCAATTCCCTTTGTCCAACGGTATTGTACTTGCCCGAAATTCGATCGTCGGTATCCCGATACCTTTTTCAATCTCGTTACCGGCAAGTCTCTTTACTCGTTTCGTAACACATCATCCCGTGATCAACTCCTTGGTCATATTGTGCACTTTATGATGATGTCCTACCGAGTGGGCCCAGAGATACCTCTCTGTTTACACGGAGTGACAAATCCCAGTCTCGATTCATGCCAACCCAACAAACACTTTCGGAGATACCTGTAGTGTACCTTTATAGCCACCCAGTTATGTTGTGACATTTGGCACACCCAAAGCACTCCTACGGTATCTGGGAGTTGCACAATCTCATGGTCTAAGGAAATGATACTTGACATTAGAAAAGCTTTAGCATACGAACTACACGATCTTTGTGCTAGGCTTAGGATTGGGTCTTGTCCATCACATCATTCTCCTAATGATGTGATCCCGTTATCAATGACATCCAATGTCCATGGTTAGGAAACCATAACAATCTATTGATCAACGAGCTAGTCAACTAGAGGCTTACTAGGGACATGGTGTTGTCTATGTATCCACACATGTATCTAAGTTTCCTATCAATACAATTCTAGCATGGATAATAAACGATTATCATGAACAATGAAATATAATAATAATAACTAATTTATTATTGCCTCTAGGGCATATTTCCAACACGGGATCCCTTTAACTCAAGAAACATAAAAGGTCTACACTAGATAGCTCCTAGAAATTCATTCTTGGGGATATATCTTTTGTGATGGTCGTTGATCCATGCAACTACAACCAAAGGAACTAATACCTTTGACTACAACATTCCACTTGAGCTTAATGTTGACATTTATTCTTGGCTCAAGATGGAAGCATAAGCTTGATCATATCATTTGATGAAGACTTCAAATAGCTCCCCCATAAGCCATGCGGGGACAACTTTATTGTATCCCATCTTCATATGTCCATCATGTGATCATCCACAAGCTTCAAGCATGTAATACTGCAGGATTCTTATCTTGAACTTGCCCTTTTTAAGCATGATCGCCATTACTTGATGTTATCCTCTCATGGATAATAGAATTTTCATCTTGATGCGAGCCCATGAGAGTCACCTAACCCACATAGATATATAAAACACATAGTATTGTTTAGTACACATAATGTAATTAACCATTATGTACCATACCACAAAAACCAATGTGGTACATTATTTGTGCTTGTGTGTTGACCATATTTGAATTCAATCTTCGATCTTCATCTAGGTCACATTTATCTTTGCTCCATGATTAATCTTGATGTCTTGAAGGCCATATTGAACTCTTAAGAGGTATAATGAATTCTTCACTTGAATTACTTGCTTAAAGACATAATCATACATGACTCAACATATGAGAGCATCATTCTTCTAATCTTCAAGCCATATGGGAATTCTTCTCTTTAATCATTCACTCGAGAACTTGATCCATTATGATTCAGTCATTGATCTCAATCTCGATGAATGTAGATGGCATTCATTTCGAATTCATTCAATCTTCTTATTGCATTGCGTTACCCATGGAACAAACTTTCATATGTCTCTTGATGCCTTTGTTTCTTCATAGGAATTGTCATTCATCATCAAGTCACAATGCATATGTTTGTATTGATGGATTACATCCTTCAGTTCATCCAATATTCTTCATGCATTGTCAATGGGACTTTCCTTCAAATGTATAACTTAATGCAAACATTAGTCCATTAGGATTGTCATCAATTACCAAAACCACACATGGGGACTACGTGCACTTTCAATCTCCCCCATTTTGGTTTTTGATGACAATCTCAACAAGAGGGTTTATATATTGAATTTTAAATACAAATATGCAATTCATCCGAGGATAAATTGTATTCTTGAGGTGGTTTTGACAGCATCAAGTGTCACAAAGATACTTGAATTTATCAAAACTAGTTGTATTAGCATCAAACACTACACACGCATTTGATGTTAGCACACCCACAATATATAGAGCAAACTCCCCCACAATATATGCACATGTGAATGAACTTTGAATGTCATTGCATATATTGGTTGATATAAACTAGGTGAAGTTTTCTCTATATACAATACTCATCAATGCAACACCACATATATAACAAGGGTAGGTAAGCATGAATGACAAGAAGAACACTAAGAACACTTATATTCAAACCCTCTAAACTTCCCCCCCCCCATTGGCAACAAATGCCAACATGGGAAAAATCTAGAAGTCAATATAGTATGAGTTCCTCCTTAATGTGTGCATATTACAAAATGTGAGTGAAGATTAAATACACATATTCAATGAGGAAAATTAGAGGAGCTCGGGATCTATAGAATGCAACAAGGTATTATGATATGAAAATAAGCATTCTACATGTGAGAAAAAACATTAAAAAAATAAAAAGAACATAGTTGGACATGATATAATATGAATACCCAATTTGATCATGATGATAAGAATGGGTCCAACATATATTCAAAACACATGAGTGCACAAGATTATATGCAAACATACAAGCACTCACTACTCAACCTTTTACCAAGACCACCACCGAATCGAAAAGGAAACAAACGAGGTGACCTGCAAGGAGTAAATGATATCAAGGTAAGATCTGAAGTTTCTTATGTATAAAAATTTCTAAGTGGACAATAGTAGTCTATGTATCCACAAAGAAACTTGCATACATAAAATACTCACAAGAACATGATATGCACAAGTGAGTCCATTATTATACAATTATGATCCTAGCATAAGACCAATTGAAAGTACCAAGGCACATGGTACAAAGCACATGGCACAAATTGATCTCATTTGCATAACAATGAATTACTAAGTAAGAAAATAACACAAGCAAATAGAGTGTTTTTTTGCAATTTCATCAAAATGTCACATGAGAGAATATTTTAGGACTTGATATGCAATGAATTACTTAATTGGCATATTTTGAGATAAGTGAATCATGAATATGAATTTATAGGTCCCTATTATATGGTTCTTCTAAAATGTCTCACCATTGCAATAAAATGTCTTCTAGGAATATGCAAGAGAACACAAATACAAGAAGTAATATACATGCCTTGATGCAACCTACACAAGGTTGACTCTATTTATGTATATGCATGAACTAAATAATTGTTACCGAGAAAGCATTGGTATGAATTATTAGATCAACGAGCCATCCAAGCTTGGCTCTAATTCCTTGTTTGTGTCACCACATTCTTCATGAATAAGCCAAGCGCACAATGCTTTTCCATTATACCAAAAGAAAATTTTAAGTACAATATGGTCCCCAAACTTATTGGGTCCGAATTAGTTAGCATAACTACAAAACATAAGGTAAAACCAATTAAATACGTGCATATGGATATGGATGTGAGTTTCATGCACATCTTAACGGTTAAGGATTTGATACCATTTGATGATTTTACCCTATATATTGGATCAAAGAAAGCAAACAAGGCATGAAGATATACAACTAACAAATATGCATGCACAAGCCTAGCAAGATCCCAGGAGATACAATTTAGATACAAGAACACATACACCATGAATACTACAATAACACACAAATCATTCATGTTGGCCAAGTTGCATCAATGTGATGAATCAACACATGATCACACATAGAGTTCCACATAAGAACAAAGCAAATCCCATGAGCATACAAGATATAAGTTTCAGACATACTCATAGGCATATCTTACTGGATTGGATACAAGATAATAAAAGCAATGAGATAACCAGCTCCCATAACTACACAAAACCAATAAGATGAACTCAAACAAAGACAAGCGAGAACATATTCATTGGCTAAATATAAAATACAATATGAAGCACTAGACGAGATGAAGATTATCCTGAAGGTCTACCACATAATGAATACCATGTATAAGTGAAAGGATCGAGAAGAGGTGTCTAGAGGGGGGTGAATAGACTCTTAGCAAGAAAAGTAGCAGTTTTTAATTTCTTCAAGTTGAGGTGGAGTTTAAGCACAAGTTTAAACATCACAATACATATTAAGCAAGCATGCCAAGAGTATACGAGCAGCGGAAAGTAAAGCATGCGATTTGCAGGAATGTAAAGGTATGGGATTGGAGTGTGCAAATGCAATTGGAGACACGGAGATTTTTTATCCGTGGTTCAGATAGGTGGTGCTATCATACATCCATGTTGATGGAGACTTCAACCCACGAAGGGTAACGGCTGCGCGAGTCCACGGAGGGCTCCACCCATGAAGGGTCCATGAAGAAGCAACCTTGTCTATCCCACCATGGCCATCACCCATGAAGGACTTGCCTAACTTGGGTAGATCTTCACGAAGTAGGAGATCTCCTTGCCCGCACAAACTCCTTGGTTCAACACCACAATCTTGACGGAGGCTCCCAAAGTGACACCTAACCAATCTAGGAGACACCACTCTCTAGAAGGTAATAGATGGTGTGTTGATGATGAACTCCTTGCTCTTGTGCTTCAAATGATAGTCTCCCCAACACTCAACTCTCTCTCATGGATTTGGATTTCGTGGAAAGATGATTTGAGTGGAAACCAACTTGGGGAAGGCTAGAGATCAAGATTTATGTGGTTGGAATGGAATATCTTGGTCTCAACACATGAGTAGGTGGTTCTTTCTCAGAATATGTATGATGGAAGTGTAGGCACGTTCTGATGGCTTTCTCCACGAATGAAGAGTGGGTGGTGGGGTATATATAGCCTCCACACAAAATCTAACCATTACACACAATTTACCAAACTCGGTGGGACCAAATCAGAAAACTCGGCCAGACCGATTTAGTTCTGTTTGAGATATGCCCTAGAGGCAATCATGTATGATGATATTTCCTATGTGTTTATGAATAAAGATAGTCCTTGGACATTCTCAATGATGTGTATCAGCAAGTACGTGACTTGTTTGTGGGACTATGCATGGTATGATGATTGTCCTAAAAGGTCCCTAGTGGAAAGGGCTGTGTGGACGCGCAGCCAACTAGACTAGCGTATGACATGGTTGATGGCTTGGTATCACTAGCCATGGAGCATTGGATGCTAACCGGATAATATGGACTTGGAAGGATCTGGTCGGATTCGACGTAATCGGATCCGAGTCGAGATAAGGTCCGAGTCGGACAGACCCAACTATGAGACACAGCGATATGTCATCTCTGAGTCTCTAGTACAACATTTGTTCTATGCCCTAAGACCTGAGCTGACGCATGTACTCGGGATGGTGACAGACTTGCTTTGGGCCAACCAAATGCTACTCCGTAACTGGGTAGTTATAAAGGTAGGTTTCGGGTTTGTCCAGAACAATGCTGAGAGACGTGGTCGAGCAAGATGGGATTTGCCCCTCCGATCAGGAGAGATATACTTTGGGCCCCTCGTGTGATCCGACCAGGATAAGCATGGCCATGCGACAAGGATTATGAGATAATCCGGTTTGTGGTCGGCATCACTAGAACGAGAAAGAGGTCGGGCTAGCACAAGGATGACAGACTCGCCTTGAGCTCAACAACATATATCGTCTGGCAAAAGGAATGGAAGTATGATGTACAGGTCCGCTAACCAGCTTCATAGTCTGCTTGGTGTTTGGCATGCCTTGCTAGAGGCCGCTACCAACCGTGCAGTTTGGAGGTGATCCGAACTGCGACCAAGCCGACTTGAACCTAAGGGGTCGCGTGCTTAAGGGAAGGAACCTACGAGGTCGGATCCGAGGACACTGGTCGGATGTGATCCGAACTGTATTCGGATTGTGGCCGAGTAGACTTATGGGCTTTAGGGTCCGTCTGAGGCCCAAGTGTTGAGCCCGCGACGGACGCCTATATATATAGTGGAGGTGCCGCACACTCACGTGGTTGATCGCTTCGGCGCTTTCACTAGGGTTTGCATGTGTTGCGTATAGACATCTCCACTCACGGCCGGTTGTGTGATCGGACCTAGCAGTCCACCGCACGATGTTCCTCCTGCACGCGTGGATACCGTTAGAGGCGGTGCTCTTGGGCCGCTCCGGCGAACCTGTACGTGGGAACCGACCATCGGTTGTACGAGGGAGATCGGACGAGGAGGTGACGATCCACAAGGACGCATTGCCCCAACTCTTCTTCCACTGCACGGCACTGCGCGTCTAGTGGTAACGAACTGTGATCCATCTCCTGTAGCATGTTCTTGGTTGTTCCGCGCGTAGGAAATTTTAATTTGCAGTCGACACACCCTACCGTAGAATCCAACAGTGGTATCAGAGCCTCTGCTATAGGATTTGGATTCAGATCGTATGCATATTAGATATTTGGAGGCAATAGATGAGATCTATTGTCATTGATAAGATTGGCTGTGTGCACGGTTGATGAGATCAACTGCACATGGGGATCGATGTGGCTATGTTTTCTATTGATTGGGATTGATGAGTTCGTGACACGATCTACCCCTACCGGCCGTGTGCGTAGTGCCTTGTATTTCGTACACGATCACTCAAACCGGTAGAATACGATTCTATGCATAACTTTATTTTGCAGGGTTTGATGTGAATAGTATGGCTCATGTGTATGTGATGCATGTGTGTAAATTATACATGGCCTGCATGTCATGTTTGTCAGCCGGCAGGAGCCAAAGTGCTGTCATTATATTGTATAATGACCTGCGTGTCGACTTGTGACTCTATGTAAAATTCATTACTATATGTAGTAGTTGGATAATAGAGATCAGGTTGGTGGCTTGGTGTCTCGGTGTGACAAACAAGATGGAGTTCCTAGATGGTCATCGGAGTCGGAGCCAACCTGGATGAACATCCATGAAGGAGCCATACTATTTCACAATATGTGTTTATTTGTGATTGTTATGCTTCCTTGTTTTCTATGCATGTTAGAATGGTAGAAAGATCCCTCATGAATATCAAGTGAATTGCCATCCCCGATGTTGCACCTTCACACGTAAAGTACGTCTAGTAGTGGGCTCATATAATTGGGGTGCTGCTAGGTGTCCTTGAACTGAAGGGTTCGTGTCGGACACGGACATGCACTGCATTAGGTTGACTTGACAAGGCTATCAAAACAGTTTTGGGCCTTGTGGCAAAAGAGGTCGGGAGCCGGGGTATGAGATACCTACCCGACCGACAGGAGTCATATAGAGATACGATTAGCAAGGAGTTGCTTACCGGATAGGCATGTTGTCTAGCAGTGATGCTAAAGCTCACTAGTCGCATGTGCTAGTCGGATCCTGAATCACTGAGAGTTTGCGGAGGGATGCTGACTTCAGTGGGAGTATTTCTGTTTAAGGCTAAAATTACTCTACATAAACACATTGCTTAGTGATTGCATATTTTTCTGTTGTCGATCAATGGCACCACCTGCTCAACCCAACTTTGCATTGAAATCAATTCTGAAAAAGGATAAACCGAATGGAACAAACTTTACTACCTGGTATAGAAATTTGAGAGTTGTTCTCAAGCATGATAAAAAGGAACATGTTCTAGAGGATCCGCTTCCAGAGGAACCTGCTGATAATGCTAGTACCACAACCAAGAATGCCTACTAGAAACTCTTTGATGAATCAAATGAGAACAACTACCTCATGCTGGCTTGTATGGAGCCCGATTTGCAGCAGCATTTCGAAGATGTTGGGGCTTTTGATATGATCGAGAGTCTCAAGAGCATGTTTCAGGTGTAGGCTAGGACCGAAAGGTTCAAAGTCTGGTGATCCTTGATGGATTGTAAGCTGAAGGAAGGTGATCCACTAAGCCCACATGTGATCAAGATGATCGGAATGTGACAGATTTGGATCGGTTGGGCTTCCCGCTCTTGGATGAGCTGGCTACTAATGCAATTCTGGGTTCTCTTCCGCCAAGCTATGGGACGTTCATCTCGAACTATCATATGCATGGCATGGATAAGAAGCTCACTGAATTGCATGGGATGCTCAAAGTGGCAGAGCAGGATATTAAGAAAGGCACGCATCAAGTGTTGATGGTGCAGAAATCGGCTAAGTTCAAGAAGAGTTGGTCTAAGAAGAAGGCTAAGGCAAAGGGCACGGACATGGTAACCTCCGCCGCTGCGGCAAAGTCTGGACCGGACTCAAAGACCATTTTCTATCATTGCAAGGAAACTGGTCACTGGAAGAGGAACTGTAGGAAGTGGCTTGCAGAGCATGGCAAGAAGGCTGGGAATGCTACTTCAGGCAAAGGTACACTTGTTGCATATGTTATAGACATTTACCTTGCTGACATACCTAGTAGATCTTTGATACCGGATCGGTTGTTCATATTTGCAACTCGACGCAGGGGCTGGTAGGAACTAGGCGTGTGGCACAAGGGGAGATTGACATCAGGGTCGGCAACAAAGCAAGAGTTGCTGTGTTGGAGGTCGGCACGATGTAGCTCCAGCTTCCTTCTGGATTTATTTTGGAATTTAATAATTGTTATTACATTCCTGCACTTAGTCGGAACATTATTTCTGCCTCATGCTTGATGAGTCAGGGTTATGAAATCAATTTAAAGGATAATGATTGTTCGATTTATTTGAATGGTATGTTCCACGGCTATGCACCCATTGTTGATGGGTTATTTATATTGAATCTAGAACAGGAACCGGTCTGTAACGTGAATGTCAAGAGGCATAAGCCCAATGAGATAAATCCGACGTACTTCTAGCATTGCCGTCTTGGACACATTAGTCTGAAACGCATGAAGAAGCTCCATGATGATGGACTCCTAACTTCGACCGACTTTGGGTCGTTCGAGACATGCGAATCATGCTTGCTCGGCAAGATGACTAAGTCTCCTTTCGCAAAGAGTTGCGAGAGGGCATCTGAGTTGTTGGAACTGATACACAGTGATGTGTGTGGACCAATGAGCACAACTGCCAGAGGTGGCTATCAGTACTTCGTGACTTTTACCGACGACTTTAGTAGATATGGATATATCTATTTGATGAGGCACAAGTCAGAGACTTTTGAAAAGTTCAAAGAGTTTCAAAACAAGGTGGAGAATTAGCTCGTCAAGACTATAAAACTTCTATGATCTGATCGTGGAGGTGAGTACATGAGCCAGGAGTTTGATGATCATCTGAAAAGCAGAGGTATAGTACCTCAGCTCACACCTCCGGTTACGCCACAGAGAAATGGTGTATCAGAATGGAGGAATTGCACCTTGTTGGGCATGGTTCGATCTATGATGAGCAAGTCGGATTTACCCTTGTCATTCTGGGGATACGCTCTAGAAACTGCAGCTTTCACACTTAACAGGGTACCATCAAAATCCATAGACAAGACACCACATGAGATGTGGACCGGGAAGAGTCCCAGTTTGTCTTTTCTAAAGACTTGGGGTTGTGAAGCATTTGTAAAGAAACTTATGTCAGACAAGCTTACACACAAGTTGGATAAATGCATATTCGTGGGATATCCGATGGAAACCTTGGGATATAACTTCTACAACCGGGAAGAGAACAAAGTGTTTGTTGCTCAGAACAGGGTTTTCCCTGAGAAAGAGTTTCTCAGTTGGGAGGCCAGTGGGAGGACAGTCCGACTCGAAGAAATTCGAGGACCACTCGGGGACGGCTCAGCTGGTGATGATATCATACCAGAGTCAGTCAGGGAACCCATAGTGGAAGCAGCACCGGAACCACGGAGGTTGGAAAGATTGCAGAGTGCGCGATGTATTGTTGCTAGAAAGCGACGATCCAGCCACATATGCGGAAGCGATGGTGGGCCCAGATTCTGAGGCATGGCTGGAGGCCATGAGATCCGAGTTAAAGTCCATGGATGAGAATCAAGTTGGGGACTTGGTTGATATGCCGCCTGGCGTAATGGCCATTGGTTGCAAATGGGTCTTTAAGAAGAAAACCGATGTGGATGGAAATGTTCAGATCCACAAAGCTTGTCTTGTCACTAAGGGTTATGGACAAGTTCAAGGAATTGACTACGACGAGACTTACTTGCCGGTAGCGATGCTGAAGTCGGTGAGGATCGTACTAGCCATAACTGCATATTTTGATTACGAGATATGGCAGATGGATGTCAAGACGGCTTTTCTTCATGGAAATTTAACCGAGGACGTGTATATGATACAACCCGAGGGTTTTGTCGATCCGACTAGCACTAGTAAGGTATGCAAGCTCAAGAGATCCATTTATGGGTTGAGGGAAGCGTCTCAGAGCTGGAACATTCATTTTGATGAGGTCGTCACTGGTTTCGGCTTCATCAAAAGCGAAGAGGACTCTTGTTTATACAAGAAGTTAAGTGGGAGCTCGATAGTGTTTTTGATCTTGTATATGGATGACATACTACTGATCAGAAATGATATTTCGATGCTGAACTGGGTCAAGGAGTCATGGAATGGCAAGTTTTGGATGAAGGACCTTGGTGAGGCAATGTACATTTTAGGCATTAAGATCTATAGAGATAGATCAAGGAGGCTGCTCGGCTTAAGCCAGAGCACGTACATAGATAAAGTGTTGAAGCGGTTCAACATGAGTGAGGCAAAGAAAGGGTTCTTGCCACTCTCACATGGTATAAGGCTAAGCGAGACTCAGAGTCCTTCGACATCTCATGAGCGAAGCAGGATGAGTAGGATTCCATATGCCTCGGCAATCGGATCCATCATGTATGCCATGATATGTACGCGGCCCGATGTTGATTTTGCAATAAGCCTAACAAGTAGATACCAGGCCAACCCAGGTGAGAGTCACTAGGCAGCGGTAAAGACTATTTTGAAGTACCTGAAAAGGACTAAAGAGATGTTTCTAGTTTATGGAGGTGAGGAAGAGCTCATCGTAAGGGGTTATGCCGATGCTAGTTTCCAAACCGACAGAGATGATTGTCGATCATAGTCCAGATTCGTGTACGTCATGAACGGAGGAGCAGTGAGCTGGATGAGTTCCAAGCAAGATACAGTGGCCGATTCTACTACAGAAGCCGAATACATTGCGGCTTGTGAAGCTGCAAAGGAAGGTGTTTGGATCCGGAACTTTCTGGATGATCTTGGTATTTTCCCAGCCTCGGTAAAACCGTTGGACCTTTGTTGTGATAATTCTGGTGCCATCGCACAAGCCAAGGAGCCGAGGAATCACCACAAGGTCAGACACATAGATCGGAAATATCACCTGATACGAACAATCATAAAGAGAGGTGATGTAGAGTTATGCAAAATTCACACGGATGCAAATGCTGCGGATCCGTTGACTAAGCCGCTTCCACAACCCAAGCATGAGGGGCACGTTAGAGCTATGGGCATTGGATGTCTATTTGATTGACTCTAGTGCAAGTGGGAGACTGTTGGAGATATGCCCTAGAGGCAATCATGTATGATGATATTTCCTATGTGTTTATGAATAAAGATAGTCCTTGGACATTATCAATGATGTGTATCAGCAAGTACGTGACTTGTTTGTGGGACTATGCATTGTATGATGACTGTCCTAAAAGGTCCCTAGTCGAAAGGGTTGTGTGGACGTGCGGCCAACTAGACTAGCATATGACACGGTCGATGGCTTGGTCTCACTAGCCATGGAGCATTGGATGCTAACCGGATAATATGGACTTGGAAGGATCTGGTCGGATTCGACGTAGTCAGATCCGAGTCGAGATAAGGTCCGAGTCAGACAGACCCAACTATGAGACACAGCGATATGGCATCTGTGAGTCTCTAGTACAACATATGTTCTATGTCCTAAGACCTGAGCTGACGCATGTACTCGGGATGGTGACAGACTTTCTTTGGGCCAACCAAACGCTACTCCGTAAATGGGTAGTTATAAAGGTAGGTTTCGGGTTTGTCCAGAACCATGCTGAGAGACGTGGTCGAGCAAGATGGGATTTGCCCCTCCGATCAGGAGAGATATACTCTGAGCCCCTCATGTGATCCGACCAGGATAAGCATGGCCATGCGACAAGGCTTATGAGATAATCCGGTTTGTGGTCGGCATCACTAGAACGAGAAAGAGGTCGGGCTAGCACAAGGATGACAGACTCTGCTTGAGCTCGACAACATATATCATGTGGCAAAAGGAATGGAAGTATGATGTACATGTTCGCTAACCAGCTTCATAGTCTGCTTGGTGTTCGGCATGCCTTGCTAGAGGCCGCTACCAACCATGCAGTTCGGAGGTGATCCGAACTGCGACCAGGCCGACTTGAACCTAAGGGGTCGCGCGCTTAAGGGAAGGAACCTACGAGGTCGGATCTGAGGACACTGGTCGGATGTGATCCGAACTGTATTCAGATTGTGGCAGAGTAGGCTTATGGGCTTTAGGGTCCGTGCGAGGCCCAAGTGTTGAGCCCGCGATGGACGCCTATATATATAGTGGAGGTGCCGCACACTCACGCGGCTGATCGCTTCGGTGCTGTCACTAGGGTTTGCATGTGTAGCGAATAGACACCTCCACTCGCTGCCGGTTGTGTGATCGGACCTAGCAGTCCGCCGCACGACGTTCCTCCTGCACGCGCGGATACCGTTAGAGGCGGTGCTCTTGGGCCGCTCCGGCGAACCTGTACGTGGGAACCGACCACCGGTTGTATGAGGGAGATCGGACGAGGAGGAGATGATCCACGCGGACGCGTTGCCCCAACTCTTCTTCCGCTGCATGACACTGCGCGTCTAGTGGTAACGAACTGTGATCCATCTCCCATACCATGTTCTTGGTTGTTCTGCGCGTAGGAAATTTTAAGTTGCAGTCGACGCACCCTACCATAGAATCCAACAAGTTCATAATGTGACCTTTAGGCATTTCGGTGGGACTGATATGATCAACTCAGTGGGAAAGATGTGCTAGGGTTAGGGTACAACCTCATCTTAGTTTGACTGATTACACAAACTCGGTGGGGTCAATTTGGGTAATAAGAGAACCAGAGAGTTGGTCAAGCAAACTCGGTGGGACCAATTGCATATCTCGGTGAGACCGAGATTATTGCAATAGGCAACAGAGAGTTTGCAAGCCCATCTCGGTGAGATCGATATCCCATCAGTGAGACCGAATTGATTACGGTTTTTGGCAGTGGCTATGTCAAGTGAACTCGGTGGCGTCGGATAGATCAAATCGGTGGGGGCGAGTTTGACTTTTGGTTTGGGACATATGTGGATATGAGAAAGTGGTTGAGGGCTTTGGAGCATATCACTAAGCACTTTGAGCAAGCAATCCATTAAGCAACACCTCATCCCCTTTTAATATTATTGGCTTTCCTATGGACTCAATGTGATCTTGGATCACTAAAATGGAAAATGTAGAGTCCTAAGCTTTGAGCTTGAGACAATCCTTTGTCCTTAGCATCTTGAAGGGGTTCCACATCCTCTTGTCCATGCCACTCCATTGTTGAACTTATCTGAAACATACTAGATAAAAGTATTAGTCCAACAAGATATATGTTGACATTAATTACCAAAATCACCCAGGGAGCACTTGTGCTTTCAATCTCCTCCTTTTTGGTAATTGATGACAACATACATCAAAGCTTTAAATAAAGATATAGAGAAAGGCAGGTAAAGCTTTGGAAGGACATGTAACATGCATAGGCTCCCCCTACATGTATGCATTCATGTAAATATGAATATAAGAGCATGTGAATGCATGATCATGATAGAGCAAGCAATGAGTTACATGTATCTTGGCTATATGCATCAGAGAAAAAGGTGTGAATATAGGAAATGTACCTCCATGCTCATGAGTCCTTCTTGCAAACAATATGTACATCAGCAAGAGATCCTCATGCACATGAGTGTGATGCATATACTTACCTTGTGGTCTTGAGCTGGCTTAGGAAGAGATGAACCTGAGTAAACAAGGTTAGATAACACAGATACATCTGCTAAATAGAACAAGATCTGCAAACCACAAGAGTACCAAGATTGGGATGACATGTAGAGAGTGAGTACTAGGTACTCTATTTGAGTGTAGACATGTCCCCAAAAGGTAAACATATGCAATGAATTCAAATATTTCCTTCCCTTAGATGTCTTGATTCCCCTGAATCTTATATGGGATACTGGGAGAAGATAGGGAACAAAAAATCAGAATAAATGCAAACAAACAAACAGACATGAACATGTCTTTCCCCTCTAAATACATGTGACTTCTCTCCTCTTTGAATACCAAGAATCTGGGGTCTCTCTTTGATGTGATTATCTCTCTTTCTCCCCTTTGATATGATTAAGCTTTGATGTGAGCTCTCTCTCCCCCTTTGACATGAATTTCCAAGAAGGGGTCTTCTGGAGTGTGAGTCAAAATAGGTTTGGTCCTTGAGTCACATAGCAAAGCAGCAGGGAAAAATATGGTGTTGGTAGAGGATAAGAATCATCTAGTGGAGCTGGAAAAAAATGTGCAGGATGCAAGTGACAAATAGTTTTCTCAATGTTGAAATCGGTTACACTAAGTTGTCATCTTCGGTGGCACCGAGTTGGTTCGGTTTGACCGAAAGTGATAAGTTAGTGTGTCCGAGTTCATTACAGAGAGAACACTAGTCACCTCAGCTCACTAAGAAAATAAGATCTCACAAGGATTTGCAGGGAATTAACCAAAAGATTTGCAATGAATTGGATGCAGGGAATGCAGAACAAAGATAAAAAGAAAAGAGATCTAGATGAATTTTTTTTGAAAGGGGAAACAAATATGCATGAGACAAATGCAAGAGCACAGGGAAACACAAGAGAACTTCATCTAGAATTGGTCGGCGACAAAGTCACCTATGTTAGAGTATATTGACTTAGGAGTCAAGCGAAGGCACTTGATCATAGGTCATACTCATCATTTAAGCTCAAAATGGGGTTACCATTTTTCATTTAAGTATCTTGATGTATTCTCATCTTGTTGAGTTGCTTTGACCCAAGACTTGGGGTAAAGCTTCTCTAAGATGGAATAACATACCTTGGGTGGTGGTGTTGATCTTGATCATGTAGTTGAACTTGTGTGGGTTGCTCAAGGTTGATGTAGCTCATCAAGAGTTGGGAGCACCACTTGGAATTGGAGTTCATCTACCTACATGGGTTAGTTTTGCAAGGAAGAGAACTTGTGTATCCAAAATGACAATCATGAAACTTGATATAGAATTTGTCAAAGGATATATTTGAAGGGTTTCATGCTTCCTTGTTTTCAACCACCGTATTGCAGAGACTTGGTGATGTAGAGATTTCTCAAGATGTGAGTGAGTTGCAATCTCATAGATTTAGATTCATCCAAGTAGCTACAAGGGTTAGATAAATGCAAGGGTGCAAATATATCCAAGACATATGATTATCATCATAAGAGAAATATCAAGGATTAGTCAAAGGCTTATGCCTTACATGTATCCAAATGGAGTTCCTACTCCAAGTTTGAAGCATAAATGATATTCAATTCACCTCTCAACCGGCAAAATACTTTCTCATCAAGCAGTTTGGTGAATATATCCGCCAATTTCTTATCGATACAAACATGCTTAAGATCCATATCACCTTTAGCAACGTGATCCCGAATGAAATGATGACGAACCTCAATATGCTTAGTTCGAGAATGTTGCACGAGATTGTGAGCAATCTTAATAGAGCTTTCATTGTCACAAAGCAATGGAACATGTTTCACATATATCCCATAATCTTTAAGAGTTTGGGTCATCCAAAGTAATTGAGCACAACATGAACTAGCGACAATGTATTCCGCTTGGCCGGTGGATAAGGATACCGAGTTTTGTTTCTTGGAGGACCAAGACACAAGAGATCTACCAAGAAATTAACAAGTACCCGTAGTGGACTTCCTATCAACCTTGTCTCCGGCATAGTCCGAATCGGAGTAGCCAACAAGATCAAAAGAAGACCTCTTAGGATACCAGATGCCAAAATTTGGTGTATCTATTAAGTATCTCATTCCCACTATCCTTTTCACAGCCTTAAGATGACATTCTTTAGGGGCCGATTGATATCATGCACACATGCACACACTTAGCATAATATCGAGACGGGAGGCACATAGATATAACAATGAACCAATCATAGAGTGGTAAACTTTTTGATCAACTGGTTCACCATCTTTAGTCAAATCAAGATGTCCACTAGTAGGCATGGGTGTATTCATACCTTTGCATTCTTGCATATTGAACTTCTTGAATAAGTCCTTGGTGTACTTTGTTTGAAAGACAAAGGTACCTTCCTTAGTTTGCTTGATTTGCAAACCAAGAAAGAATTTGAGTTCACTCATCATAGACATCTCAAACTTCTCCAACATCAACTTTCCAAACTTCTCACTAAAATGAAGGTTAGTCAAACCAAATATGATATCACCAACATAAATTTGGCACACAAATAATTCTCCATTAACCCTTTTAGTGAAAAGAGCAGAATCAATTTTTCCCATCTCAAAGCCTTTTTCAATAAGGAACTTGGTCAAGCATTTATACCATGCTCTAGGAGCTTGTTTAAGACCATAAAGAGCTTTGTGAAGTTTGTAAACATGATTGGGTTTCTTAGGATTAACAAAGCCGGGAGGTTGTTTAACATAAACTTCCTCCTCAATTTCACCATTTAGAAAAGCACTTCTAATGTCCATTTGGTACAAGGTAATATCGTGGTGATTAGCATAGGCAAGTAATATGCGAATGGACTCAAGTATAGCAACAGGGGCATATGTCTCACCATAGTCGATACATTCGACTTGAGTGTAGCCTTGGGCGACAAGACGTGCTTTGTTGTGAATTACTTGTCCATCTTCATCTTGCTTATTGCAAAACACCCATTTGGTACCGATGATGTTGTGGTTGTTGTCGGGCTTCTCTACCAGTGTCCACACTTGGTTTCTCTCAAAGTTGTGTAGCTCTTCATGCATGGCATTTATCCAATCCGGTTCTTCCAATGCTTCTTCAACCTTCATGGGTTCAATGCTAGAGATGAATGAATAATGTTCACAAAAATTAGCCAAACAAGATTTAGAGAGAGTGATTCTCCCGGTTTGGATATCATTGTAGATTTGCTCGACGAGATGGTCTCTGGCGACTCTTGCTCGAACTCGTGAGAGCTTTTGTTTTGGTCGGGGTGGAACATCTTCTTCAACATCTTGTTCTTCTTCTTGGCCTTCTTCATTGTTGACGTTGTCGTTCCCTTGTTGTGGTGGAGAAGGAGGTGGATGAGGTTCATCTTGGTGTACTTCCTTGTTTTCTTCATCTTGGTGTGTCCAACTTGTGGATGCTTCCATATGAATTCTTGGTTCACCTTGTCGTGAGGTAGAAGCTTCCACTTGGACGGACGAGGTACTCTCCTTCACCTCCGTTGGACGGATCTTGCCAATAGACAACTCTTGGATTGCTTTCGAAGGGTCTTTGTCTCCTACGTCAATTGGCAATTGTTGTACTTGTGAGCCGTTAGATTCATCAAACTTCACACCTACCGTCTGTTCAACCTTTTGGGTGAAATTGTTGTAGACATGGTAAGTGTGAGAGTTTGATCCATAACCAAGTAGGAAACCTTCATGAGACTTAGGAGCAAATTTAGAATGATGGTGCTTATCAAGAATGTAGCACTTTGAGACGAATACTCGAAAGTATCCAACTTGGGGTTTGTTACCGGTGAGGAGCTCGTACGCCGTCTTGCCGAGTATCTTGTGAAGATACAATCAATTTGTTGCATGACGAGCTGTCTCAACCGCTTCCGCCCAAAAGTGTTTCGCAGTCTTGTGCTCATCAAGCATCGTTCTAGCCATCTCAATAAGAGTTCGGTTTTTCCTCTCAACAACTCCATTTCGTTGAGGCGTGTACGTAGCCGAGAACTCGTGTGAAATCCCTTCTTTGTCAAGAAAGGTATCCACATTTGCGTTCTTGAACTCCGTTCCATTGTCGCTGCGAACCTTCTTGATCTTCACTTCAAATTGATTTTGGGCTTTCCTAGCGAAGTTCTTGAAGATCTTTTGGACCTGCAATTTATCATCAAGAAAGAACACCCACGTAAATCTTGAAAAATCATCGACTATAACTAGAAAAAATGAGTTTCCACCGAGACTTTTGTAGGCATTGGGACCAAAGAGATCCATATGAAGTAGCTCGAGCGGTCTTCTCGTGGTCATGATGTTCTTCACGGGGTGGCTTTCTCCAACTTATTTTCCTGCTTGACAAGCACTACAAAGTCTGTCCTTGTCAAATATAACATCTTTTACTCCAAGGATATGATCACCTTTAATAAGCTTATCAAGATTTCGCATGCCCACATGACCTAACCTTCTATGTCACAACCATACTTTAGATGATTTAGCAATTAAGAAAGTTCTAGGCTGAGCCTTTTTAGTGAAATCAACAATATATAGATCACCTCTACGTATACCGGTAAAGACCATTTTATGATTATCTCTACGAAACACTTGGCAATCTACTTTAGTAAACAGGACATTGAAGCCAAAGTCAGCAAGTCTAGATACGGAAAGTAAATTATAGCCAAGAGATTCAACGAGCATGACATTTTGTATGGAGCTATCATGTGAGATGGGCACCTTACCAAGGCCAACCACCTTACCTTTTGAGTTATCACCAAAGGTGACATACTTTCAAGGGTCGTCGTTTTCAGCAAGCTCACGAAACATATCCTTGTCTCCGGTCATCTGATCGGTACATCCACTATCAAGAACCCATTCCTTTCCTCTAGACATGTAGCCACGAAGATTAGCCATAAGACCAAAGTGTCTCATAGACTCATCGAGATCAAAGTCACTATCATTGTCCTCATCATAGTATCCATTTTCAACATCACCATGTGATGGATCAAATCCTAGAGAGAGTGATTCATTAGATAAATGATCATCACAATAGTCATCTTTATGAAATCTAATGGCTTCGGAGATGATATTGCTAATGATTCCTACATCTCCTTTGGCACGCATGTAGCGATCCAACCTCAAACGGTCAAATCTCTGTGCATAAATGTCATCCCTGGATCGGTAATGCTAACACACACAGTACTTGAGTGGATTTATAATAGAGTAGCAATCACACACTTATTACATCGAATGTCTCAAGAGAGAACTTATTACAATAAATATGGCTTAAGGCCATCTAAATAAGATAGCAGCGGAAGACTTGGAAGATAAAGTGAGTTCATCAACTCCAACGGCATAGCTGAGTGCACGACAAACGACCTAGCGCACCTTATTCCTCGTCTGAAAAGTCTGCAACATGATATGTTGCAACCCGAAATGGGTCAGCACATGGAATATGCTGGCAATGTAACACAGTAGAGCAATGAACAGAATAAATGCTATCACTACATGCATATATGGCTGGTGGAGGCTCTATGGTTATATGGTTTTTGCGAAAAGCCATTTTTTCCTACAACAAAGGAATATGTTTTGTTTAACTATCATGGTAGTTGAAACATTGAGAAGCTTCCTCCAACTCAATCCCAATTAAAAGTAATTAACAACCCAACAAATTAATTTAGAGTGATGAGATCAAATCAATAATTCAAGTATCAGATACTCAAGATGTCCATAACCGGGGACACGACTAACCATGATTAGTTTGTACACTTTGCAGAGGTTTGCACACTTTTTCCCACAAGACTCAATCTCCTCCGTTGGATTTCTAGCACTTCATGATGTTTGAGAAACGGATGACCGAGGCATAGTCTTTCAGAAGCATTAACTCTAACCCTGGGTAGACAGTACCAACCTACATCCCCTACATCTGCTAGCCTACCACTGGAAGAGGTCATGCAACATACTCAACTATGCTAGAGCCCATAATAGCTTGTGGCTGCACACGGAAGTTTCTAGCATGAATAATCTTATGAGCCCTTTGAACCTGGGTGGCGAGTCGTAGGATGATCACACGGGTCCCCCGGGATATTCTAGGACAACACTGGATTCTCCAGGTGCCCGCAACCAATCCACCCAAATGTGTATTTAAGTAGCCACCTTATGTTAACCATTAATTAAAAATCTCACATCTGTCATGGATACACTCAAACCCAATCCACGTCTACGAGCATAGCATGGCAATATAAGCATAGCGTAGAAGTAACTCCCAAGGGTTTGATAGTAAATGGACAATAGGTTCAACCTCTTCATCTACTTCCCAATACCCACAAGTTAATCACATCATAATCATGCAATGTTTGAGGATTGTAACCAATGTATAAAAACTGGGTATGAAAAGAGGATGATCAATGTGTTACTTGCCTTGCTGATAATCCGCAAAACCTACAGACTTGTAGTAGCACGCTTCACACTCTAGGAATTATATCGCAAACAAACAATATAAAACATAAGCACTCAAGCAATATGCACAGGTAAAACTCAAATAAGAAGATCAAATCTGAAAATCCAACTGAAGAGATTCAATCTGGAAAAAGAATCAATCGAATCGGAGCTACAGAACTGAAACTACGGTCAAAAGAACTTCGAATTCAAATCTGCTTGAAACCAAATTTTAAATTCTCAAAACCATGTTCAAGTTGATTAAACAGAAAGAGGGGCTCGAGACGAAGATTTTGGCGTTGGTTTTACTAGATTCGGACAAATGGTTGAAAAGTTACGAGGGTTTGAAGATCAGGGGCTAATCTGCGATAAAAGTAATCGCGGATAGGTCCCAGGCCAAAAAAAGACTAATGAACGAACGTTCGCTGTCTGAACCTAACCGGCGAACAATGTCCGTTAAAACGGACGAACGGACAAACATCCGCTAAATAACTAAACCGAATAAAAACCGAAAAAGCAAATCTATGGTTTTTAAAAGAAAACCGATCGGTTTTTAGCTAATCGTAAAAAATGACGGCGGCGGATCCGGCGAGATCCGCGGGCGGCGGCGACGGCGGTCGGCGGGTGTGGCGGCGGTCGACGGTGGCGGTGGCGCGACAGCGGGCGACGGCGCGGCAGCGGGCGGCATGTGCGGCGGGTGGCGGCGGCGGCGCTAGGGTTCGGGAGCGCGGGTGGGCTGGCGGCTCGGGCGGGCCTCGGCGGCATATAAGGCCTGAGCGCGGACAGATTCCCACTCGGGCACGGCCCAAGGTCGGTTCGTTTTTTTAAATAAGATTCCATAGAGAAAAATCCTAAATAAATAAAAATAAAATTCTAAAAATGCCAAAAACAATTTTCACCGTCTAAATAAAATATTAACAAAGTGAACATTTTCTTGGCCTAAAAATGCAATTTTGAAAAATGCATATTTTTCTAATGCAAACAAAATAGCGATAAAATCCAAATAAAATTATTTATTTGATTTTAACATTTTTCCTCCAATATTTCATTTGTTTTGGAGAAGTCATATTATCTCCTCTCATATATTTTTAATATGAAATATTTTTTTGGAGAGAAAAATAATTAAAACCAAAATGATCCCGGTTTCAATATTTGAGAAAATTTGAAATATGAAAATAATAAAATCCCCAACTCTCTCTGTGGGTCCTTGAGTTGCTTAGGATTTTTAGGATCACTACCAAAATGCAAATAAAATATGATATGCATATGATGACCTATGTATAACATTCCAAATTGAAAATTTGGGATGTTACAGGCACGCATGAGGTCATGAAGCTCAAATAGACAATCATCAAACTTAGGATCACTAGTACTCATTTTATTCAAGGTAATTGACTTATGAAGAATCTCATCTAGATTTTGCAAGGAATAGTTTGGAAATCTTTCCTCAAGAAATCTCCATATGGTGTAGGCACAATCAAGAGCAGGCAAGCTAGCAATCAAGTTTCTAGGTAATCCTCTAGTGATAAGATTGATAGTTCTAAGATTATGGATCATGTCAATAGACTCATCAAGGGTAGGATGCAAGGGGTCAACAAGGTGAGCAAAAGGTGTAGTAATGTACTTGCTCAAATGATATTCATTGAAAATCTCAAGCATCTCATTTTTTCACTCATGAAAGAACTCTCCATCAAGAATAGGCACTCTATGTCTAAGACTCCCCAACGTAGAATCATCTATCTTCCTCCAATGGTGATTAAACCAAAGCAATGGAGACCAAAGCTCTGATACCAAGAGAAAGAATCGAGAAGTGGTGTCTAGAGGGGGGTAAATAGACTCTTAGCAAGAAAAGTAGTAGTTTTAATTTCTTCAAGTTGAGGTTGAGTTTAAGCACAAGTTTAAACATTAACAATACATATCAAGCAAGCATGACAAGAGTATATGAGCAGCGGAAAGTAAAGCATGCAATTTGCAAGAATGTAAAGGGATGGGATTGGAGTGTGCAAACGCAATTGGAGACACAAAGATTTTTATCCGTGGTTTCGATAGGTGGTGCCATCGTACATCCACATTGATGGAGACTTCAACCCACGAAGGGTAACGGCTGCGCGAGTCCACGGAGGGCTCCACCCACGAAGGGTCCACGAAGAAGCAACCTTGTCTATCCCACCATGGCCATCGCCCACGAAGGACTTGCCTAACTTGGGTAGATATTCACAAAGTAGGCGATCTCCTTGCCCGTACAAACTCCTTGGTTCAACTCCACAATCTTGACGGAGGCTCCCAAGTGACACCTAACCAATCTAGGAGACACCACTCTCCAAAAGGTAATAGATGGTGTGTTGATGATGAACTCCTTGCTCTTGTACTTCAAATGATAGTATCCCCAACACTCAACTCTCTCTCATGGATTTGGATTTGGTGGAAAGATGATTTGAGTGGAAAGCAACTTGGGGAAGGCTAGAGATCTAGACTTATGTGGTTGGAATGGAATATCTTGGTCTCAACATATGAGTAGGTGGTTCTTTCTTAGAAAAGGTATGCTGGAAGTGTAGGCACGTTCTGATGGCTTTCTCCACGAATGAAGAGTGGGTGGAGGGGTATATATAGCCTCCACACAAAATCTAACCGTTACACACAATTTACCAAACTCGGTGGGACCGAATCAGAAAACTCGGTCAAACCGATTTAGTTCATAATGTGACCATTAGGCATTTCGGTGGGATCGATATGATCAACTCGGTGGGACCGATGTGCTAGGGTTAGGGTACAACCTCATCTCCGTTTGACCGATTACACAAACTCGGTGGGGCAGATTTGGGTAATAAGAGAAATAGAGAGTTGGTCAAGCAAACTCGATGGACCGATTGCATATCTTGGTGAGACTGAGATTATCACAATAGGCAACAGAGAGTTTGCAAGCCCATCTCGGTGAGATCGAGATCCCATCGGTGAGACCAAATTGATTTGGGTTTTTGGCAGTGGCTATGTCAAGTGAACTTAGTGGTGCCAGATAGATCAAATCGGTGGGGCCGAGTTTGACTTTTGGTTTGGGACATATGTGGATATGAGAAAGTGGTTGAGGGCTTTGGAGCATATCACTAAGCACTTTGAGCAAGCAAGCCATTAAGCAACACCTCATCCCCTTTTAATAGTATTGGCTTTCCTATGGGACTCAATGTGATCTTGGATCACTAAAATGGAAAATGTAGAGTCTTGAGCTTTGAGCTTGAGCCAATCCTTTGTCCTTGTCATCTTGAAGAGGTTCCACATCCTCTTGTCCATGCCACTCCATTGTTGAACTTATCTAAAACATACTAGATAAAAGTATTAGTCCAACAAGAGATATGTTGACATTAATTACCAAAATCACCCAGGGAGCACTTGTGCTTTCAATAAGAGAAGAAGAATGTCGGTGGGAAACGACACCTACGGGATCACAAGAATCCCTACTAGGGTTGCCGGAGCGCGGGGTTGTGAGAAGAGCAGGATTAACAGTCATCACAAGGATCGTTTACCCAGGTTCGAGCCGCAAGGATGCATAAAACCCTAGTCCTGCTTTGGTGGATGTATTGAGTGTTCTTGAGCTCTCAAACTAGCTATGGTGGCGGTGTAGTTCAAAAGAGCCGAATCCCTCTCTAGTATGCCAAGGGCCTCCTTTTATAGTCGAAAGGGGTTGCCACGATGGCACACAGGAGGTAGAAAGGCCTACGGTGCTACGATCTTATTGCTCGTGTTATAGGACAAGACGCATTTAATGCGTAGCTTAGGTGTCCCTTAGCTTTATTGGGGACGGGAACGAGGCCCGTCCCGTTCGTTGCCGCCTCGCCTTGCTTCGACACGCGCCCAGGCCAGCGGTGCATGCGGCGCCATGTAGGCAGGCAGGCAGCTGAGGTGGCACGGTGGTAGGGCCATCACGAAGATCTGCATGCCACCACGCAGGTGCTTGCTGAGTTGGCATAGAGGCCGCCCATCGCCACGCAGGTGCCTGCCCAGCAGGTTGAGCTAGTAGCTGCTTGGGGACGGCAGTGGAGTCTTGGTCAACGCGGGCCTGGTAGTGGCCCTGCTGGCGTCCTCGGCAAGGGTCTTGTCGGGGGGCCCGGCAAGCGTCTTGCCGTGGCGTGCAGTCGTCCCCGGAAAGGATCTTGCCGGGGGTCTTGTGGCTTTCTTCGGCAAGGATCTTGCTGAGGATTGTTGTCTTCCAATCCTCATCTGATCTTGAATATTCCTTGTCTTCACAAAGATCTGCATGTCACCATGGAGGTGCCTCCCGAGCCCAGGCCCAACGTGTTTGATGGTGTTGGAAACCGTGGGCTCAAGGGTGACGCGCTCCGCTGGTGTGGGCGAGCTGCCCCGGCAAGGGTCTTGCCGGGGGAACCTGCTCCATCCCTCTGCTTCTTTGTGTTCTTGGCCTTGGCGTTGTCTTGGGCTTCGGCTTCTCTCCGGCTCCCCTCCTCTGCCCTGCTTAGTGTGGTCGTGGCGCGCAGCTCCGACTGCCCGTGCACAAGTAAAGGGGTACAAAGGTGTGCCCCTACTTTTGTACACCGACAGGAGCCCCCGGGCCTTGGCCACACATAAGCGCGACACGTTGTTGGGCCAAGCCCAGAACGGTGCACGGGCAAGGGGGCGGATTTTCACCGCAGTAATTCTTCGTCCACTGTGCTTCCCCACGACCCGCGTTGAATGCGTGACGTGGGGGTGACGTGGGCGACATGCGTGGGGAGGTTTCTGCATGCATGCGTCACATCATGGTAAAGAGGCGGCTGCGCCTTCCCCATAAAAAGAGGGAGGCGTGGAGGCACAGCTCATTTACTGGATGGACTCAGATCGCAGTCTTCAAGGTGCCCACACCCCCCGATCACGGGGCAGGGAACGGTCGCCTCACCCGTCCTTTCGACCCTGCACGTTCGCCACGCGTCCTTCATGCAAGTGGCGGGCTGTGGAGGCGGGAAACCGGGCCGTCGCTGATTGGGGCAGCGGGTTGGACCTGATTCCCTGCGCCTCCACCGGCTGGATTGGCTGAGTGGGGCGGCCGAGTCTCGACCCGCCCTTTTATAAAGAGGGGGGAGGAGGGCGCCATCCCACATTCTTCAGTATCCATCCTCCTTCATCTTCGCTTCTTTCTTCCACCTGCCATGGTGAGAGGAGGTGCTGAGCCTTCTATGGTGGCGGTGAGGGTCGTTGCTCGTTAGCGGGTCCCTCCTTCCCACGAGCCCGTGGCGGTGGAGCCAGCCACAAGAGGAAGGGGGAGGGGGCGTGGCCGAGGTCGCCGTGGCGGTCGGGGGAGAGGGGGACGAGGTGGCGCGGCGGCCGTGCCTCCGCCAGTGGTGCCTCCCACGATGGAGGGTCACGTCGGGGACCGGCCCCGCGAGTTCTTCATCAGGCTGCGCCGACCACTGCATCGTCGTCTTCGTCTCCCCACCCCCTTTGAAGAGGAGATGGAGATCGATCCGCCCTAGACCTCAGGTTGCACATGAGGGGCTGCGGGACCGGCGGCACGCGGGTCGAAGTCGACTTTCCCGCTCCTCATGTCATGTATCTCCGTCGCGGATGGAAGACATTTGCCCGCATCCATAGCCTGACGGTGGGGATCGTCCTCTACTTCAAGTTAATGGAGGGCGGCTTGCTCTCCATCAAGGTCTTCGGAGACCTTGGAAATCGCCTGAAGTGCTGCGTGGAGAGATCCTCTGACGATGAAGATTCATCCTCAAGCAGGAGTGGCGAGGAGGACAACGACAGCGACGACGAGGGAGTCGAGCGGCAGGATGCCGACTCCGACTTCGACTGACCTTGCTGCCACTTCCTCGGCCACGCGCCCTACTGAGGGTCTTCCTTGCCAAGCTCTCCATCGGGAAGCTCCCCGTCATCTCCTTGGGCGGCTGGCGTAGGAGGGCCGGAGAAGGCGAAGAAGGCGGGTGGCGGCCATTAACTCAGAGTACGTGGGCACCGACGCCTTCGTCGCGTATTGCCAGCCTGCTGCCTCGTCTTCCAGCTCCTTTCCCGGCACCAAGATGTTCTCTTGGTGCCTTCTGTTCCTCGCACATCACCTAGGCGCCCCCTTTGTCGTCCGCTGTCTTGCTCCACCCTCTGAGGAGAGGGACAAGAAAGGGATTACTTGCACCTTATCTTTTTTTAGTTTGTAGGCCTGCGAGCACTCGTTAGATTTAAAACTTGTAATCCCCTTGCACATGTTTTTCTTTCCGTATGAACTGTACCTGTATGGGACGTTTTTAATGAAAAAGGATGCCTGCCAGGTTTTTTGTGCGTGAGCGAGGCCCATGCCAAGGAACGAGTCCTTATTATTTTTAAGATAAACATCGTTACCCGGCAACAGGCCTTGTCGTCCCCCCACTTCGGTCGACCATTCTCGCGCTCTTGGCGGAGGCAGGGGCGAAGTAGAGTTAGGCCCCTTGTTTATCTCCTCGCCACCGCGACTACTACCAAATTCCGACCCAGGAGGTAGCTCTCAGGTACAGGAAAGGGGGAGCACGGTGGTTTTGGGAACATAAATGAGGTTTCATATGTCCCAGTTCTATACGGAAACGCATAACAGGGGGATGAAAGACTTATCTGAATCCGCAGCTCCCGGCATCCCTGGCTTGCTGTGGTTGGATCCTTGTATCCTCATCCTCCGGCAACCTTGCCCTGCCGGGGCCGGAGCGCCGGCTCGTTGTCCTTTTCCCAAGCGGCTCAGCAGAAGTACCCTGCGAACCAAAGAGAACAGAAAGACGCACACTCGACCTCTAGGCCAGGGGTTAGTCGCCGCTAAGCACTATCAACCCTAACCGAGGGATAGACTTAACCTAGCATGCATGATATAACTTAGGGCGCCAGCGCTTCATGTATTTATGCTCAGGGTCTGTGCCTGGCTTTGTACAGAGGGTTACATGCCCTGCCGGCAAAGCTTGTACAAAAGGTGGCTTATGGGTAAAATTTGCGACGATGCTCGATGTTCCAGGAGTTGCTCACTAGGACAACATCTTCGGTCTCCAGGCGGACTGCGTCGAGCCTGGTGACTCGTATTACCCGATAAGGGCCTTCCCACAACTTGTTGGGATTCTTGGCCGACTGAACGTGCCGAAGAACAAGGTTGCCTTCCTCAAAGCTTCGGGCATGGACCTTGCGGCTATGGTAGTGGTGCAAGGCCTGCTGGTAGCGTGCTGCTCTCATAGCCGCCCGAAGACGATCTTCCTCAAGGAGCGTTGCGTCATCCTGCCGCAACTGCTCTTGCTCAAGCTCATCATAAGCGAGCACTCGAGGTGACCAGTATATGAGTTCCGTGGGGAGAACTGCTCCTGCCCCATATACTAGGGCAAAGGGTGTCTGGCCGGTGGCTCGATTTGGCATCGTCCTGATCGACCAAAGAACCGCCAGCAAATCATCAACCTAGCGCCTTCCGCTCTTGTGCAGCTTGTCAAAAGTCTTCTTTCTCAGGCCTCGCAACACTTCAGCATTTGCCCTCTCCGCTTGGTCGTTGCTCCGGGGGTGTGCCATGGAAGCAAAATAGAGCTTGCTGCCGAGGTCTTGAATGTATTGCATGAAGGTGTGGCTTGTGAACTGTGTGCCGTTATCGGTGATGACTCTATTTGGCACACCAAAACGGCAGACTAGTCCCTTGAAGAACTTGATGACTGACTGTGATGTTTCCTTCCTCACCGGTTCCACCTCAGGCCACTTTGTGAACTTGTCGATTACAACGTACAAGTACTCAAAGCCCCCGAAATCACGGGGGAAGGGGGCCAGTATGTTGAGCCCCCGTACCGAAAATGGCCAGGAGAGAGGGATTGTTTGAAGGGCTTGAGCTGGTTGATGAAGCTTCTTTGAATGGAACTGACACGCTTCACACTTGGTTACTAGTGTCGTTGCATCCTGGAGGGCGGTGGGCCAGAAGAAGCCTTCCCGGAATGCCTTGCCGGCAAGGGCCCTTGACCCTATGTGTGCCCCTACTTTTGTACACCGACAAAGAAAAATGGTATTTTGAATTATCATTCGGTCGTAGATTCCAAAATAAGCACAAGATCATCTATACTAATCACAAGCATAACATGAGAGTTTTAGCAATAAACACAATGCTTGGATGGCATATTTTCAACATTCCAATTAGATAGGTCATCATGCAAAGTAACAATTGGAATGTCTTGAAACAAATGATTTCCCAAATACAATTGCTAAGGAAACCATGGGGAAACCGCAAGGATGATATACGCAAACAAGTCCAGAGGATGCACACCAAAAAGGTGTTAACGTAATTGGGAACTTGTTGCAATAGCAAGCCACAAAGATATAAGGTAATCTAACGATATAAATTAGAGTGGCAATCCTCAATTGTTCACATTAACAAGGATTGTGATACACAAAAAGCATATCACTCCCCCATAATGTGAAAACCCATGTATTATACATAAGAGGCATATGAAATCGAACGAAAGGTAATCAATGGATGAGAATTTGAATTTCAAATGAACTTGTCATACCACATATTGACTAGATAATCTTGCACTATAAATACTAGGTGGTATCCCATATATATACACATTTTAGGTTTGTGATGTGCCGAGAGCATAACACTCCCCCATAATGTGATGATCCATTAATATCTCAAAAGAGCCCAAAAAGATGCAACTAAGATGTAAAGAAGGCTCGAGACTATACACACAAATACATGACGTGCATAGCAACCCACACATGCTAGATACATAAATCAAGCATACTATGAGGCACGACATATACGAGTTCATGCTAGTACAAAACCTAAACATGCAAGAGGCAGGTAACTTTCAATGTAGAATATATAAGTACAAGTTACCTCCTCGAGGAGCATTGGAATGAAAATTTTGATGATAATCCACTCGACTTGGCTGGGACCATGATAAATGTTGAGAATCATTTTTATTCATGAACTAACCAAGTCCCCAATGCCCTCCACACACCTATTGATCAAATTTGAGCTTGATGGTCCCCAACTAAGTTGGGTCCTAAGAAGTTAGTCATAATAGGCTTGGCAACTCAAATGGTATTATCCACTTCCAAACCCATTTGGACACCAACATACTTGGCCAAAAAATTGCCAACATTGTCCTTCCTAAGAGAATAATTATCACTGACAATTGGAGGCTTAGATATGTTACCATTGGGACATGACGAGGCTATGTGTCCCTTCTTACGGAAAATATAGCAACATGTACTCCCCCTTCTCTTCTTCTTTACTTTCTCAACTTGGGGAGCATTATCTCCATTAATCATGGGTAGAGGCCTTTATTCATCTCGTGATTGAACATGAGGCCACTTTCTTTGTTGCTTCACACTTGAAGCCTTCTTCTTCAATGGACAAGATCTCACATGGTTACCAACTTTCTTGCACTTGAAGCAAATAATATTGGCCAAATTCTTGACTTGATCTTGTCTCTTCATCATGTTATGGGACTTCTTATTGGAGATAAAGTCATGTCCACTTTTGTCTTATGGGTCTTTTTGGACACACAAGATAACATTACCACATTTTTCCAAGTCATTCTTCAAACTAGTGGCATGGGCCTTGAGCTCATTAATTTCCTCTACGTGGTAAGTTTCAACACTAGAAACAAGAGGACTAGTGGAACTAGAAACCTCATGGTTAGAGAAACAAGACCGGGTGAGAAATTCATCATGAGTGGTAATAATATGAGAGGTGGATGAATTGCAAGGATTAGCACATGGAATAAAGCATTTAGAGTAGATGTGTTAATGTTCACATGAGACTCACGAGATTTTACCTCGGTGACCATAGCCTCATGAACTAACTTTAGCTTACTATAAGAGACTAAAAGACCCTCATGAGTGCCCGAGAGATTTTCATGACTTTCTTCCAATTTCCCATAATGCTTGTTAGCAAAGCAAGTTGAGCACATAGATCAACATTCTCCTTCAAAATTGATGCTTCACATGAAACCGAGTTAGTAGCACAAACAACATTATCAATATGAGAGGAGCAAGTAGAAATTAGAGACTTGTCATGAGTTGATTGAAGCTCCTCATGAGACTTAGAGAGTTTTATGATCTCTCCCTTGACACTATTGCATTCAAGTAGAATGAGCTCAAAATCCTCTTTAAGTTTACAATGAGTAACTTTAATCTCTTCTTTTGAAGACCTCAAGTCACTAAGCGTTTCATGAGCCTTAGCAAGTTCATGTTCAAGTTGTTCACTTTTAGGTTGCTCATTAAGAAATAAATCATTACGTTTTTCAAAGCAAGCAAGAACATCTTGGAACCTTTTGTAAGTATTATTCTTAGCTCTATGGAGTGTTTTCCCAATCTCATAGAGATTTTGAGTTAAGTCATCATCATCATCCTCATTACAACTATCATCATGATCACTAAGATAAGATGATACCTCATCATTACCTCTTGCCATGAGGCACATGTGAACCAAAGGGGTTGATGATCATTCTTTTGGAGAAGAGAGTTCTTCATCAATCAAGCGTTCCTCATCTTTCTTGATTTCCTCTACATGGTTAGTCATAGAACAACTAGAGGAAACCAAAGCATTTCAATCATGGAAACACGAGAGAGAAAACATATCATCACAAAATATTTCTTCACTCACCATGTCATTACCTTGTGGCACACCACATGTTGGTGAAGTGGAAGATGTGGAATTGTCTAAGTAATCGGAGGTGGAAGCAATAGAAAGCTCTTCGTGGTATAAAAATGTGGAGAGCTCCTCCATTAACTCCTCCCAAAGACGATTATCTTCATCAAGATTGGACCCACCATATATTTCGTCAAGTTTAGTCCAAGCCTCATGAGCTGACTTACAATCTGAGATTGACTTAAACACTTCAAAGGTTATAGTTTGATGAATGGCAAGAGAAACCTCACAATCAAGAAGCATATGCTTGATAGATGGATATGGACCACCCTTTGCAATAGAAATCCCTACAAGAACAATTCGCAAATCATTTGGACCCATGGCCCGAAAGCGGCAAAGCAAGTGAATTCTCCATAAGTGATAATTTGTGCCATCTAAATCAAAGGTGTCATTGTGTAGTAAATCACTAGTCGACATCGATACTCTCTAGGTGGTAAAGCCTAATAAGGAGAGACCTAGCTCTGATACCAATTGAAAGGACCACGATGTCGCCTAGAGGGGGTGAATAGGCGTTTTTAAAAACGTATATGGATTTGGCTTTATCCTAATGTGGAAATAAAGTAAGCGGATACTTTTCAAGAACAAACCCTAAATATACTAGGCTCAATTAAGTGCACCAACAACTTAATGTAAATGAGGTGAGCACAACAAGGATACTAACAAGAACAAGTAAGTTACACAAACTTACTTGAGCAATGTCACAAGATATGTAAGTGTATGACACAAGTTAGCAATTCACTAAACACAAGATATATCAATAGTAGCAAGTATGAATTGCGGGATAGAAAGTGTAGGCCTAAATAATCTCTTCAAGGAAATAGCCAACACAATATAATGAGGACAACAATATATAGTGAATGCAAGGTCAAGAGACCAAAGTAAACCACAAGTAAGGAGATAGGGTAAGGGATAACAAAAGCCACGGAGACGAGGATGTATCCCGAAGTTCACTTACTTGGAGGGAAGCTAGTCACCGATTGGAGAGGTGGATGTTACCATGAAGGCACACCAATGCCACGAAGGATCACCCTATTCTCCTTGAGATATCACCACGAAGGCGATTCCCAACCACTAGTGGTAGACCTTGAGGCGGCCTCCAAACATTCACGAACATTTCGGGGGACAAATCACAAGTTGATTCCTCACCGGAGCACTCCTACCGGCTAGGACTCTCCAACCTCTAAGAGTAACAAGATCAATGGGGAAATGATCAAGACTTGCTCAAATCACAAATTTCTTTTGTCAAAAGGGAGAGGAGGAGTGGGTTGAAAGTGCGTTATATCGACTAGAGGGGGGTGAATAGGCGATTTTTATGAATTCTTCAATGAGGAATTTGCGGGTGAGGAAATTCCTTAGCGAAGAACTACTTGCAGCGGAATAAGTACTCAAAAGTAAACATAACAGAACACAAGCATGGTCATCATGATGAAATGAAGACGAGCACAGAGTACAGAAAGCTTAAACACAGGATAACATAGGATGAAGACAAACAGACTAAAGAAATTGAACTGAGGAAATTGAGAAAGTCTTCAGTTAAAGTCTTCAAACACAGATAAGAACAAGTGCACAAAATAGTTATGAGGAAATGGAAGAGTTGAGGAAATAGAACCAGTACACTTGGTGAAGACAATGATTTGGTAGACCAGTTCCAACTGTTGTCTCAGTTGTACGTCTGGTTGGAGCGGATAGGTATTTAAACCTGAGGACACACAGTCCCGGACACACAGTCCTCACCGTATTCTACTTGAGCTAAGGTCACACAGACCTCTCCCAATCACTCGTGGTAAGTCTTCAGGTGACTTCCAAACCTTCACAGACTTGTTCACTTGGCGATCCACAATTCTTCTTGGATGCTCTAGACCATGACGCCTAATTGTCTGGAAGAAGCACAGTCTTTAAAGGTAACAAGCGTCGGATCCATGCAGGATCAATCTCTTCAGTGATGCTCAATCACTTTGGATTTGTAGGTGTTTGGGTTTGGGTTTTCCTCACTTGATGATTTTCTCTCAAAGTCCTCAGAGGATGGGATGTTCTCAAATGACAAGTGTCAGTTTTTCTCGGAGCAGCCAACCAGCTAGTGGTTGTAGGGGGCGGCTATTTATAGCCTAGGGAGCAGCCCGACATGATAAGACATAAATGCCCTTCAATGATATGACCGTTAGGTGGGTAGATATTTTGGGACAGCTGGCACAAGGCACAACAACGGTCGGAAATTTGAGTATTAAATTCCTCAGGGCTATCATGTTCCTCACTGTGTAGGCAATCCACACTGGCAAATTCCTAACTCCTTAGTCAGAACAAATTCCTCAGAGACCAGAAGAACTTCGTCTCTGTCACTGAAGAATATGACTGAACGGTATGAGATTTCCAATGGCTTCACTCGAAGGGATTGGTAGGTGTAGGATTTTCAGTTGAGCATCACATGGAAATTTTTCCTTAGTATTTCCTCGACCCCCTTTAACAGTACGGTGTTTCCTATGACTCAAGAAAGAAAAAACGAAACTACAAAAACAAAAGTCTTCATGCTTCATGTCCCTCGAACGAATGCCAAGTCTTCAAGGTCACACCAATTTCTTCACTTTCAAAGTCTTCAGAAAGTCTTCAGAAATCCAAAGTCTTCAATCGAAGAACTTCATTTTTAGGGGTCGACTTTCTCTGTAAATATCAAACTCCTCATAGACTTATAGACACATTAGTCCCTTAACCTATAAGTCTTTAATACACCAAAATCACTAAGGGGCACTAGATGCATTTACAATCTCCCCCTTTTTGGTGATTGATGACAATATAGGTTAAGTTTTCAACGGGGATAATCATATGAAGTGTAAATACTGGTGAGGGAGTCCTGGATTAGGGGGTCTCCGGACAGCCGGACTATCTCCATTGGCCAGACTGTTAGACTATGAAGATACAAGATTGAAGACTTCGTCTCGTGTCCGGATGGGACTCTACTTGGCGTGGAAGGCAAGCTAGACAATAAGAATATGGATATCTCCTCCTTTGTAACCGACCTTGTGTAACCCTAACCATCTCCGGTGTCTATATAAACCGAAGGGTTTTAGTCCGTAGGACAACAATCACAACATACAATCATACCATAGGCTAGCTTCTAGGGTTTAGCCTCTCTGATATCGTGGTAGATCTACTCTTGTACTACCTATATCATCAATATTAATCAAGCAGGACGTAGGGTTTTACCTCCATCAAGAGGGCCCGAACCTGCGTAAAACATAGTGTCCCTTGCCTCCTGTTACCATCCAGCCTAGACGCACAGTTCGGGACTCCCTACCCGAGATCCGCCGGTTTTGACACCGACATTGGTGCTTTCATTGAGAGTTCCTCTGTGTTGTCGCCGTTAGGCTTGATGGCTCCTACTATCATCGATAGCGATGCAGTCCAGGGTGAGACTTTTCTCCCCGGAAAGATTTTCGTATTCGGCGGCTTTGCACTGCTAGCTAATTTGCTTGGCCATCTGGAGCAGATTGAAAGCTACGCCCCTGGCCATCAGTCAGATTTGGAAGTTTGAACTACACGGCCGACATCCGCGGAGACTTGATCTTCGACGGATTCGAGCCACAGCCGGGCACGCCACACTGTCGTGATGGGTATGACTTAGCTCTGCCGCCGAACAGTACCCTGGAGGCCGCGCCCGCATCAGCTTCGACCCTTAGTTCGGAGCCAACTACGCCAATCGAGGATGGGTGGTTAGACACCGCCTCAGGGGCTGCCGTCTCAACGGCGATCGAGCCGAACACCAGCATAATCCTCTGCGCAGCCCGTGACTCCAAGGTGCCAGACTCTTTTTCTGACTCCGAACCGCCCGCGCCCCTGCCAATCGAATCCGATTGGGTGCCGATCATGGAATTCACCGCCGCGGATATCTTTCAGCACTCGCCCTTCGGCGACATTCTGAATTCACTAAGGTCTCTCTCTCTTTGTTAGGAGAGCCCTGACTGGATCATGGCCAACAGGATTGGGATGCGGACGACGAAGAAATTCGACGCCCACCCACCACCCACTTCGTAGCCACTGACGATGATTTAACCGACATGCTCGACTTTGACTCCAAAGACATCGATGGTATGGATGACGATGTAGGAGACGAACATGAACCAGCGCCTAAAGGGCACTAGAAAGCCACCTCGTCATATGACATATACATGGTGGATACACCCAATGAAGGCAATGGCGACGAGATAGCGGAGGATGACCCCTCTAAGAAGCAACCCAAGCGCCGACGCCAGCGGCGCCGCTCTAAGTCCCGCCAAAGCAAAAGTGGTGATACCGGCACAGGAGATAATAATACTCCGGATAGTGCCAAAGACAACAACAATCCCCTCCAGCAAGATTTAGAGGAGGAGGATGAAGGAGCCAGCTCTCCCGAGAGAGCGGCAGATGGAGAGGAGGAGGATGACAATTACATCCCCCCTCCAAAGACGAGGCAAGCCTTGGCGACGATGAATTCGCCGTCCCAGAGGATCCCATCGAACAAGAGCGCTTTAAGCGCCGGCTTATGGCCACGGCAAATAGCCTGAAGAAAAAGCAGCATCAGCTTCAAGCTGATCAAGATCTGCTAGCTGACAAATGGACTGAAGTCCTCGCGGCCGAGGAATATAAACTCGAGCGCCCCTCCAAGAGTTACCCAAGGCGCAGGTTACTACCCCGACTGGAGGAAGAAGCATATGATACGGCTAATCGGCCACCTCGTGGCCGCGATAGAGAGGCATTCCAGCCAAAAGCTCAGCCTCCACCCCAACGCCATTTAAAGAAAAAGGCATGGGGAGATACGCCAGATCTGCGAGACATATTGGAGGACAAGGCAAAGCATTCAAGATCGATCTGCGGATCACGAGGGCGCACCACTCTGCGAGACGACAAACGTCACGCTGGATACAAAAGCAAATCCGGCAGGGCCGAACACAGCGGGCAAGACCCATTCGAGTTGCGTCGCGATATAGCCCAATATGGAGGCGCCGCACACCCCTTATGCTTCACAGATGAAGTAATGGAACATCAATTCCCAAAAGGTTTCAAACCTGTAAATATTGAATCATACGACAACACAACAGATCCTGCAGTATGGATCGAGGACTTCCTCCTCCACATCCACATGGCACGCGGTGATGACTTACACGCCATCAAATGCCTCCCACTAAAGCTCAAAGGACCAGCGCGGCATTGGCTCAACAGCTTGCCAGCGGACTCCATTAGCTGTTGGGAAGATCTGGAAGCCGCATTCCTCGAAAAATTTCAGGGCACTTATGTGCGACCACCAAACGCCAATGATTTAAGTCACATAATTTTGCAGCCAGAAGAGTCGACCAGGCAATTCTGGACTCGGTTCCTTACAAAGAAAAATCAAATAGTCGACTGTCTGGATGCGAAAGCCTTAGCGGCTTTCAAACACAACATCTGAGACGAGTGGCTAGCCCGGCACCTTGGTCAGGAAAAGCCGAAATCTATGGCAGCTCTCACGACGCTCATGACCCGCTTTTGGGCGGGAGAAGACAGCTGGCTGGCTCACAGTAATAACATATCAAAGAACCATGGTACCTCAGACACCAAGGACGGCAATAGCAGGTCACGTCGCAACAAGCATAAGCGCCGCATTACCAGCGAAAATACTGAGGATACGGCAGTCAATGCTGGATTCAAAGGCTCTAAACCCGGTCAGCGGAAAAAGCCATTCAAACAAAGTACGCCGGGTCCGTCCAGCTTGGACCGTATACTCGATCGCTCGTGTCAAATACACGACACCCCAGACAAGCCAGCCAATCACACTAACAGGGATTGTTGGGTGTTCAAGCAGGCCGGCAAGTTAATTGCCGAAAACAAGGACAAGGGGCCGCATAGCAATGACAAGGAGGAACCCCGGCAGCCGCACACTGGAGGACAGAAGAGGTTTCCCCCGCAAGTGCGGACGGTGAACCCTTGGTCCTCCTGTCCAATCACCTTCGATCGCAGGGACCACCCCACTAGTATCCGTCATGGCGGATTTGCCGCACTGGTCCTAGACCCAATCTTCGATGGATTTCACCTCACTCGAGTCCTTATGGATGGCGGCAGCAGCCTGAACCTGCTTTATCAGGACACAGTGCGCAAAATGGGTATAGACCCCTCAAGGATCAAACCCACAAAAACGACCTTTAAGGGCGTCATTCCAAGCGTAGAGGCCCATTGCACAGGCTCAATTACACTGGAAGTGGTCTTAGGATCCCCGAATAACATCCGAAGCGAAGAGTTAATCTTCGATATAGTCCCGTTCCGCAGTGGTTATCACGCGCTGCTCGGGTGAACCGCATTTGCTAGATTCAATGCGGTACCGCATTATGCATACCTCAAGCTCAAGATGCCAGGACCTCGCGGAGTTATTACAGTCAATGGAAACACAGAGCACTCTCTCCGAACAGAGGAGCACACCGCGGCCCTCGCAGCAGAAGCGCAAAGTAGCCTTTCAAGGCAATCAACCAGTTCGGCGTTTCAAAGCCCAGACACCTTCAAGCGCGCTTGGGGAAATCGGCAAATAGACCGCCTGGCGCGGTCTGAGCTCGCGTAGCAATACGGCAACCACCCCAATCCCAGCCCAGCGGCGAAGCTCGTGCCGCGCGTACAAAACTACGCATTAAAAATACCATGGGCACAGGTGGGAAGGGGGCACAACTGCGGCACGCCCCAAGACGCAGCCAAAACCGCACTAGGGGCTTCCCGTTTGGTTATTTTTCTTTTTCTTTCAGGACCTTAATCTCTGGAAACACTGTCCGGCGGCACTATTGCCGAACACATGATGCAGCAACCAAGGAGGCAGACAACTACGCTATACCATGGAATTCCCAGGTTGATTTCAGTAACGAGCAAAATATTCGATTTCATATCATTCCTCAGCTTGCCCTTGGGAGGGACATAGTCCTACTCTTTGCTTATCGCACTATCTGTATCACTCTGCTTCAACGCAATTTTTCAATAAACAATGCATGACATTACGACTATTATTGCATTCTTGTTGTATATATATATATATATATATATATATATATATATATATATATATATATATCTACGTGTTCACTAATGACGCCTTGCAACCGTACAATTTGGTACGGCCAATAAACCAGGGGCTTACGTATGCCACAATGCGGTGTGAAAAGTCCGAACACTTTCACAAGTGCGGCACCCCAAACTTATAGCATTATATGCATCAGCTCCGAATCATGTCTTTGGTCAAATGTTGGGTTTGCCTGGCTCCTATGTTTTGGTACCTTACGTTCCGCTCTATCGGCTAAGGTAGCGCTAGGAGAACTACTGCGATTGTGCCCCGGTTCTGCCGGGCTGAGCACCTCAGTAGAGAAAGCTAAAACTGACTGTCATGATAAGGCGAGAGACTGGTCACTATTCGACAAGGTTTTTTGAGTCCCTAAAGACTTATGCCGCTTAGGGCAAGGGGCCGGCCCTGTCTGGCTTACAGGCGTGTATCGCGCCCCGAATTCGGCCTTCCGAATACCAGGGGCTTCGCCGAAATTTAAAATTATAGAATTCTATGGCTAAGTGAGAGTGATAAAGCATTATTAGTCCGGTTGCCTTGTTCGTTGTGCTGAGCCCCTCCCTCAAAGGACCCAAACATGGGAACAAGAGTGCTTAGGTTTATCCCGAACATCGCAGCACTCGTGGCATGGGGGCAGAAGCCGAGGACTAGCCATCTCTTAGATTGGATAAACAGCCAAACAGAAGGTAATATTTTAAATTCCAACAAGCGTTGCATAGCGCATATGAAACAAGTTTTCATACATACAGGATAAAACGAGCAAGTCTCATTCAAATATTACATCTTTTGAGCACTCATCCGCGATAAGACGGGCACCCGGCAGAACACCCTCATAGTACATCTCGGGGTGGCGGTGCTCCTTGCCCTCCAGCGGCCCCTCCTTGATCAGCTTCACAGCATCCAGCTTGACCCACTGCATTTTTACACGGGCGAAAGCCCGGCGTGCACCTTCAATGCAGACGGATCGCTTGACGACCTCCAGCCGTGGGCAGGCATCCACAAGCCGACTCACCTGGCCGAAGAAGTTGTTCGAAAGGGCGTCGCCTGGCCACAGCCGGACTATAAAGCCCTTCATGGCCTGATAGGCCGCCTTATGTAGCTCGACCATCTGCTTCAGCTGGTCGCTCATCGGCACCGGATGTTCGGCCTCAGCATACTGAGACCAGAACAGCTTCTCCGTCGAGCTTCCGTCCTCGACCTCATATGCTCCTGAAGAGCTCCGGATCCGAGGCCTTCTGTGCCTCGGCCTTGGCACTCTTTGCGCTCTCACGGGCCACGGCAAGCTCAGACTCTCGAGTCTTCAAGTCAAGCTCCAACGCCTCGTGCTTCGTCACGAGAGCCTGGAGCTCTTGTTGCACCTCGCCCACCCGAGCCTCGTGCTTCTCTCGCTCGGTGCGCTCCTTGGCCGTTGTATCTTCGGCCTTGGTCAGCGGTTGCTTCGGGGTTGCCACCTCAGTTGTGGCCCATGGAAAACATACAATGATCCTGTCATTTTGAATCGCGTCCTTTTTTATATACATATCTATAGACGGGGTATTACTTACCCTTGTTCTCCTCGAGCTGCCTCTTGGCAAGGCCGAGCTCCTTCTTGGACCCCTTGAGGTCCTGCTTCAGCACGACGACCTCCGCAGTCAGTGCGGCGGACGCCAGCAGCGAAGCCTGCATACGCATATCGACATACTTATGTTAGACTCCTGCGGTATTATTTGATCCTCTGTTCGGTTTTTCTTTTTAAACACCGAACAAAGCATCAGGGGCGACTGTCTATGCGGTAATATTTCTACTACATTTTAAAACACTTACCTCGAAGCCTATTAGAAGGCTGGCACAGGCTTCAGTCAATCCGCTCTTGGCGGACTGAACCTTCTGGATGACCGCACTCATGATAGTGCGGTGCTCCTCGTTGATGGAAGCACTGCGAAGCGCTTCCAGTAGATTGCCCGGCGCCTCTGGATGGACAGAGGTCACCGGCACATGCGTCTTGCTCCTCTTAGAAGGAGACTGCCTGCCCGAGCCTGGAACTGCTGGAGGGTCCGGCACGGTGTTGGGCTGAGGGCCGAACTCGGAGCTCTCGGGGGCCCCGTCCCCTCAGCTCCCGGAGTCCGGAAGGTCGCCTTGAGGCGCCTCCGGGACTGTCTCCCCTCGATCCGGTGCCTCTTGAGACAACACCTCGGCATCATCGGCAGGATGAGTGGAGGTGGCGGTCGGGACTGGATCGCTATCCATGTCCGACGAGCCCAGGGAGCCATCCGATGATACCTCGATATTGGCCCAGGGCGGCCTGCATAATTATGTTCGGCGATTAAGGAAAGAAGTGCGACAATGGAATCCAATTAGTTACTCTGGTATCCGAATACTTACAATCTCCCCGGGGGCTTGACCCTGGGCAACCAATCGTCTTCGCCTTCGTTGGCGGCGGTGGAACTGTCCGGAAGGAGAGTCCTTCCCTTCTTGGACCCTCCGGCCTCCCCGATTGGGCGGCCTTCCTTTTCTTGTCTCTCCCAGTCGGTGGGGGAGCATCTTCTTCTTCTTCTTCATCGTCTTCGGGGGAGGAGTGCGCCGTAGAGTCATCGGACGGTGAGTCCGACGACGCCTGGCGTCGGGAACTCTTTCGAGCTCCCTTGGGCTTCTTGGTCTTCTCCGGCACCTTGTAAGGGGCCGGAGTCAACATCTTCGCCAAAAGAGCATCAGCGGGGCCTTCGGGCAAAGGAGCTGGACAGTCGATCTGTCCGGCCATCTTCTGCCAGTCTTGTCAAAGGTACGGGAGTTTAGATCCCGCATAAAGTCAATCTATATAAAAGATGATTATCCTGTGAAAGGTAAAGCAGCTTACCGCACTGGCTTGGTGCTTCGCACTGAATCCACGATCCTCGGTAATAGGGGGATGTCCCTCGGCACTTTTGAACAGCACCCTCCAGGCGTCTTCATGAGTCGTGTCGAAGAGCCTGTTCAGAGTTCCATGCTGCGCCGGATTGAATTCCCACAAGGTGAACTCCCATTGTTGGCACGGCAGTATCCGGCGGATGAGCATGACCTGGACTATGTTGACAAGCTTGAGCTTCTTGTCCAACATGTTTTAAATACATGTTGGACTCCGGTCAGCTCCTTCGAACTACCCTAGGACAGGCCCTTCTCTTTCCAGGTGGTGAGCCGCGTGGGGATGCCAGATCGGAACTCGGGGGCCACTGCCCATGCGGGGTCGCGTGGCTTGGTGATATAGAACCACCCGATTGCCACCCCTTTATGGTTTCCACAAAGGAGCCCTCGAGCCATGTTATGTTGGGCATCTTGCCCACCATGGCGCCTCCGCACTCTGCCTGGCGGCCGCCCACCACCTTCGGCTTGACATTGAAGGTCTTCAACCATAAGCCGAAGTGGGGCTTGATGCGGAGGTAGGCCTCGCACACGACGATAAACGCCGAGATGTTGAGGATGAAGTTCGGGGCCAGATCATGGAAATCCAGGCCATAATAGAACATGAGCCCCGAACGAAGAGATGAAGAGGGAATCCCAGTCCGCGGAGGAAATGGGTGAGGAATACCACCCTCTCGTGGGGCCTGGGGGTGGGGATGAGCTGCCCCTCATCTGGGAGCCGGTGCACGATGTCGTCGGGCAGGTATCCGGTTCTCCTTAGTTTCTTGATGTCTCCCTCCGTGACGGAGGAGACCATCCACTTGCGTCCCGCTCCAGACATGGTTGGAGAAGGTTGAGGTGGAAGTGAGGACTTGGGCGCTAGGGCTCGAGTGTGCGAAAACGGATGAGCAAAGGAGGAAGAAGGCGTGGATAGAAAGGTGAATCCTTGTCCCTTTATATGGGCGGACGAAACTAAGCGTCCCCACTTGCCCGGTAAAACTCGCTTATCCCCCAAGCGCCGCAATTGATGGCGCAGTTGGGTTACCCACACCCGTATTGATGAGAATCCCGTAATAAGGGGACACGATCTCTGCTTTGACAAGACATGTCGAAAACTGCCTCGTGTTATGTGCGGGGCTTGTTAAAAGGAACGGTTCGAATAATCACCGGGCCATGACATAACGTCATGATACCAAAACAAGCCAGCAAGTTAGATCTGCGAAAATATTATTCTCTTTGCGGTGGAATGCGCAACTTAATTTTCAGGGTCGGACATTATCCTCGTTTTCAAGTTCTTCTGTGATGTATTCGGAGAAGGAACCCGCCTTGCAATGCCGAAGACAATACTGCGCACCGGACTCATCGTCATTGAAGCCTGGTTCAGGGGCTACTGAGGGAGTCCTGGATTAGGGGGTCTCCGGACAGCCGGACTATCTCCATTGGTCGGACTGTTAGACTATGAAGACACAAGATTGAAGACTTCGTCTCGTGTCCGGATGGGACTCTACTTAGCGTGGAAGGCAAGCTAGACAATACAAATATGGATATCTCCTCCTTTGTCACCGACCTTGTGTAACCCTAACCCTCTCCGGTGTCTATATAAACCGAAGGGTTTTAGTCCGTAGGACAACAATCACAACATACAATCATACCATAGGCTAGCTTCTAGGGTTTAGCCTCTCTGATCTCGTGGTAGATCTACTCTTGTACTACCTATATCATCAATATTAATCAAGCAGGATGTAGGGTTTTACCTCCATCAAGAGGGCCCGAACCTGGGTAAAACATCGTCTCCCTTGCCTCCTGTTACCATCCAGCCTAGACGCACAGTTCGGGACCCCATACCCGAGATCTGCCGGTTTTGACACCGACAACTGGTATTGAGGAATTTGATTGCAAGATGTAGAAGAACTCCCCCAGAAGATGTGCATAGTGAGGAATTTGCTTTTGAAGAACACTTGAAGAGTAGAATCATGGAGATCTCCCCCTATATCTTGAAATTCATACACGCATTTGACATATAATATGAAGAATTTGAAATGCATGATGAAATATGGTGACTGATGTAATTCAGCATGCATGCATTAACATTAACAAGGAATAAGCATGCAGAAGAACACATCAAAAGTATCAGGCCCCCATAGAGTTTAAGTTTACAACTCGATCCAACAAAGTCTTCAAAAGAACGAGAGTTGTAACTTAGCAAAAAAATACCCATATCGATAGACCCGCTTGAAGACTAACTCAAATCCCCCCCTCTGTCATCGAATGACCAAAAGGATCGAAAATGAGGACTAACGCCCCTGAAGAATATCAAGTTGATGAAGTTGCGCCAGCATTGTTGGGGCCGTTTGTTGTTGTAGGGCCTGCCGCAGTGTCGTCCAAGTCTTCATGCTCGTCGGTGTCGCATGATGAAGAATAGGATCTTGCCACCAGGGAAGGAACCTTGACCTTCTTGTATTTCTTCGGTGGAGGTGCAGACCAGTCAAAATCCTCCTCGAGACCCATTTGCTTCAGATCTTCTTCACCGTATACATGTGAGAGAATAGCCCAGGTGCGATCGAAGACTTCATGGAGGTAGTAATGGTTTTTCTTCACTGCATTATGTGTAGCAATCATGTTGTGAAGAATAGAGCCAAACTGACGCTTAACCCATTTGTGGTTTCGATCCACCTTCTGGTGAAGACTAAGAAGCAGCTCACGGTCAATCATCACACAAGGAGCAGTAGCTTGAGGATTTGGCTTGGATGCATTAGCAGCAGAATCATGAGTGGCAGAGTCATCATTGGTGGAATAAGATGAAACTTTGCGAAACTGACCATCCAATGGACGAATGCCTTCATCTATAACAGCAGCAGCTTTGCCCTTGTCATCAGCTGAGGAAAATGTCTTTTTGAGGACTTCAATGGGGGGCAAGTAGCTGCAATGGTTGAGAGTGTCAGCCTTGTAGTTGAGTGAAGACCTTGTTCTAAGGAATCTCATAATCCAAGGAGCATAAGGCTTCAGCTCAAACGGATAAAGTGCAACATTTGCTAGAGTCCTCATGAAGAAATCATGATAATTGACAGGAATGCCATGAATGATGTTGAATAGCAGATTCTTCATGATGCCAACAATTTCCTCATTAGACGAGTCGTGGCCTTTGATCGGACTCATTGTCTTCATTAGAATGCGATAGACGGTTCTTGGTACATACAACAATTCCTTCACGAGGAATTTGGTCCTTGGGGCTTGACCTGGCTTCAGAGGCTTCATAAGCACTTGCATATAATGAGCAGCAAGTTCAGGCTCTTGGTACAAGCAGCGAGCTCCTTCAATGGGTGGACTGATGGGCAGGGCGTGAAGTAATTCAGAGGCTGGTACCTTATAGTGAGTGTTTTCGGTCATCCAGTCCAACACCCAGGTGTTGATGTCATCAGCATCGCCGATGATGTGCAAGGTTGCATAGAATTGAAGAATGAGTTCTTCATTCCAATCGCAAATATCCGTGCAAAAGTTGTGGAAGCCTGCGTCATGAAGCACACCGAGAACTGGAGTAAAACAAGGCATGGACTCCATGTCGACGTGAGGAATATGCTCGTGGTCGAAGACTTTGTCCTTGTTGAAGAGCAGTGAAGAATAAAAGTTCGCTTGGATGGCAGTCCAGAAGCGCTTCCTTCTAAGACGAGCAGAGTCATAAGGATTATAATTAGTGAAGAACACGTACTTGCCGAAGAAGTTTTCAGCCTTGAATTTTTGTTTCTTCGAGAATGGATCCTTTGGCTTGGGCTGAGGAGTATCAGTCAATTGCATCACCAACTCAGGAATCGCAATCTCGGGTTCCACAGGCTGAGGAATTTCAGCTTCTTCTTCAGTGGCAGCCTGGGTATTCAATTCTTCATTTACATTTTCTTTAGCACTAGTGGCTGGAATATCTTCATGGACAGATGGTGTGGCATGTGGTTCATCAGATCCCATTTGAACTGTAGTTACTGGGGACTGGGAATTTGTTGCAACAGTGTGAGCAAAGGAGAGTTGGGGTGCTGATTTTCCCAAAAGTCATCATTCAGCACTGGTGTAGTACAACCAATGTCCACATCTTCATCTTCACACTTTTCTTGAACGTAGTCCTCTTCAGTAGTGATCTGAGGCATAGGTGATGAAACTATTGGGGTTGAAGGGATTGCATCCACTTCAATTTCTTCACCCAACTACTCTAACGAAGCAGCAGAAGGAATCTCTTCATCTGATTCACTTGGAATCACATATTCTTCATCAAAAGGAACAAGGTCCTTTGATGGCATGGATGAGACTGGAATGGCATCAATTGGATTTGCAAAAGAGCTAGTCAAGGGCTTCATCTTCTTCGAAGCTGAAGAATCTGATGAAGTTGATGCCTTCCTTTTCTTCATAGTTGCACGCTCTGTAGCCTTGGTCTTCTTCACATCTGATGCAGATGGAAGGATCAGAGTAGGTGTAGGCACAGGAGGAGCAGAGGAAATTGGTTGAACTTCTTCAGACACAACTGATGCAGTTGCCCTGATTTCTTCATTTTCTTCAGGCACAGCGGTTGAAACTTCAGTTGTCTTGGCAATTTCTTCACGTGCAACACTAGAGGTTGCCCTGGCAATTTCATCAGCGGCTGGAATGCAGTCATCAGCCCTGGTACTTTGAGTTTCTTCAGCAGCCTGAAAATCATCAGTGGTGCTGGCATTTTCGTCAGTCGGCTGAGCTGAAGCCTCAGCCTAAGGATTTTCTTGTTGCGTTGGGGCTACAACATTGGAAGTGAACTTCTCAGTCAAATTCACGAACCTGACTTTGGCTCCAAGCTAGTCAGCACGGTATACATCAAATTCATCACTGGGTTTCTTGATCTCATATTGAATAGTGACAAGTTCTTCAGTTGTCGTAGAGACAACGTTTTTCTTCAAGAAGCACTCCTTCCTGTACTGCACTTTCTTGAGCTGCCTAGCCTTCTCAAATTTCCATTTTTCTTCTTGGATGAAGGCAGTCAGCATATGACTTTGGACAGGAGTGAGTTTGAAATCAGGCATAGGAGTATTTGGATCCTCGTGCCAGAGATCAATGTAAACGAGGGTCAACTTGGGATCCAAAAGAAGAGGCACATTTGTGCCTTTGGCTCTAGCAGCCTTGAGTTGCCTGTCTCTGATGATTTCGACAAGTTCCTCATCATCAGTTTCGTCTTCATTAGACGGCACTTGGAAGGCAAGCTGCTTCTTGTGAGGACTTGGGCAAGAGCCTCGTCCAGCAGTGGCCTTTGTCTTCAGCAGAGATAGTCCAGTTGAAGAATTTGGTGCAGCTGAGGAACTAGCAGAAGCTCCTGAGGCAATAGAGATGCCCATTGTCCTTTGGCATGTGGCAAGATGCACAGGTGCAGAGGATTTGGACGGAGCAGCTGAGGACTTTGGCGGAGGATCTGAGGACTTGGGAGGAGCTAGAGCAGCTTGAGGAATTGGCCATGAGGGCTTTGAAGAATCTGGTCGTGAGGGAATTGCTGAGGAACTAGGTCATGAGGGCATTGAGGGTGAAGCACTTGGCTTATGAGTAGGCTTCTTTGCCATGGCCTTCTTTGGCTTGCTTGCAGAGGCCTCAGCAGTGGCAGCAGCAGTAGCAGAGTCTTTATTGAATTTCCTCACTGCTTCTCTTGCCTGTTTGGATAACTTGGCCTGGCACTTGGCCCATTCGTCAGGATAGTCCTCGCCGCGCTTGAGGCTGGTGGGATCTGCTACTTGGCCAAGTGCCAACGAAGGTCTTGGGCATGGAGGATTTAAAGCGAACTTCTTCATGTACTTGGGAGTAACATACATGTACTCCCTCCACTCTCTTGCCCATCTCCTCTCTATTCTTTGAATGCGCCCCTTGCGCTGATTTTTGTCCTCTTTGCCAAACATAGCCTCATCAGGAGTGCAATAATCCTTGTATATGTCATCAGGGATCTCAAAGGCAGTATTGACCTCAGGCCTCTTTCCTCCTTTCCGTGGCTTCTTTCCATCAGCCATTTTCTTCAGCTAAGGAATTTGGACAATTGAATTCTCTGAAGATGTATGCAACTTTTCTTCGAGGAACGCTACAAATGAGTTAAGTTGATGAGAACCTAGTGATTCAGCAGCGGACATGTGTACCTGTGAACAGAGTATAGTTGCGAGGAATTTGGAGAGGTCATATGTGTGCTCAGAAGGTTTTTCAAAAAGAATAAGTTTGAGGAATTTGACCACATGAGTCTTGAAGAATTTCACTGAGCGTTCTTTGTCTTAGGTTCCAGAGTTGTACAGATCAAAAATCCACACAATTGAGGAATCTTGAAGAAAAATGTTTCTTAGAGAAACGAATCAAGATTAGATGACATGTGAGGTGTTTTAGTGTGTGAGGATTTGAAGAAAAACATCTTTGAAGATTTTGTAGAAAACATTTGAATCAAAGAGGGTAGTAAAAGTAACTTTTAATTACCCTGAACTAAGAACACGACGAACTGGGAAGAGTAGATGTGAAGTTCGTCAGTTTAGATCTTCCACGCCCTAACTCGGCCGAGGAAGATAGCTACAGTGGTGGCGGAGTGAAGAATTCCGCAGCCGACGCGAGTACGATGGCGACGAGGTCGAGGCAGTGAAGCTCTTCCTCACCGGCGATGATGGAGTAGCGGCGGCGCAAGGGTTTGAGAAGCTCGAGCTGGAGTGAGGTTGAGCGGAGTAAAAGAGAAGTGAGGAAGGGGGGGTATTTATAGAAGGAGTGAAAAATTGTTCGCCCGAAGAATTTGGACGAACGTGCCCCTGACCATTCTCATTCGCTTGTCATGTGTCACCCACGTACTGAGAGGTGGAGATCGTGTGAGATCGTGCGTGAATAGATAAGTATTATCATGGGATGTGGAACGGTTTGAGCGGCAAAGCCGAAAATTTAGATAAGATAAGTTAAAAAGTTCTATTCGCAAATTTTTCAGCTGACAAGGACACAGTGAAGGTTTTGAACGAGTTTCAAATAGAACGCACATGAAGAATTTGTGAATAGAATGGGTTGAGTATAGCATAGAGGGGGAAGGGTCCAATCACATTCACTTAGCAGAAAAGGCAACTTGAAGAATTAGCAATAGGTGAATGTTGTAGAGGAGATAAACTTATATATATATATATGAAGAAAAACGACGGAAAAGGTGAAGGCAATGCAAAGTTGAAGAAAAATAACAACTGAGGAATTTCAAAACTGAGGAAAAACTCAAATTGAAGATTTTCAACTTTTGGTGGTGGCGTGACCCATCGTATAAGAATGATGATTTCAAACACCGCGTACAATTGTTGTAGGGCTCTGAGAATCAAATTCTTCATTAATTTCTTCACACTTAGTGTTAGTCTTCATTGATTGAACAAAAAAATGTTTCTTCTTGTGTTGCACATCTAAGTCATCAATTTTGCATAAGTGTTAGGATGAGTGTCCTTTTCAAAGAACATTCGAAGATTCTAAGATATTTAGCTCACACCCCAACTTGCTAAATCTCTTCTCATCCAAGGGCTTTGTGAAGATATAGGCTAGCTGTTCTTCAGTCTTCACATGCTCAATAGAAATGTCGCCCTTCAACACATGATCACGAAGAAAATGATGACGAATTTGAATGTGCATTGTCTTCGAGTGCTGAACTGGGTTGTGAGCAATCTTGATTGCACTCTCATTGTCACAGTAGAGAGGCACATTCTTCATGTTGATGCCGTAGTCCTAGAGAGTTTGCTTCATCCATAGTAATTGAGCACATCAAGAACCAGCAGTAATATACTCAGCTTCAGCAGTAGACAGTGACACGGAGTTCTGTTTCTTCGAGGACCAACAGACCAAAGATCGTCCGAGGAAATGGCATGTGCATGATGTTGACTTGCGGTCCACACGATCGCCAGCATAGTTAGACTCTGAATATCCAATGAGATAAAAAGTCGAGCCCTTGGGGGTACCATAATCCAAGTGTTGGTGTGTGAGCTACATATTGAAGAATATGCTTCACAACCTTATGGTGTGATTCCTTCGGTGTAGCTTGAAATCGGGCACACATGCAAACACTAAGCATAATATCTGGCCTAGATGCACATACGTACAATAGAGAACCAATCATGGATCAATATACCTTTTGATCAAAGTTAAAACCATTTTCATCAGTGCATAGATGGCCATTTGTGGGCATTGGAATTTTGACCCCTTTGCAATCCTGCATGCCGAATTTCCTCAATATGTCCTTGAGGTATTTCTCCTGAGATATGAATATGCCATGGTGTTGTTGACGAATTTGAAGACCTAAGAAGAATTTCAAATCTCCCATCATAGACATTTGATATTCTTCACTCATCATATAGGCAAATTCATCACTCTAACGTTGGTCAGTACAGCCAAAGATAATATCATCAACATAAATTTGGCACACAAACAATTCACCATCATATGATTTAGTGAAAAGAGTAGGGTCAAGTGAACCGGGTTTGAAGCCTTTCTTCATGAGGAATTCCTTCAAAGTATCATACCATGCCCGAGGGGCCTACTTAAGGCCATAGAGGGCCTTATTGAGTCTGAAGACTTTGTCAGGATGCTTTGCATCTTCAAAACCTGGGGGTTGAGCAACATATACTTCTTCCTCAACCTTACCATTGAGGAATGCAATTTTCACATCTATTTGATATAGAGTGATATCATGATGGTTAGCATAAGCAAGTAATATGCGAATAGCCTCAAGTCTAGCAACAGGTGCAAAAGTTTCATTGAAATCAATTCCTTCAACCTGTGTGTAGCCTTGAGCTACAAGTCGTGCCTTATTCCTCACCACAAGGCCATTTTCATCTTACTTGTTGCGGAGATCCACTTTGTGCCAATGATACTGTGCTTGTGAGGATCTGGACATTTGACCAGTTCCCAGACGTTGTTGAGCTCGAACTGATGTAATTCTTCTTGCATAGCTTGAATCCACTCAGGCTCTAGAAATGCTTCATATACCTTACTATGCTATGTGATAGAGACAAAAGCAAAGTGCCCACAAAAGTTAGACAAATGTGAAGCTCTTGAGCGTGTGATGGGACCTGGTGCTTCAATGTCATCGATGATTTTCTCAATCTGCACTTCATTTGCAACGCGAGGATGAGCTGGTTGTCGTCGAGGAATTTGATCAGCATTTTCTTCAGGTGCATTAGCTCGACGTTCTTCGTGTTCTGTAATGAATTCTTCAGCAGATTCTTCGTTTGGAATGACATCCTCAGTAGCCTTGAACTTGATAGTTTCCTCAGGTGCTGGTTCATCTATCACAGAAGGTAGGTTCTCTCTTTGCGAGCCATTAGTTTCATCGAACCGCACATCTACAGTTTCAGCAATTTTGTGAAGAACATTGTTGAAGACTCTGTAGGTGTGTGAGTCCTTTCCGTAACCAAGCATAAAATCTTCATGTGCTTTCGGTGCAAATTTTGAGTTGTAATGAGGATATCTAATCCAACATTTAGCACCGAAGACTTTGAAATAACTCACATTGGGTTTCTTGTCAGTGAGGAGTTCATAAGCAGTTTTCTTGAAGAATTTGTGAAGATATACCCTGTTGATGATGTGGCATGCGGTATCAATTGCATCAATCTAGAAACGCCGAGGCGTCTTGTATTCATCAAGCATAGTGCGAGCCATCTCAGCAAGAGTCTTGTTCTTGTGCTCCACGACGCCATTTTGCTGAGGAGTATAAGGAGCAAATAACTCATGAGTAATACTGAGTTCATCAAGATAGTCATCAAGACCAGAATTCTTGAACTCAGTTCCATTGTCACTTCTGATGTGCTTGATCTTCACACCAAAGTTGGTTGAAGCCCTCGAAGAAAATCGTTTGAAGACTTCCTGTACTTCATGTTTGTAAGTGACAATATGTACCCATGTGTAACGAGAGTAATCATCAACAATGACAAAGCCGTATTGAGATGCATCATTTGAAACTGAAGAATAATGATTAGGACCAAAAAGATCCATGTGAAGCAATTCAAATGGTCGAGTAGTAGTCATGATTGTCTTCGTTGGATGCTTGGCCTTGGTCATCTTTCCAGCTTCAGAGGCTCCGCACAAGTGATCCTTGAGGAATTTGACATTCTCAATGCCAATGACATGCTCCTTCTTCACAAGCATGTGTAAATTCTTCATGCCTGCATGACCAAGTCGTCGATGCCATAGCCAGCCTTCTGAAGCTTTTGTAAGTAGGCATACGGCTGGTTAAGGTCCTGTAGAGAAATCAACAATATACAAGTCTCCTCTCCTAAAGCCTTCGAAGACTTTGGAATTGTCAGCTTCCAAGACCACAACACAACGATACTTGCCAAAGACAACAACCATGTCAAGATCACAAAGCATTGAGACAGACATGAGGTTGTATCATAGGGACTCGACAAGCATGACCTTGTCCATGGGTCGATCCCTTGTGATCGCAACCTTACCTAGACCAAATACCTTGCTTTTTCCTTTGTCTGTGAAGATGATATGCTTCAGATGCAATGGAGATAAGGGAGCATTCATCAATAGATTCTTGTCACCGGTCATGTGATTTGTACATCCACTATCGAGGACCCACTCACTGGCTTTGGGTTGATCATCCTGCAGATGAATTAGTGTAGCTTACGAACTCATATACTTCATTAGTGAAGAATATGACATCACAATTCATCAGATCAATTTCATCAAGTAATAGAACAGGTAAAACAATATGAGGACGTGAGAAATGAAAGTTCATTTCTTCAATGATTAGCCTGCGTCCCTTCAGGCAATCTCAGGTCTCCAGCAAATTCTTCAGACGTTTATGCACGTCTGGAGACCTGACCCTGTAGAAGAAATTAGTTCTTTTTCTTCACCACCCACATCTGAAGGGGTGGCAAAGAGTTCATCACTCTGCGAGATCCATACGAGAAAGGTGGCATAGAAGCCAGTCCATTTCGTTTCACATAAGAGGAGTTAGGATAAGAATATGAATAAGCAGAGAAATTCTTCGAAGACTTATGAACATAATGGTTGGAAGAATAATGCTCATATTCATAGCCCTTAGCTCTTCCCTGCAAAACAGAGGTGTTAGCACGATGATGTTCATATGAGGACTTTGATCCTTTTGAGGAATTTGATCCACGTGAGGAATTTGGTCCGTATGAGGACTTGGATCCATATGAAGAATTTGGTCCATATGAAGAAGTTGATTTGGGGTTCCTATTCTTCACTGGTGGTGTCATGATGACATTCACCTGAAGATTTTCAAGGCATCTTTTGGGAACCCAGATTTTCTTCATAGGGGAACCGTTCCTGCAGTTAGTGCCAACATATCTAACAAATACATCACCATTCTGATTTTTGAACAGTTTATAGTTGGAGTCAACTGACTCATCAGCAGAATGAGGAGATTCACATGCAAAGCCAGATAAATTGGATGGATCAACTGGAGGTCCCTTTGCAGCAACCCATGAGGTTTGGGGGTACTGCTCAGGCTTCCAATATGTACCATTAGCATTGAGTTTCCTCTCAAAGGCAATACCCTCTTTCCTAGGGTTCCTGTTGAGGATCTGCTTTTTAAGCACATCACAAAGAGTTTGATGCCCTTTGAGGCTTTTGTACATGCTTGTCATGTACAATTCCTTCAGCCCTGCATCATCAGTGATACTAGCAATGTTCTCAGATGAGGAATTAGTGATAGCAGAGACAGGTGAAGAATTTGTAGCATTAGAAGTATTTGAACATTCAGGTGAAGAATTAGCAAATTCACGTTCAATGCACTTTAAACATGGAGGAACAAATTCTTCCTGAGCAGCGCTGATTTGTTGAGTAAGTAATGAATCTCGCTCCTTCTGAAGATCTTCATAACTCACTCTTAGCTTTTCAAGATCTTGCTTTCTTAGAAAAAATTCATAAGAAAGCTTCTCATGATCAGATAAGAGAGTGTTATGATTACCTTGATGGTTGTCAAACCTAGACTGAAGTCTCTGAAGACTCTCAGCCAAGGCTTTCGACTGATCCATTTCTTCACCCAACATATCATCGCTCTTATTTAGCATGTATTGAACTTTTTCCAAAGCTCTTTGTTGTTTAGTGGCAAGGGAAGCAAGTTTGACATAGCTGGGTCCAAATTCATCACCAGATTCATCATCACTGGATTCAGATAGATAGCATTCAGTTACCTTTGCATCTTTTGCCATAAGGCATGGTGTAGAAGATGATGATTATGGTTCGAACGTCATCCCTTTGAGTGATTCCTTGAAGTCCTCAAACCAAGGATCATGACGGGTTCAATGACCTTCATAGACCTTAGAGAGATGGTCCCAGATAAGCTTCGCATGATTGAGATGCATCATGTTCCTGAACTGATTTTGAGACAGACAGGAGCAGATGACGTCCTTCACCGTGAGGTTGTGAAGGGTGAACTTGCGAATGTCATCAGCTTCTACCATCTTGCACAGATCGGTAAGACCAATCTCAGTGACGGTCCACAGTTCACTATTCATCGCCATGAGATGCTTCTTCACCATGGCCTTCCACTTGGGATAATCGTGACCGTCAAAGATGGGGCATGACACGGTCTTCAATCATATGGTCGACATAACAAAAACTCCAGGCGGTTAAACCAAAATCACACAGAAGAAGGGAGTACCTTGCTCTGATACCAATTGAAAGTGCGTTATATCGACTAGAGGGGAGGGTGAATAGGCGATTTTTATGAATTCTTCACTGAGGAATTTGCGAGTGAGGAAATTCCTTAGTGAAGAACTACTTGCAGCGGAATAAGTACTCAAAAGTAAACATAATAGAACACAAGCATGGTCATAATGATGAAATGAAGACGAGCATAGAGTACAGAAAGCGTAAACATAGGATAACACAGGATGAAGACAAACAGACTGAAGAAATTGAACTGAGGAAATTGAGAAAGTCTTCAGTCAAAGTCTTCAAACACAGATAAGAACAAGTGCACAACACAGTTATGAGGAAATGGAAGAGTTGAGGAAATAGAACCAATAAGCTTGGTGAAGACAATGATTTGGTAGACCAGTTCCAACTGTTGTGTTAGTTGTACGTCTGGTTAGAGCGGCTAGGTATTTAAACCTAAGGACACACAGTCCTGGACACACAATCCTCACCATATTCTCCTTGAGCTAAGGTCACACAGACCTCGCCCAATCACTCGTGGTAAGTCTTCAGGTGACTTCCAAACCTTTACAGACTTGGTCACTTGGCGATCCACAATTCGTCTTGGATGCTCTAGACAATGACGCCTAACCGTCTGGAAGAAGCACAGTCGCGTCGGATCCATGCAGGATCAATCTCTTCAGTGATGCTCAATCACTTTGGGTTTGAAGGTGTTTGGGTTTGGGTTTTCCTCACTTGATGATTTTCGCTCAAAGTCCTCGGAGGATGGGATGCTCTCAAATGACAAGTGTCAGTTTTTCTCGGAGCAGCCAACCAACTACTAGTTGTAGGGGGCGGCTATTTATAGCCTAGGGAGTAGCTCGACATGATAAGACATAAATTCCCTTCAATGATATGACCGTTAGGTGGGTAGATATTTTGGGACAGTTGGCACAAGGCACAACAATGGTTGGAAATTTGAGTATAAAATTCCTCAGGGCTATCATGTTCCTCACTGTGTAGGCAATCCGCACTAGCGAATTCCTAACTCCTCAGTCTGAACAAATTCCTCAGAGACCAGAAGAACTTTGTCTCTGTCACTGAAGAATATGACTGAACTGTATGAGATTTCCAATGGCTTCACTCGAAGGGATTGGTAGGTGTAGGATTTTGAGTTGAGAATCACATGGAAATTTTTCCTTATTATTTCCTCGACCCCCTTTAACAATACGGTGTTTCCTATGACTCAAGAAAGAAAAAATGAAACTACGAAAACAAAAGTATTCACGCTTCATGTCCCTCGATTGAATGCCATGTCTTCAAGGTCACACCAATTTCTTCACTTTAAGTCTTCAAAAAGTCTTCAGAAATCCAAAGTCTTCAATCGAAGAACTTCATTTTTAGGGGTCGACTTTCTCTGTAAATATCAAACTCCTCATAGACTTATAGACATGTGTACACTTAAAAACACATTAGTCCCTTAACCTATAAGTCTTCAATACACCAAAATCACTAAGGGGCACTAGATGCACTTACATGGGTGTATGCTTGGATGAAATCTCTCTCAAGAACTCTCACAATTCTCTTCAGGGTCTAGCACGAGAACTGTTGGGGATATTCCCCACGACCAAGACCCGGCTCATAAGGATAAGCCACCCTGAGCCTTAAGTCATCTCAGATCCTAACCCGGCTGGTGAGACCCGGCGGACAGTTGTAAGCCGACAGATAGTCTTTAACCCAGTGGATAGTGTTGAGGATCGTAGCAGAAATTTAAAATTTTCTACGCATCACCAAGATCAATCTATGGAGTAATCTAGCAACGAGGGTAAGGGAGTGCATCTACATACCCTTGTAGATCGCTAAGCGGAAGCGTTACTAGAACGCGGATGAGGTAGTCGTACTCGTAGCGATTCAGATCGCGGTCGATTCTGATCTAAGCGCCGAACAACGGCGCCTCCGCGTTCAACACATGTGCAGCCTGGTGACGTCTCCCATGCCTTGATCCAGCAAGGAGAGAGGGAGAGGTTGGGGAAGATTCTGTCCAGTAGCAGCACGACGGCGTGGTGGTGGTGGAGGAGCGCAGTACTCCAGCAGGGCTTCGCCAAGCACTACGAGAGACGAGGAGGGAGAGAGGTAGGGCTGCACCTTGGGAGAGAGAGACTCGTGTGTTGAGCAGCCCCAAAACCTCCACTATATATAGGGGCAAGGGCAAGGGGAGGCACCCTAGGGTTTCCCCTCGGGGGGGGGGGGGGGCGGCCAGGGAAGATGGGATCTCCCCTTTGAGTGACTTGGCCCCCAAGCCAGGAGGTGGGAACCCTAGATGAGGCGCCCCAAACCCCCTGGTCACGTGGGAATAGGTGAGGGGGGCACAGCCCCTTAGTGGGCTGGTTTTCCCCCTTCCCTTGGCCCATGAAGCCCGCCAACACTTGCCGGGGCTCCCGAAACACCTTTCGGTCATGCTGGTCATCACCCGGTACCTCCGGAACACTTCCGGACTCCAAAACCCTTTGTCCAATATATCAATCTTCTCCTTCGGACCATTCCAGAACTCCTCGTGACATCCGAGATCTCATCCGGGACTCCGAATAACATTCAGTAACCACGTACATACTTTCCCTATAACCCTAGCGTCGTCAAACCATAAGTGTGTAGACCCTACGGGCTCGGGAATAATGCAGACATGACCGGGACATCTCTCTGGTCAATAACCAACAGCGGGTTCTAGATACCCATGTTGGCTCCCACATGTTCCATGATGATCTCATCGGATGAACCACGATGTCAAGGATTCAGTCAATCACGTATACAATTCCCTTTGTCTACCGGTATAGTACTTGCCCGAGATTTGATCGTCGGTATCCCGATACCTTGTTCAATCTCGTTACCGGCAAGTCTCTTCACTCGTTCCATAACACATCATCCCGTGATCAACTCCTTGGTCACATTGTGCACATTATGATGATGTCCTACCGAGTGGGCCCAGAGATACCTCTCCATTTACACGGAGTGACAAATCCCAGTCTTGATTCATGCCAACCCAACAGACACTTTCGGAGATACCCGTAGTGCACCTTTATAGCCACCCAGTTACCTTGTGGCGTTTGGTACACCCAAAGTATTCCTACGGTATCCGGGAGTTGCACAATCTTATGGTCTAAGGAAATGATACTTGACATTAGAAAAGATTTAGCAAACGAACTATACGATCTTGTGATAGGCTTAAGATTGGGTCTTGTCCATCACATCATTGTCCTAATGACGTGATCCCGTTATCAATGACATCCAATGTCCATGGTCAGGAAACCATGACCATCTATTGATCAACAAGCTAGTCAACTAGAGGCTTACTAGGGACATGTTGTGGTCTATGTATTCACACATGTATTACGGTTTCCGGTTAATACAATTATAGCATGAACAATAGACAATTATCATGAACAAGGAAATACAATAATAACCATTTTATTATTGCCTCTAGGGCATATTTCCAACAGTCTCCCACTTGCACTAGAGTCAATAATCTAGTTCACATCACTATGTGATTCCAATGAATCCAACACCCATGGGGTTTGTTCATATCTTGATTGTGAGAGGGGTTTATTAGTCAATGAGTCTGAACCTTTCAGATCCATGTGTGCTTTATAAATCTCTATGTCATCTTGTAGATGCAGCTATCATGCGCTACTTGGAGCTATTCCAAATGACCGTTCTACTATACGAATCCGGTTTACTACTCAGAGTCATCCGGATTAGTGTCAAAGTTTGCATCGACGTAACCCTTTACGATGAACTCTTTTACCACCTCCATAATAGAGAAAATTCCTTAGTCCACTAGTTACTAAGGATAAGTTCGACCGCTGTCATGTGATCCATTCCTGGATCACTCTTGTACCCCTTGACTGACTCATGGCAAGGCACACTTCAGGTGCGGTACACAGCATAGCATACTGTAGAGCCTACGTCTAAAGCATAGGGGACGACCTTCGTCCTTTCTCTCTCTCTTCTGCCGTGGTCAGGTCTTGAGTCTTACTCAATATTCACACCTTGTAACACAGCTAAGAACTCCTTCTTTGTTGATCTATTTTGAACTCCTTCAAAATCTTGTCACAGTATATATTCATTCGAAAGTACTATTAAGCGTTTTTGATCTATCCTTATAGATCTTGATGCTCAATGTTCAAGTAGCTTAATCCAGGTTTTCCATTGAAAAACACTTTTCAAATAACCCTGTATGCTTTCCAAAAATTCTACATCATTTCTCATCAACAATATGTTAACAACATATACTCATCAAAAATTCTATAGTGCTCCCACTCACTTCTTTGGAAATACAAGTTTCTCATAAACTTTGTATTAACCCAAAATCTTTGATCATCTCATCAAAGCGTACATTCCAACTCCGAGATGCTTACTCCAGTCCTTAGAAGGATTGCTGGAGCTTTGCATACTTGTCAGCATCTTTCAGGATTGACAAAACCTTCTGGTTGTATCACATACAACCTTTCCTCAAGAAAAATGTCGAGGAAACAATGTTTTTTACATCCTATCTGCAAGATTTCATAAATAATACAGTAACTGCTAACATAATTCCAACAGACTCTTAGCATCGCTACGAGTGAGAAAGTCTCATCATAGTCAACTCCTTGAACTTGTCGGGAAACATCTTAACGACAAGTCGAGCTTTCTTAATGGTGACACTTACCATCATTGCCTGTCTTCCTTTTAAAATCCATCTGCACCCAACAGTCTTATGACCATCAAGTGGTTCTTTCAAAGTCTATACTTTCTTTTATACATGGATCCTCTCTCGGATTTTATGGCCTCGAGCCATTCTTCAGAATCTGGGCCCACCATCACTTCTCCATACCTCGTAGGTTCATTGTTGTCTAGCAACATGACTTCCAAGAAAGGATTACGTACCACTCTGAAGTAGTATGCATCCTTGTCGACCTATGAGGTTTGGTAGTGACTTGATCTGAAGTTTCATGATCACTATCATAAGCTTCCACTTCAATTGGTGTAGGTGCCACAGGAACAACTTCCTGTGCCCTGCTACACACTAGTTGAAGTGACGGTTCAATAACCTCATCAAGTCTCCACCATCCTCCCACTCAATTCTTTCGAGAGAAACTTTTCCTCGAGAAAGGACCCATTTCTAGAAACAATCACTTTTGCTTCCGGATCTAAAATAGGAGGTATACCCATGAAAGTACCTTTCTACACCTGAGCTCATATGCTCCTGCTATGAACAGTAGAATAAATAAAATAGAAAAACATTTCAAAAAATTCTGAATTTTTTTGTGACATACTTTAAAAAATGTTTGTTGTGCATGCAAAATTTCATCACGAAATCACATTGGTGAAGGTTGTCGCAAAAAAACAAAATCAGAGCTCCAGGATGCGTTTGAAAGTAACATTTTAAGAGTATTGTTTTTGTTTTTTTACCATGCCTTCCACCAGTGTCATTTCATGACGAAATTTTGCATGCACAACAAACATTTCTTAAAGTATGTCACAAAAAGTTCAGAATTTTTTGAAATGTTTTTCTATTTTATTTATTTTACTGTTCATAGCAGGAGCATATGAGCTCAGGTGTAGAAACTCCACGTCCGTATACCCAACTATTTTTGGGTATTCTATGAAGATGCATTTATCCGCTTTGGGTTCGAGCTTATCTGCCTGAAACTTTTTCACATAAGCATCGCAGCCCCAAACTTTTAAGAAACAACAGCTTAGGTTTCTCTAAACCATAGTTCATACGGTGTCGTCTCAACGGAATTGTGTGGTGCCCTATTTAAAGTGAGTGCGGTTGTCTCTAATGCCTAACCCATAAACGATAGTGGTAATTCGATAAGAGACATCATTGTATGCACCATATCCAATAGGGTGCAGTTGTGATGTTCGGACACACCATCACACTATGGTGGTCCAGGCGGTATTAGTTGTGAAACAATTTCCACAATGTCTTAAGTGTGCCAAACTCGTAACTCATATATTCATCTCTATGATCATATCATAGACATTTTATCATCTTGTCACGGTGATCTTCAACTTCACTCTGAAATTACTTAAACCTTTCAATAATTCAAACTTGTGTTTCATCAAGTAAATATACTCAGCATCTACTCAAATCATCTGTGAAGTAAGAACATAACGATATCCACTGCGTGCCTCAACACTCATTGGACTGCACACATCAAAATGTATTACTTCCAACAAGTTGCTTTCTTGTTTCATCTTACTGAAAACGAGGCCTTTCAGTCATCTTGCCCATGTGGTATGATTTGCATGTCTCAAGTGATTAAAAATCAAGTGAGTCCAAACGATCTATCTGCATGGAGTTTCTTCATGCATATCTACCAATAGACATGGTTCGCATGTCTCAATGTTTTCAAAACGAGTGAGTCCAAAGATCCATCAACATGGAGCTTCTTCATGCATTTTATACCAATATCACTCAAATGGCAGTGCCACAAGTATGTGGTACTATCATTACTATCTTATATCTTTTGGCATGAACATGTGTATCACTACGATCGAGATTCAATGAACCATTCATTTTAGGTGCAAGACCATTGAAGGTATTATTCAAATAAACAGAGTAACCATTATTCTCCTTAAATGAATAACCGTATTGCGATAAACATAATCCAATCATGTATATGCTCAACGCAAACACCAAATAACAATTATTTAGGTTTAACACCAATCTCGATGGTAGAGGGAGCATGCGATGCTTGATCATATCAACCTTGGAAACACTTCCAACACATATCGTCATCTCACCTTCAGCTAGGCTCCGCAGCCTTTTATTTCGAGTTACTAACACTTAGCAACCGAACCGGTATTTATTACCCTGGTGCTACTAGGAGTACTAGTAAAGTACACAATAATATAACGTATATTCAAAATACTTCTGTCGACCTTGCCAGCCTTCTCATCTACCAAGTATCTAGGGTAGTTCTGCTTCAGTGACCGTTCCCCTCATTACAGAAGCACTTAGTCTCAGGTTTGGGTTCAACCTTGGGTTTCTTTACTAGAGCAGCAACTGATTTGCCATTTCATGAAGTATCCCTTCTTTCCCTTGCCCTTCTTGAAACTAGTGGTTTTACTAACCATCAACAATTGATGCTCCTATTTGATTTCTACTTTCACGGTGTCAAACATCGCGAATTGCTCAAGGATCATCATGTCTATCCCTGATATGTTATAGTTCATCACTAAGCTCCAATAGCTTGGTGGCAGTGACTATGCAAAACTATCACTATCTCATCTGGAAGATTAACTCCTAGTCGATTCAAGCGATTGTAGTACTCAGACAATCTGAGCACATGCTCAACGATTGAGCTTTTCTCCCTTAGTTTGAAGGCTTAAGAAACTTGTCAGAGGTCTCATACCTCTTGACGTGGGCACTAGTCTGAAATCCCAATTTCAGTCCTTGGAACATCTCATATGTTCTACGACGTTTCAAAAACGTCTTTGGTGCCATAATTCTAAACTGTTAGCATTACGCACTGAACTATCACGTAGTCATCAAAACGTGTATGTCAGATGCTTCCCAACATCTACAGACGACGCTCGAGGTTCAACACACTGAGCGGTGCATTTAAGGACATAACCCTTCTATGTAGCAATGAGGACAATCCTCAGTTCACGGACCCAGTCCGCATAATTGCTACTGTCAACTCTCAACTAAATTTTCTCTAGGAACATATCTAAAACAGTAGAACCAAAGCGTGAGCTACGACATAATTTGCAAAGACCTTTTGACTATGTTCATGATAATTAAGTTCATCTAATCAAATTATTCAATGAACTCCCACTTAGAGAGACATCCCTCTAGTCATCTAAGTGATACATGATCCGAGTCAACTAGGCCGTGTCCGATCATCACGTGAGACGGACTAGACATCATTGGTGAACATCTTCATGTTGATCGTATCCACTATACGACTCATGTTCGACCTTTCGGTCTTCCGTGTTCCGTGGCCATGTCTGTACATGCTAGGCTCGTCAAGTTAACCTAAGTGTATTGCATGTGTAAATCTGGCTTACACCCGTTGTATGCGAACGTTAGAACCTATCACACCCGATCATCACATGGTGCTTCGGAACAACGGACCTTAGCAACGGTGCACAGTTAGGGGAACACTTTCTTGAAATTATTGCGAGGGATCATCTTATTTATGCTACCATCGTTCTAAGCAAATAAGATGTAAACATGACAAACATCACATGCAAATCATAAAGTGACATGATATGGCCAATATCATCTTGCGCCTTTGATCTCCATCTTCGAGGCGCGGCATGAACACCATCGTCACCGGCATGACACCATGATCTCCATCATCGTGTCTTCATGAAGTTGCCTCGCCAACTATTACTTCTACTACTATGGCTAACAGTTAGCAATTAAAGTAAATTAATTACATGGCATTTTCATTGACACGCAGGTCATAAATAAATTAAGACAACTCTTATGGCACCTGCCGGTTGTCATACTCATCGACATGCAAGTCGTGATTCCTATTACAAGAACATGATCAATCTCATACATCACATATATCATTCATCACATCCTTTTGGCCATATCACATCACATAGCATACCCTACAAAAACAAGTTAGACGTCCTCTAATTGTTGTTGTATGTTTTACGTGGCTGCTATGGGTTTCTAGCAAGAACGTTTCTTACCTACGCAAAACCACAACGGTGATATGCCAATTGCTATTTACCCTTCATAAGGACCCTTTTCATCAAATCCGATCTGACTAAAGTGGGAGAGACAGACACCCGCCAGCCACCTTATGCATAAAGTGCATGTCAGTCGGTGGAACCTGTCTCACGTAAGTGTACGTGTAAGGTCGATCCGGGCCGCTTCATCCCACAATGCCGCCGAATCAAGATAAGACTAGTAACGGCAAGCAAATTGAACAAATCATCGCCCACAATTACTTTGTGTTCTACTCGTGCATAGAATCTACGCATAGACCTAGCTCATGATGCCACTATTGGGGATCGTAGCAGAAATTTAAAATTTTCTACGCATCACCAAGATCAATCTATGGAGTAACCTAGCAACGAGGGGAAGGGGAGTGCATCTACATACCCTTGTAGATCGCTAAGCGGAAGCGTTACTAGAACGCAGATGAGGTAGTCGTACTCGAAGCGATTCAGATCGCGGTCGATTCCGATCTAAGCGCCGAAGAACGGCGCCTCCACGTTCAACACACGTGCAGCCCGGTGACGTCTCCCATGCCTTGATCCAGCAAGGAGAGAGGGAGAGGTTGGGGAAGACTCCATCCAGCAGCAGCACAACGGCGTGGTGGTGGTGGAGGAGCGCAGTACTCCAGCAGGGCTTCGCCAAGCACTACGAGAGACGAGGAGGGAGAGAGGTAGGGTTGCGCCTTGTGAGAGAGAGACTCGTGTGTTGAGCAGCCCCAAAACCTCCACTATCTATAGGGGCAAGGGCAAGGGGAGGCGCCCTAGGGTTACCCCTAGGGGGGGCGGCGGCCAGGGCAGATGGGATCTCCCCCTTTGGGTGACTTGGCCCCCAAGCCAGGAGGTGGGAACCCTCGATGGGGCGCCTCAAACCCCCTGGTGATGTGGGAATAGGTGAGGGGGCGCATAGCCCCTTAGTGGGCTGGTTTGCCCCCTTCCCTTGGCCCATGAAGCCCGCCAACACTTGCTGGGGCTCCCGAAACACCTTTCGGTCATGCTGGTCATCACCCGGTACCTCCGGAACACTTCCGGACTCCAAAACCCTTCGTCCAATATATCAATCTTCTCCTCCGGACCATTCCGGAACTCCTCGTGACGTCCAGGATCTCATCCGGGACTCCGAACAACATTCGGTAACCGCGTACATACTTTCCCTATAACCCTAGTGTCACCGAACCTTAAGTGTGTAGACCCTACGGGCTCGGGAATAATGCAGACATGACCGAGACATCTCTCTGGTCAATAACCAACAGCGGGATCTGGATACCCATGTTGGCTCCCACATGTTCCATGATGATCTCATCGGATGAACCACGATGTCAAGGATTCAGTCAATCCCGTATACAATTCCCTTTGTCTACCGGTATAGTACTTGCCCGAGATTCGATCGTCGGTATCCCGATACCTTGTTCAATCTCGTTACTGGCAAGTCTCTTTACTCGTTCCGTAACACATCATCCCGTGATCAACTCCTTGGTCACATTCTGCACATTATGATGATGTCCTACCGAGTGGGCCCAGAGATACCTCTCTGTTTACACGGGGTGACAAATCCCAATCTCGATTCGTGCAAACCCAACAGACACTTTCGGAGATACCCATAGTGCACCTTTATAGCCACCCAGTTACGTTGTGGCGTTTCGTACACCCAAATCATTCCTACGGTATCCGGGAGTTGCACAATCTCATGGTCTAAGGAAATGATACTTGACATTAGAAAAGCTTTAGCAGACGAACTATACGATCTTGTGCTAGGCTTAGGATTGGGTCTTGTCCATCACATCATTCTCCTAATGATGTGATCCCGTTATCAATGACATCCAATGTCCATGGTCAGGAAACCATGACCATCTATTGATCAACGAGCTAGTCAACTAGAGGCTTACTAGGGACATGTTGTGGTCTATGTATTCACACATGTATTACGGTTTCCGGTTAATACAATTATAGCATGAACAATAGACAATTATCATGAACAAGGAAATACAATAATAACCATTTTATTATTGCCTCTAGGGCATATTTCCAACAGATAGTTGTAAGCCGGCAGACAGTTATGACCCGACAGACAGTTATAACCCGGCAGATAGTTATGACCCGACAGACAGTTATAACCCGGCAAACAGTTATAACCCGACAAACAGTTATAACCCGGCAGACAGTTATGACCTGGCGGACAGTTATAAACCGGCAGACAGAGTTGCCTGGGGTTAATAAGCCCAAGATGTTAAGAAGCCCATGGGGAGAAGCCCGTGATGAGAAGTCGGAATAGGTTGAGTCTTAATCCGACTAGGACTCTACATGTAACCCACCCCTTCAACTTATATAAGGAGGGGTGGGGCACCCCAAGAGGGGGGAGGTAATCTTTAAGGCTAGAGACAATCAGAAGAGCCGGTTTATGCGGTGACTCCCTCATGAGCATAATGAGACCTAGCCACAAACAACATGTAGGGCTATTACCGGATGATGTTTCCCGGGACCCGAAGCTGTCTAAACCCTTGTCTTGTGTGTTAATCCACCTCGCGTCTCTCATCCCAAATAACCCCTCTCAAGCTACCACATAGATCCGTTGGCCTCACGACTAAGTCGTCACACTAGGACATCTGCCGTGACAATTCCACGACAGTTGGCGCCCACCGTGGGGCCTGCGCACGGTGGTGTTGAGTTCTTGGAGGGATTTCTCTAAAAGGATCGAGAAGTTTGCAACTTTAGAGATGAAGGAAAGATTGGTTTCGAAAGGATCTACATCAGCTTTAAGTTCGCTAGATCAAGATCAACAATTTTTCATGGGCATCAGTTCAATTAACAAAGATCATTAGGGAAAATCCTGAAGGTTTAGCGTCAAGTCGCCGCGTTCATCAGCAGGATCGATCTGCCGTCATCAGACGAGCTAAAACCAAGAGTACTTGGAAAGAGACCCGGACGTGGGCGAGTCAAAACTGCCACAACTCGGAAACTGTCCACGACCCGGACTCCTCGATTGAGTTTCCGCTGTCAAGCCGCCCGCGGACCTGGGCCACCGGGCCGAGGTGCCGTCGACCGCACCAGGCCGACATCGCCACTGCTTCGAGCCACCCTGTTGAGCCACGCGGTGCTTCACGCCTCCGCCGCCGTTTTCGCCCTTGCGGAAAGCCACCATCACATAAACCGAAGTCAGATGAGAATTCCAATTGTGCAAACACAAGACAAGTCTCAAGCGGGCCATCAAATCATGAGTTGGAGATTGTTTATGAAAAAAGAGATCAGAGAGATTAATTGTTAGCTCCATGACAGATGGATCAGGAGGTCAAAGCAACCACGACCACAACCAGACTTGAACTCCATCTTCAATTCTATTTCCGAGTCACTGTCCGGATTACCTCGCCTCGATACTCACCGCTGCTGCGCCCCGTCCCTGCGCGACTCGGCGGACGAGTCATTGGTCTTCACCAAGTCGCTGTTCTAAGTGCCTCCGAGTCATCCTCGTTCGTTTTCCTGCCATAAGCCCTTCTACTGCAGCTGCGCTTCGCCAGCACATCTCTGCATCGCCTTGAGCCGCCGTCGGACTCCACTTTAAACCGTCATCGATGCCACGGCCTTCCAGCTCCGTCAAGCCACGCCGGCCTCTACTCTGGGCCGCATCCGCACCCCTAAGTCGCCCAACGTCCTTGCCTCGCCTCTGAGAAACCTCGCCGCCAAGTCGTTGTGGCCGGGTTTCACCGACCTTGCGAGCCGGCCTGCTGCCTCCGCTGGCGCTGCCCTTGCCACTCCGGGCCATTGTCGTTTCCCCCTCTGCCACCTCCGTGCATGAGCCGGCCTTCGTTGTCTTCACTATATTGAGCCGCGGAGCCTCTGTCGAGTCGCCTGTCCGAGCGCTTCGCCACCTCCATGAGCCGCCTATCAATTGTGTTGGAAATATACCCTAGAGGCAATACTAAAATGGTTATTATTATATTTCCTTGTTCATGATAATTGTCTATTATTCATGCTATAATTGTATTAACCGGAAACCGTAATACATCTGTGAATACATAGACCACAACATGTCCCTAGTAAGTGATGACCCACAATTATAGGGGATATATCATAGTCCTTTTGATAAGTAGGAGTGTCGAACCCAACGAGGAGCAGAAGGAAATGATAAGCGGTTTCCAGCAAGGTATTTTCTGCAAGTACTAAAATAAGTGGTAACAGATAGTTTTGTGATAGGATAATTTATAACGAGCACTAAGTAACAAAAGTAATAAAATGCAGCAAGGTGTCCCAATCCTTTTTGTAGCAAAGGACAAGCCTGGACAAACTCTTATATGATGTAAAGCACTCCCGAGGACACATGGGAATATCGTCAAGCTAGTTTTCATCATGTTCATATGATTCGCGTTCGGTACTTTGATAATTTGGTATGTGGGTGGACCGATGCTTGGGTGCTGCCCTTACTTGGACAAACATCCCACTTATGATTAACCTCTATTGCAAGCATCCGCAAATACAACAAAAGTATTAAGGTAAACCTAACCATAGCATGAAACATATGGATCCAAATCAGCCCCTTACGAAGTAACGCATAAACTAGGGTTTAAGCTTCTTTCACTCTAGCAACCCATCATCTACTTATTACTTCCCAATGCCTTCCTCTAGGCCCAAATAATGGTGAAGTGTCATGTAGTCGACGTTCACATAACACCACTAGAGGAGAGACAACATACATCTCATCAAAATATCAAACGAATACCAAATTCACATGACTACTAATAGCAAGACTTCTCCCATGTCCTCAGGAACAAAAGTAACTACTCACAAAGCATAAACATGTTCATAATCAGAGGGGTATTAATGTGCGTATAGGATCTGAACATATGATCTTCCACCAATTAAACCAACTAGCATCAACTACAAGGAGTAATTAACACTACTAGCAACCTAGCACCAATCCTGGACATGAAGACAAGAATTGGATACAAGAGATGAACTAGGGTTTTGAGATGAGATGGTGCTGATGAAGATGTTGATGGAGATTACCCTCTCCCGATGAGAGGAGCGTTGGTGATGGCGATGGCGATGATTCCCCCCTCCGGGAGGGAAGTTTCCCCGGCAGAACAGCTCCGCCAGAGCCCTAGATTGGTTCCGTCAAGGTTCCGCCACGTGGCGGCGGAGTTTCATCCGAGAAGATGGCTTGATAATTGTTTCCCATTGAAAGACTCCATATAGCAGGGGGGCCACGAGGTAGAGGGCGCGCCCAGGGGGGTAGGGCGCGCCCCCACCCTCGTGGGAAGGGTGTGGGCCCCCTAGTGAGGTTCTTGCGCTCAGTATTTTTTATATATTTGGAAAACATCATCCGTGAAGTTTCAAGGCTTTTGGAGTTGTGCAGAATAGGTCTCTAATATTTGCTCCTTTTCCAGCGCGGAATCCCAGCTGCCGGCATTCTCCCTCTTTATGTAAACCTTGTAAAATAAGAGAGAATAGGCATAAGTATTCTGACATAATGTGTAATAACAGCCCATAATGCAATAAATATTGATATAAAAGCATGACGCAAAATGGACGTATCAACTCCCCCAAGCTTAGACCTCGCTTGTCCTCAAGCGAAAAGCCGAAATCGAAAAATATGTCCACATGTTTAGAGATAGAGGTGTCGATAAAAATAAAATACGGACATGAGGGCATCATGATCATTCTTAGAACAACAACTTATAATTCTTGTCATATAATCTCTTATGCTAGAGTAATAATTTAATCACAATATCAAGTATGAATCGTAGACTTCATTGAAAACTAAGAAACTACAATCTCAGTCATTGAAGCAATTGCAATTTATAATAACATAGGAAAGATTCAATGTATAAGACCTTTTCAGCAAGTCCACATACTCAACTATCATATAATCTTTCACAATTGCTGACACTCACGCAATACTTATGGTTATGGAGTTTTAACCGGACACAGAGAAAGATAGGGGCTTATAGTTTTGCCTCCCAACGTTTTACCTCAAGGGTAATGTCAACAGTAATAGTTCATGAAAACTCACATCCAATTAGCCATATATACCAGGATCTTTCCAACATATTATGCTTGCCAAAGGATAAAATGTAAAAAGGAAGGGTGAATATCACCATGACTCTTATGTGATGTAGGAGATAAAAGTAAAAGATAGGCCCTTCGCAGAGGGAAGCAGAGGTTGCCATGCGCTTTTATGGTTGGACACACAAAATCTTAATGCGAAAGAACTTCACTTTATATTGCCACTTGTGATATGGACCTTTATTATGCAGTATGTCACTTTTATTACTTCCATATCACATGATCATATAAAGCTTATTTCCTCCACGCCAATCAATCATACATATTTAGAGAGCAATTTTTATTGCTTGCACCAATGAAAACTTACTTGATGGATCTTACTCAATCCATAGGTAGGTATGGTGTACTCTTATGGCAAGACTAGTTTAAGGGTATTTGGAAGCACAAGTAGTATCTCTACTTGGTGCAATGAATTTGGCTAGCATGAGGGGAAAGGCAAGCTCATCATGTTGGAAGATCCAAGACAATATAATTTATCTCAGATGTACGAAAACATAACCCATTACATTGTCTTCCTTTTCCAATGTCAACTCTTTAGCATGTCATATTTTAATGAGTGCTCACAATCATAAAAGATGTCCAAGATAGTATATTTATATGTGAAGACCTCTCTTTCTTTATTACTTCCTATTAATTGAAACGATGACCAAAACTATGTTTGTCAACCCTCAACAACTTTTATTCATCATACTCTTTCTATGTGAGCTCATTACTCTCCATAAGACTCATATGATCTCTTTGTTTCTTTTTATTTCTTCCTCTTTTTCTTTTATTCCTTTAGGATCATGGCAAAATAATCAAGCCCTTGACTCAACACTAATATTTATTATATAGCTCACAGACTCGATTACATAGAAGGATAATAAAGCAAAACTCACAACTAGATCATACTAAGAACTTTTATTCTACTAGATCGAGATATTACCAAACTGATCGAGCTAAGAAAAACGATAAAGATAAAAGTGATGGTGATACGATACCGGGGCACTCCCCCAAGCTTGGCGGTTGCCAAGTGGAGTGCCCATACCCATGTGATTATGTCTCTCTTTTCGGGGATGGTGATGTGATGTTCTTGGCGATGATGCCCCTCGAGATACGGTTCTCCTCCTCGAGCTTGTTGACTTGCTGCTTGAGGTCCATTATTTCCTTTTGGAGCTTTCCTGTAATAGCCAAAGCTCCCTGCACCCAAGGGTGCTGCATAGCTGCGGGAGAACCAGAGACACTCTTTTTCATATTCTCATAAGAAAGAAATCTAACATTGAAAGGGATAACCGAGTTTGGAATAGCCGAGCTCTGCAGTTCTCCCATTGTGAATCCATCTTGGAGGCGGGAAGTGACTTCTTGATCCTCTTCCATGGCATCTATCCTCTTCAAATCAGCCTCCATCTCTTCCTCCGTTGCTGGCCCAAAGAGGTTAGCATTGTTGTTTGTTGTTGATCTCGGTGCCGGATGAGATACCCGGCTCTCCCCGACTGAATCTTGTGAAGACATCTTGCTCTAATCTGCAGCAGCAACAAAAGCTCGAAACAAAGAAAGGAGATTTTTGCGTGATACGGGAGTCAAAACCCCCGGGAGGTTATATAATGAATTTTTACCGACCAGAATATGTGTCGTGTACGAAAACGGAGTCCGGGGAGCACACGAGGTGCCCACGAGGTAGGGGGCGCGCCCTCCACCCTCCTGGAGCCCTCGTGTCCTTCCAGGACTACTGCTTATTTTTCTATTTTTCTAAATATTCCAAAACGGAGAAATATTGCCTTAAAAATTGTTTTGGAGTCAGTTTACTTACCGTACCACATACATATTCCTTTTCGGAGTCTGAAACGTTCCGGAAAGTGTCCCTTATGTATTCCTCCGGGGTTACGGTTTCAATAACATTGGTTTCAACATTTATGGGATTACCTGAGATATAGTGTTTGATTCTTTGACCATTCACCACCTTCGGATTTGTGCCTTCAGAGTTGTTGATTTTTATGGCACCGGAATGGTAGACCTCCTTGATAACGTAAGGACCTTCCCATTTAGAGAGAAGTTTTCCTGCAAAAAATCTTAAACGAGAGTTGTATAGCAATACATAATCACCTACATTAAACTCACGCTTTTGTATCCTTTTATCATGCCATCTTTTAACCTTTTCTTTAAACAACTTGGCATTTTTGTAGGCTTGGGTTCTCCATTCATCAAGTGAGCTAATATCAAATAACCTCTTCTCACCGGCAAGTTTAAAATCATAATTAAGTTCTTTAATAGCCCAATAAGCCTTGTGTTCTAGTTCGAGAGGTAAGTGCCATGCTTTTCCATAGACCATTTTATACGGAGACATACCCATAGGATTTTTATATGCAGTTCTATAGGCCCATAATGCATCATCAAGTTTCTTGGACCAATTCTTTCTAGACCTATTAACAGTCTTTTGCAAAATTAATTTGAGTTCTCTATTACTCAATTCTACTTGACCACTAGACTGAGGGTGATAAGGAGATGCATTTCTATGATTAACATCATATTTAGCAAGCATTTTACGGAAAGCACCATGAAGAAAATGGGAACCACCATCAGTCATTAAATATCTAGGGACTCCAAATCTTGGAAAAATAACTTCTTTAAGCATTTTAATAGAAGTGTTATAATCAGCACTACTAGTTGGAATAGCTTCTACCCACTTAGTAACGTAATCAACAACAACTAAAATATGTGTATATCCATTAGAGGAAGGAAAAGGTCCCAAACATCGAATGGTTCAATAACAAGTGAATAATTCATAAGCATTTCTTGACGTCTACTAATATTAACAATTCTTTGACATTCATCACAAGATAAGACAAACTTACGGGCATCCTTGAAGAGAGTAGGCCAATAAAAACCAAATTGTAGTACCTTATGTGCAGTTCTATCTCTAGCATGGTGTCCTCCATAAGCTTCGGAGTGACACTTGCGTAGGATTTGTTCATGTTCATGCTCAGGTACACAACGTCTAATAACACCATCTACTCCTTCTTTATAAAGATGTGGGTCATCCCAAAAGTAATGCCTCAAATCATAGAAGAACTTTTTCTTTTGCTGGTATGTGAAACTAGGTGGTATAAACTTAGCAACAATGTAATTAGCATAATCAACATACCATGGAGCAGTATGAGAAGCATTTATGACATTTAATTGCTCATCAGGAAAGCTATCATCAATAGGTAGTGGGTCATCAAGCCCATTTTCTAACCTAGACAAGTTGTCCGCAACGGGGTTCTCAGCTCCTTTTCTAGCAACAATATGCAAATCAAATTCTTATAGCAAGAGAACCCATCTAATAAGTCTAGGTTTAGCATCTTTCTTTTCCATAAGATATTTAATAGCAGCATGATCAGTGTGAATAGTTACTTTAGAATCAACAATATAAGGTCTAAACTTATCACAAGCAAATACAACTGCTAAGAATTCTTTTTCAGTAGTAGCATAATTTCTTTGAGCATTGTCTAGAGTTTTACTAGCATATTGAATAACATTTAGTTTCTTATCAACTCTTTGTCCTAGAATAGCACCTACAGCATAATCACTAGCATCACACATAATTTCAAAGGGTAAATTCCAATCAGGTGGCTGAACAATAGGTGCAGAGATCAATGCTTTCTTAATTATTTCAAATGCTTCTAAACAATCATCATCAAAAACAAATGGTATATCTTTTTGTAATAAATTAGTCAGTGGCCGAGAGATTTTTGAGAAGTCCTTAATGAACCTCCTATAAAAACCGGCATGACCAAGGAAACTTCTTATACCTTTGATGTCCTTGGGACATGGCATCTTTCAATAGCATCAACCTTGGCTTTATCAACTTCAATACCTCTTTCAGAAACTTTATGCCCCAAGACAATACCTTCATTCACCATAAAGTGGCACTTTTCCCAATTCAAGACAAGATTAGTTTCTTCATATCTCTGCAAAACTCGATCAAGGTTGTTCAAGCAATCATCAAAAGAAGATCCATAGACGGAAAAATCGTCCATGAAAACCTCACAAATCTTTTCACAAAAGTCAGGGAATATAGCCATCATGCATCTTTGAGAGGTAGAAGGTGCATTACATAAACCAAAAGGCATACGTCTATAAGCAAAAGTACCAAAAGGGCATGTAAAAGTAGTCTTTGATTGATCTTTGGCTGACACAGGCATTTGAGAGAAACCAGAATAACCATCTAGAAAGCAAAAATGTGTATGTTTAGATAATCTTTCTAGCATTTGATCGATAAAAGGTAAGGGGTAATGATACTTTTTAGTAGCCTTATTTAATTTGTGGAAATTAATTACCATCCTATAACCTGTAATAATTCTTTGAGGAATCAGTTCATCTTTATCATTAGGAACAACAGTAATACCTCCCTTCTTAAGGACACAATGGACAAGGCTTACCCACTCACTATCGGCAACGGGATAAATTAAATCTGCCTCAAGGAGCTTTAGTATCTCCTTTCTTACCACTTCTTTCATTTTAGGATTCAGCCAGCGTTGACGATCACAAACTGGTTTAGCATCTTCTTCCAAATTAATTTTATGTTGACATAGAGTGGGACTAATGCCCTTAAGTTCATCAAGAGTATACCCAATAGCAGCACAGTGCTTCTTCAGAGTTTTCAATAATATCTATTCTTCATGCTCTGAAAGGTTAGCACTAATAATAACAGGATATATCTTTTTCTCATCAAGATAAGCATATTTAAGAGTATCAGGTAACATTTTAAGCTCAAACACGAGATCACCCTTGGGTGGAGGAGGATCCCCTAGGATTTCAATAGGTAAATTATTTTTCAGAATAGGTTCCTGTTTAAATAATACTTCATCTAATTCCCTTCTTTCATTCATAAACATATCATTTTCATGGTCTAGCAAATATTGTTCTAAAAGGATCACTAGGAGGTACAACAATAGAAGAAAGACCAATAATTTCATCCTTACTAGGTAATTATTCTTCTCGGTGTTGTCTACTAAATTTATAAAAATTAAATTCATGAGTCATGTCATCTAAACCGATAGTAACAACATCTCTTTTGCAATCTATGGTGGCATTAACAGTATTTAAGTAGGGTCTACCAAATATAATGGACAAAAAATATCTTGTGGGGAACCAAGAACAAGAAAATCAGCAGGATATTTAGTTTTCCCACACAAGACTTCAACATCTCTAACAATTCTCATTGGTGAAATAGTATCTCTATTGACAAGTTTAATTGTGACATCAATATCTTCCATCTCAGCAGGTGCATATCTTCCATCTCAGCAGGTGCAATATCTATATCTATACCTATACTAATTACAGACTCCCAAAAAATTACCACGTTAATTAGAAATTATGAGCCGTTAATCTGGTGGGACCAAATTATTACGGTGTAGATTGACTCATATAATTCTTCGTCAAAATTTTGCTCCATTGTGAAAAAACTTTCCAAGGCCCACAATCTTTTGCGTTGGTTGTAAAAAACAATCCAGCTCAGACACGTTCGTGGTGTTATTACTATAACCGCTTCTTCGTCCCTATTTAAATTTTTAATCTGTTTAGCCAAAAAAAACACTATCTACTCATATCTCTAGCGGTCTCCTTCCATAAAGACAAAACGGGGGGGGGGGGGAATCTGATCGTCGTCTCGCCCAATCTTGTGGTGTCAGGGATCCTGGCGCCCCAGCCCTAGCTTTGCCGCCGAAGAAAGTCCCAACGCCCTCTGCCTTGCCACCTCGCCGCCCTCTGCCTCGCCACCTCCCTTCGTTCCGTTACACACCTCACACCTCTCACCGTCGAGGGCAACTGAATCGACGAAGCCGTTTCTAAGTGGGCGCTTGTGTGCGTGCGGCACACCGTCGAGGGCAGCGGGAACGACGAAGTCGTTTCTGTGTGGGTGCCCGTGTGCTGCGGCGCCACCGCTTTGCCAAGCGGCTGCAGGACTGCAGTGCGCCTTGCCTAGAGCGGCACGCATGGCTGGTGGCCCAGACATTAGAGGTGCTCTTGCAAGAGACGGAGATCCAAAAGTACTCCTTCCAGTACAAAACTAATCTATGTAAAGTGGCCTTTTCCTCTACCCAGGTCCAATATTGATTTGTCCATGTTTGAGGTAATCTATACCTATACTGAGCCAAATTTGTTGAACAAGGCTGCCAAGTTTCAGGTAATATTAGGCTGCTGGTCTAGCTGTTCACGTTCTTCAAACTGTTCTATTTTCTAGGGACGGTCTCCCCTCTATCCACTCAGCAACTCAACAGGGAAGTATCTATCCTGAATTTTCCGCACTATATAATTTTATGTATATAATATATCTCTAATAGTACCCTATCCAAAATGTTAGTGCCATTTCTGCAGTTTTGTGTGCCAGATTTGTGCCAAGTGCATTGCATATGTAAGTAATCTGGGCTAAACTAATCTTGAGATCATCCGTCAATTTTTATTACAACAGAAAGATGGTCCTTATCACATATATAGTACGCACTAGGCAATCACAATTCCTGGGCTGCTAACACAGATGGTGGTTGATAACAATTACATCAGGGTATACATTCTGCTATATTTTATATACTCAACATGAATACATGATTCAGTTCCCAGCCTGTATAATTATTCATTTAGGCTTTCAGTTCCAGTTATGGCCATGGACTGTGCACATGGTTCACAGAATAAAAAACTGCATCAAGCATTACATTTAGTTGCTTGGAGCATTTTCAATAAATATCCTATTATGGAAAAATCATTCACCTATTATGTGAATAAAGGGACACTATATGGCAAGGCGAACAAGCAGACCAAATAACACGAGTGATAGTAGTTCCAAGCTATTTTTACATATGCATTTCAGTGGACTATGTTATGATTGACCTTTTCTTAAACTTCAGAATGTTATATTGGTGTGAAATGATAATTTTCAAATTGTCACCTTTTTTGATAGTTCTGAAGAGGAAATTTGGAAAATTAAACTGGTGGTGAGTTCAATCAGGTGAAAATTGCAGGTCGAACATGAAAGGTTGGACAATCATCTTTGAAGATTGAAAATAACGTTTCATGAAGCAACCTTGAGGTATCAATCAATTCTCACGTTTTTTATTCATGTTTACTGTTTGCATCGCACAGCCAAATAACCATGGTGTATATCATTTTTTAGAAGGCAGGCTATCAAAAAGTGTTTCCTGCTGATTATAATTCTGTTCACCGTAGTCTCAAGTTTGTGATTCAATTTATGAACTGCACTGGGCTAGATACTATTGCTAAAAGTTGATGCTGACTGACACACAATAAGATCCTCCTGGAGCTGCCTTCACAGGGCATATCTCCTATCATGCATCTACTCATTCACACCGTAAATGATAAGTTTTTAAAAGGCTCAATACACAAATGGATCTGGATCTTATTGAATATCATATGTTAAAGAGTAATTTATCAGTTTACTCTGCCTGATACATTAAATATTTTCGTTTCTGTTTCTGTTCCATTTATGGGAGGAAATGGTCTCTTGACCATTTGGTTCATGTTAACTTAAACCGTATTTGAATGCCTATTGAATGTATGTTAGTTCAACCGGCATTAAACATTACCTTTTTATATTGTGCTGCTTACTATAGTTGCTTCCGTCGAGGAAACAACACCAAGGTACCCATTGAATTTTTGTCAGTTTAACCGATATTCCACTATTCCATATTTTGGTACTTTGCCATAGTTTTTTCCTCCCAAGAAACAACACCAAGAAAATATATTTTACCCTGTTTACAACAACATGATTGTTTCCAACAATAAAGATTGAGGCTATCTTATTGCATGTTTCTTTTTGCACCCAGCTGATCAGTTGCATAATATCCTTCTGAAATATGAATAAATTGGAAGAGATATATGAACCTATGTTGGGGTTGAGCAACCCGCTCCGATGCTCGCTCTGCTTTCCTTTAGCCGCCAGCCTGTGTACGACTAAGGGATAAGCTCTTATGTTGCTTTACCCTATCAATGAAAACATACACCCCTGAGCATATTCCCGTAGATACGAAACACTGTGCCTAAACTATGAAAGATATAATTTCTGTTTAAAATCCATCTCGCAGGTCTATCTTCTATCTACAGATAAATATATGTGTTATTTGTACGCCTTCTTTGTACTTCAGTAATCTTTATATGTCATGTCATGCTTGGCCATGGCAATTGGTAACACTGTCACCTCGGCTGGATAGCATCCTTATTATGTGCTTTAGTAGAGTGAGGTTCCTCTGTGATGCTACTGAGCTCGCGATTGACATGATTTCACCGTGCTAGGCCCCAAGGGTTGGTTAGAAACCTGAAGATACATTATGCTTGAATGACATTAGTACCAGAGTGATAAATCAACCCGATATTACTTGCATGATAGTTACTATTTGGAGGTATGCTAAAGATGGCACAATACACCCGGACAATTAGAATTCAAAAAAATTGTCGTTATTGTCCATTTGTCTCATACACTATGGGGATGGTGAGAAGAGATATATTTTAGCTATGCTCCAAGCTTTTGTAAAGTCAACCAAACCAACTTAATCCAAATCAGGACACTTTTTTTAATCTGGAATTGTGCTTATGATATTTTTTTACTTTGAAACTACACTATTGAATATAAGATCTCACAAATATGTTCAGGAAATGAACACCATTAAAAAGCCAATCATGATATGTCTCCTTAATTTATGCACTGATCTCAGTTTCTTCTACGCATTACTTTTTTAATAGATCGCCATATTATTTAATATACTTATCTCAGAAATACAAGTAAAATACACACTTTTGAAAGCTCACAATGTAACAGCATGATGGATTCATGCCTTTCAGATTAACAATCTCCCTTTTCTCTGTTACATTGTTTTTCTCTGCTCTCTATCAACACTGATATAATAAAATGTATATATACATTCTCCCACGACACACAGAAGGTCTTTAGAGACATCCATTATAATGGGCGAGACCTTTCCACACACACACACACACACACACACACAGATATATATATATATATATATATATATATATATATATATATATATATATTTCGACAGTTGTTACCACAATATATATCTCTTGTCAACATCTACGTATGATAGATGCATGGTGTATTTCTCTTCTAAATGCAGTATGATTGATGCAAAGTGTATTTTTATTCTAAATTAGTTACTTCATCAAATATATGTTGTAGGAAAAAGGATCGTGGAATAGCACATGAGGTGTATATTGTTGTTAGCATATGCCTACTTTGATGCATTGTATTTGCATACATATACCAAGTTTTTCATCAATTGTATATTGGAGGAGAATGGATGATCAAAAAGCAATCAAGGTGGCAAGGTGTTTGCGATTTACTGTATGAAATACTGAATATGCAGGAGTCATGATGCAATTGTATGACAATACATGTAGATATACGACTATTGTCATATCATCCATTGTATCTATCTATGACTCCTCAACTTCAACGTATATATCTTGAATAATACATTAATTGGTTGATGATGCTCTGCAGTGGCGACGACGTATGTGAGTTACCAAAAACCCTTCCATTCTCCCACCATATTCCCGAAACAAACAGTGCCACAAGGGAGATCTGAGTACTTCCCTTAGAGGCCTGAACTGTCTCCCTGCCTCCTGCTATCAGACCCTGAGCATAACAACATCTTGGCGGACAACCTCACTAACATTATACCATTGAAGCACCGAGCTCCAAATGATGGCGACAACACAAAAACCCAAGGAAAGATGTTGTGTCGTGTCCTTCTAAAGTTTGCGAAAACCACATGAAGCAACTTTCGAGTAAGGATCATATATTTGGGAACAGAATGTTAATGTGTCTAGCTCACGAGAAGCCAATGTATATATGAAATCTATTGCTGAATTATATATACTGTATTTTGTTGTGTGGGGAAGGTGTGAGATTTGTCAATGAAAAAAGGGCAGGTTTTGAAGTTTGCTATAGTACTATAGTACGTCATGCGTAAATATGGGTTGTGCATAGAACTTTGGCCAATTATCTCCTTCTCTTAAAGCTCTTCAATGATTGACACTTCATAACATTCAACTGGATACTAATTTGAGAGAACTATGAATAAGGAAATTTTAGAAGGAAGATACTTCCTTTTAGTCTCATGGTTGTGCAAGAATCACGATGGTTTGAAATAATAAACATGCAAGTTTCTCCTATATTATTCCTACATATTTTCATTTTCAATATATAATACTTGCTTTGTGGTTGTTTGTGTAAATGTGTAAATAGAAAATACTAGCCCGTGCACCCGCACGGGTTGACGACTAGTCATGCATAACTTCTTTGTATAAGGAATAAGGTATTGCACTAGCACTAGCACCCATATCACATAAGCCATGATAACAATGATCTCCTATTTTAACAGAAATAACAGGCATGCCTACCACAGGTCTAGGTTTATCGTTATCACGGGGTTTAGCAATTCTAGCAGTTTCATTACAGAAATAAATAACATGCCCATCTATATTATCAGACAAGAGATCTTTAACAATAGCAATATTAGGTTCAACTTTAACTTACTCAGGTGGTGTATATGTTTTAATATTGCTTTTACGAACCACAGTTGAAGCTTTAGCATGATCCTTTATCCTAACAGGGGAAAGGGGGGTTTCTCAACATAAGAAGTAGGAACAATAGGATCATTATAAGTGATAGTCTTTTCTTCAACTTTAATAGGTGCAGCTACTTTTACTTCTATGGGAGGATGATATTTAAACCACTTCTCCCTAGGGAGATCAACATAAGTAGCAAAAGATTCACAGAAAGAAGCTACTATCTCAGAGTCAAGTCCATATTTAGTGCTAAATTTACGAAAAATATCGGTATCCATAAAAGATTTAACACAATCAAAACTAGGTGTCATACCTGACTCCTTACCATTGTCGAGGTCCCAATCTTCAGAGTTGTGTTCAATTCTTTCCAATAAATCCCATTTGAATTCAATAGTCTTCATCATAAAAGAGCCAGCACAAGAAGTATCAAGCATGGTGCGATTGTTACTAGAAAGCCGAGCATAAAAAATTTGAATAATTATTTCTCTTGAGAGCTCATGATTGGGGCATGAATATAACATTGGTTTAAGCCTCCCCCAAGCTTGAGCGATGCTTTCTCCTTCGCGAGGCCAAAAATTATATATATAATTGTGATCACGATGAACAAGATGCATAGGATAAAACTTCTGATGAAATTCCAATTTCAATAATTTGTAATTCCAAGACATCATATCATCACAAAGCATATACCATGTCGATGCATCTCCCCTCAAAGATAAGGGAAAGATCTTCTTCTTAACAACATCTTCGGGTACACCAGCAAGCTTAAATAATCCACAAACTTGATCCACATATATCAAATGTTCATCATGATGTTTTGTTCCATCTCCTAGAAAAGGATTTGCTAGCAGTTTTTCTATCATACCGGAAGGAACTTCAAAGCAAGCATTTTCATTTTCATATTCATTTCATTAGGTTCGGTAGGTTGAGGACCAACTCTTTGCTCTACTAGCCGGGGTGAAGATACCCCGAACAAGCCCCTCAGAGGATTACCTTCCATGGTAACAAGTGACAGTAAATTTCAGCACACTATATAAATTTTTCCTTACCAAATTCCACCTACCAAAGGCGGTTCACTCCCCGGTAACGGTGCCAGAAAAGAGTCTTGATGACCCACAAGTATAGGGGATCTATCGTAGTCCTTTCGATAAGTAAGAGTGTCGAACCCAACGAGGAGCAGAAGGAAATGATAAGCGGTTTCCAGCAAGGTATTTTCTGCAAATACTGAAATAAGTGGTAACAGATAGTTTTGTCATAGGATAATTTGTAACGAGCAATAAGTAACAAAAGTAAATAAAGTGCAGCAAGGTGGCCCAATCCTTTTTGTAGCAAAGGACAAGCCTGGACAAATTGTTATATGATGTAAAGCGCTCCCGAGGACACATGGGAATATCCTCAAGCTAGTTTTCATCATGTGCATATGATTCGCGTTCGGTACTTTGATAATTTGGTATGTGGGTGGACCGGTGCTTGGGTGCTGCCCTTACTTGGACAAACATCCCACTTATGATCAACCTCTATTGCAAGCATCCGCAAAAACAACAAAAGTATTATGGTAAACCTAACCATAGCATGAAACATATGGATCCAAATCAGCCCCTTACGAAGCAACGCATAAACTAGGGTTTAAGCTTCTGTCACTCTAACAACCCATCATCTACTTATTACTTCCCAATGCCTTCCTCTAGGACCAAATAATGGTGAAGTGTCATGTAGTCGATGTTCACATAACACCACTAGAGGAGAGACAACATACATCTCATCAAAATATCGAACGAATACCAAATTCACATGACTACTAAGAGCAAGACTTCTCCCATATCCTCAGGAACAAAAGTAACTACTCACAAAGCATAAACATGTTCATAATCAGAGGAGTATTAATGTGCATATAGGATCTGAACATATGATCTTCCACCAATTAAACCAACTAGCATCAACTACAAGGAGTAATTAACACTACTAGCAACCTACTAGCACCAATCCTTGATTTGAAGACAAGAATTGGATACAAGAGATGAACTAGGGTTTTGAGATGAGATGGTGCTGATGAAGATGTTGATGGAGATTGCCCTCTCTTGATGAGAGGAGCGTTGGTGATGACGATGGCGATGATTTCCCCCTCCGGGAGGGATGTTTCCCCGGCAGAACAACTCCGCCAGAGCCCTACATTGCTTCCGCCAAGGTTCCGCCTCGTGGTGGCGGAGTTTCGCTGAGAAGATGGCTTGTTAATTTTTTCTCATTGAAAGACTCCATATAGCAGAAGATGGCCACCAGAGGGCCACCAGGGGGCCCATGAGGTAGGGGGGGCGCCCCCCACCCTCATGGGAAGGGTGTGGCCCCCCTGGTGAGGTTCTTGCGCTCAGTATTTTTTTATATATTTGGAAAACATCATCCGTGAAGTTTCAGGGCTTTTGGTGCTGTGCAGAATAGGTCTCTAATATTTGCTCTTTTTCCAGCCTAGAATCCCAGCTACCGGCATTCTACCTCTTTATGTAAACCTTGTAAAATAAGAGAGAATAGGCATAAGTATTGTGACATAATGTGTAATAACAGCCCATAATTCAATAAATATTAATATAAAAGCATGATGCAAAATGGACGTATAAGTAAGCCTCTAGTTGACTAGCTCGTTGATCAATAGATGGCAGTGGTTTCCTGACCATGGACATTGGATGTCGTTGATAACGACATCACATCATTGGGAGAATGATGTGCCAGATAAGACCCAATCCTAAGCATTTCTAATGTCAAGTATCATTTCCTTAGACCATGAGATTGTGCAACTCCCGGATACCGTAGGAGTGCTTTGGGTGTATCAAATGTCACAACGTAACTGGGTGGCTATAAAGGTGCACTACAGGTATCTCTGAAAGTGTCTGTTGGGTTGGAACAAATTGAGACTGGGATTTGTCACTCCGTATGACAGAGAGGTATCTCTGGGCCCACTCGGTAATGCATCATCATAATGAGCTCAATGTGACTAAGGAGTTAGTCATGGGATCATGCATTACGGAATGAGTAAAGAGACTTGCCGGTAACGAGATTGAACAAGGTATGGGGATACCGACGATCGAATCTTGGGCAAGTAACATACCGATGGACAAAGGGAATTGTATACGGGGTTGATTGAATCCCCGACATTGTGGTTCATCCGATGAGATCATTGTGGAACACGTGGGAGCCAATATGGGTATCCAAATCCCGCTATTGGTTATTGGTCGGAGAGGTGTCTCGGTCATGTCTGCATGGTTCCCGAACCCGTAGGGTCTACACACTTAAGGTTTGGTGACGCTAGAGTTGTTATGGGAAATAGTATGTGGTTACCGAAGGTTGTTCGGAGTCCCGGATGAGATCCCGTACATGACGAGGAACTCCGGAATGGTCCGCAGGTGAATATCAATATATTGGACGAAGGGTATTAGAGTCTGGAATTGTTCCAGGGGTACCGGGTGAGGATCAGCGTGTCCGAAAGGGGTTTTGGAGGCCCCGACAAGCGTTGGGGAGCCTTATGGGCCAAGGGGAGGGGGCACATCAGCCCACTAAGGGGATGAGCGCCCCTCCCACCCGCATCTCTCGTAACCTGGAGAGGTGGGGGCGCCTCCCCTAGGGCAGCCACCCCTCCCGGCTTGGGGGGCAAGTTTCCTAGGGGTGGGGGCGCCCAAACCCTTCTAGGGTTTCCCCTATGGCCGCCGCCCCTTGATGTCTACTACACAACCTTCTTCTTGTAGACGTTGTTGGGCCTCCAAGTGCAGAGGTTTGTAGGACAGTAGCAAATTTCCGTCAAGTGAATGACCTAAGGTTTATCAATCCGTGGGAGGCATAGGTTGAAGATGGTCTCTCTCAAACAACCCTGCAACCAAATAACAAAGAGTCTCTTGTGTCCCCAACACACCCAATACAATGGTAAATTGTATAAGTGCACTAGTTCAGCGAAGAGATGGTGATAGAAGTGCAATATGGATGATAGATATGAGTATTTATAATCTGAAAATAACAGCAAGGTAGCAAGTGGTAAAAGTGAGCGAAAACGGTATTGCAATGCGTTGAAACAAGGCCTAAGGTTCATACTTTCACTAGTGCAAGTTCTCTCAACAATAATAACATAATTGGATCATAAAACTATCCCTCAACATGCAACAAAGAGTCACTCCAAAGTCACTAATAGCGGAGAACAAACGAAGAGATTATGGTAGGGTATGAAACCACCTCAAAGTTATTCTTTCGGATCAATCTATTCAAGAGTTCGTACTAGAATAACACCATAAGACACATATCAACTGTCGGTGTACAAAAATAAGGGTGCATATTTGTACCCCTTTTTTGTGCACGAGCAGTCAGAGCCGCACCCACGGTCACACCAAGCAGAACGAGGGAGGTGAGCCAAGGTAAGATCGAAGCCCAAGAAAATCAAAGCAACGCGAAGGCCAAGACCACAAAGAGCAGAGTGACGAAGCAAGTTCCCCTGGCAAGACCCTTGCCGGGTGGCCTTAGCAGCCCCGGCAAGGCTCTTGTCGGGACAGCTCGCCACGCACCAACAGAGCGGGCCACCCTTGAGCCCACGGCCCCCAGTGCCATCATCAGCGTGGGGCTAGGGCTCGGGAAGGCACCCCTGTGGTGGCACGAAGATCTTTGTGAAGACATATTCAAGATCAGATTAGAAGACGACGATTCTCGGTAAGATCCTTGCCAAGAAAGGCCACCAGACCCCCGGCAAGATCCTTGCCGAGGACGACAACACGCCACAGCGAGACCCTTGCCGGGCCCCCCGGCAAGGCCCTCGCCAAAGACGCCGGCAAGGCCACCGCCAAGCCCACGTCAACCAAGCTTCCACCGCCGTTCACATGCAGCTGCCAGCCCAACCAGCTAGGTGGGCACCTGCGTGGCAACATGCAGCTCCCAGGCCAACTCATCAAGCGCCTGCGTGGCGGCATGCAGATCTTGGTGAAGGCTCCACCACCGCGCCAACTCAGCTGCCTGCCTGCCTACATGGCACCGCACGCATCCTTGGCCGAGGCGCGTGTCGAAGTGAGGAGGAGCAGCGACGGACGGGATACGATAAAGTAAGAGGACACCTAAGCGATGCATTAAATGCACCTTGTCCTATAATACGAGGGATAATGTCGTGCCACTATTGACCTTTCCGCCTCCTGTGTGCCACTGTGGCAACCCCTTTTTCCTATAAAAGGAGGCCCAAGGCGACGAGGAGGGGGATTCGGCTCTTTCGAACCACACGCTGACCACATCTAGTTCGGGAGCTCAAGAACTCTTAGAAATACACCCACCAAAGTAGGACTAGGGTTTTACGCATCCTCGTGTCCCGAACCTGGGTAAACGATCCTTGTTCTGTCTACTAGCCTTGCTCTCCTCGCAACCCTGCACCCCGGCAACCGTAGTAGGGATTCTTGTGATCCCATAGGTGTCTTTCCACACCGACATGCTTGGCGCGCCATGTAGGGGGCACAATTCTGAGAATCTGGTCTAGTAGTTAGCCTAGCAGTTCTTTGTCGCCATGGCCCATAAGAAGAAGACGGACACGATGGTCGATTCGTTGGGAGCCGAACAACCCATGCCGGTGCAGACGAGCAGCGGACCGGTTGCAGACAGGACCCGGGCCGCGGCCCGCAAGCACCAGCATCGCCCAGGGAGTCAGAGCCTGGAGAGCGGCATCTTTCGCGCGCTAGACGACCAACTACACTTCGCCGGATCCAAGGATGGAGCTGGGCCCCCGCAGGCGGCACGGATATGTAGATCTCCTCCCATTGTAACCGACTCTGTGTAACCCTAGCCCTCTCCGGTGTCTATATAAACCAGAGGGTTTTAGTCCATAGGACGAACAACAATCATACCATAGGCTAGCTTCTAGGGTTTAGCCTCTTTGATCTCGTGGTAGATCTACTCTTGTACTACTCATACCATCAATATTAATCAAGCAGGACGTAGGGTTTTACCTCCATCAAGAGGGCCTGAACCTGGGTAAAACATTGTGTCCCCTGCCTCCTGTTACCATCCGGCCTAGACGCACAGTTCGGGACCCCCTACCCGAGATCTGCCGGTTTTGACACCGACATTGGTGCTTTCATTAAGAGTTCCTCTGTGTCGTGCCATTAGGCTTCATGGCTCCTACTATCATCGATGGCGATGCAGTCCAGGGTGAGACTTTTCTCCCCGGACAAATCTTCGTATTCGGCGGCTTTGCACTGCGGGCCAATTTGCTTGGCCATCTGGAGTAGATTGAAAGTTAAGTCCCTAGCCACCAGGTCAGGTTTGGAAGCTTAAACTACACGGCCGATATCCGTGGAGACTTGATCTTCGACGGATTTGAGCCTTTGCCTTGTGCGTCACGCGGTCACGATGAGTACGGCTTAGCGCTACCATCGGATAGTGTTCAAGAGATCGCACATGCAGCCGCGCCCACCCTCAATTCGGAGCCAGGTGCGCCTTCCGCGGACGGGTGGATGGACCCCGCCACGGAGGCCTTACCCTCAGCGGTGATCAATCCAAACATCGACCTTACCTTGCATGAGAGCCGTGCTGTTAAACTGTCGGATCCTTCTCCGGCCATGGACTCCGAACCGCCTGCGCCTGTTCCTATCGAATCCGATTGGGCGCCGATCATGGAGTTTACCTCCGCGGATATTTTCAGCACTCGCCCTTTGGCGACATACTGAACTCATTAAGGTCTCTCTCCTTGTCAGGAGGATCCTGGCCGAACTATGTCCGGCAGGACTGGGATGCGGACGACGAAGAAATTCGAGGCCCACCCACCACCCACTTAGTAGCCACTGTCGATGACTTAACCGACATGCTCGACTTCGACTCCGAAGACATTGACGGTATGGATGACGATGCGGGAGGCGAAGAGGAACCACCGCCCACAGGGCACTGGACGGCCACCTCATCATACAATATATACATGGTGGATACACCCAAAGAAGGCAATGGGGAAGAGATAGCGGAGGATGACCCCTCCAAGAAGCAACCCAAGCGCCAACGTCAGTGGCGCCGCTCTAAGTCCCGCCAAAGCAAAAGTGGTGATACCGGCACAGGAGATAATAATACTCCGGATAGTGCCGAAGACAACAACAATCCCCTCCAGCAAGATTTAGAGCAGGAGAATGGAGGAGCCAGCCCTCCCGAGAGAACAGCAGATGGAGAAGAGGAGGATGATAATTACATGCCCCCTCCGAAGACGAGGCAAGCCTCGGCGATGATGAATTCGTTGTGCCAGAGGATCCCGTCGAACAAGAGCGCTTCAAACACCGGGTTATAGCCACGGCAAATAGCCTTAAGAAAAAGCAGCAGCAGCTTCAAGCTGATCAGGATCTGCTAGCTAACAGATGGACTGAAGTCCTCGCGGCCGAGGAATATAAACTCGAGCGCCCCTCCAAGAGTTACCCAAAGTGCAGGTTGCTACCTCGACTGGAGGAAGAAGCGTATGATACGGCTGATCGGCCACCTCGTGGCCGCGATAGAGAGACATTCCAGCCAAAAACTCAGCCTCCACCCCGACGCCATTCAAATAAAAAGGCATGGGGAGGTACGCCAGACCTGCGAGACATATTGGAGGACAAAGCAAAGCATGCCAGATCGATCTACGGATCACAAGGGCGCACCACTCTGCGAGACGATAAACGTCACGCCGGATACAGCAAAAGCAAATCCGGCCGGGCCGAACACAGCGGGCAAGACCCATTCGAGCTGCGTCGCGATATAGCCCAATACAGAGGCGCCGCACACCCCTTATGCTTCACAGACGAAGTAATGGATCATCAAATCCTAGAAGGTTTCAAACCTGTAAATATTGAATCATACGACAGCACAACAGATCCCGCAGTATGGATCAAGGATTTCCTCCTCCACATCCACATGGACCGCGGTGACGACTTACACGCCATCAAATACCTCCCACTAAAGCTCAAGGGACCAGTGCGGCATTGGCTTAATAGCTTGCCAGCCGAGTCCATCAGTTGTTGGGAAGATCTGGAAGCCGCATTCCTCGACAACTTTCAGGGAACTTATGTGCGGCCACCAGATGTCGATGACTTGAGCCACATAATTCAGCAGCCAGAAGAATCGGCCAGGCAATTCTGGACTCGGTTCCTAACAAAGAAAAATCAAATTGTCGACTGTCTAGATGCAGAGGCCTTAGCGGCTTTCAAACACAACATCCGTGACGAGTGGCTATCCCGGCACCTTGGTCAGGAAAAGCCGAAATCTATGGCAGCCCTCACGATGCTCATGACCCGCTTCTGTGCGGGAGAAGATAGTTGGCTGGCTTGTAGTAACAATATGTCAAAGAACCATGGTACCTCGAATACCAAGGACGGCAATAGTAGGTCACGTCGCAACAAACATAAGCGCCGCATTAAGAGCGATAATACTGAGGATACGGCAGTCAATGCCGGATTCAAAGGCTCTAAACCCGGTCAGCGGAAAAAGCCATTCAGACAAAGTACGCCGGGCCCATCCAGTTTGGACCGCATACTCAATCGCTCGTGTCAGATACACGGCAACCCCGACAAGCCAGCCAACCACACCAATAGGGACTGTTGGGTATTCAAGCAGGTCGGCAAGTTAATTGCCAAAAATAAGGACAAGGGGCCACATAGCGATGACGAGGAAGAGCCCTAGAAGCCACACACCGGAGGACAGAAGAAGTTCCCCCACAAGTGCGGACGGTGAACATGACATACGCAACCCACATCCCCAAGAGGGAGCGGAAGCGTGCGCTCAGGGACGTATATGCGTTGGAGCTAGTCGCCCCAAAATTCAACCCGTGGTCCTCCTATCCGATCACTTTCGATCGCAGGGACCATCCCACTAGTATCAGTCATGGCGGATTCGCTGCACTGGTTCTGGACCCAATCATCGACGGATTTCACCTCACTCGAGTCCTTATGGATGGCGGCAGCAGCCTGAACCTGCTTTATCAGGACACAGTGCGCAAAATGGGTATACACCCCTCAAGGATCAAACCCACAAAAACGACCTTTAAGGGCGTCATTCCAGGTGTAGAGGCCCATTGTATAGGCTCAATTACGCTGGAAGTGGTCTTCGGATCCCCAGATAACTTCCGAAGCGAAGAGTTAATCTTCGATATAGTCCCGTTCCACAGTGGTTATCATGCACAGCTCGGGCGAACCGCATTTGCGATATTCAAGGCGGTACCGCATTATGCATACCTCAAGCTCAAGATGCCAGGACCTCGCGGGGTTATTACAGTCAATGGAAACACAGAGCGCTCTCTTCAAACAGAGGAGCACACTGCGGCCCTCGCAGTAGAAGCGCAAAACAGCCTCTCAAGGCAATCCACCAGTTCAGCGTTTTAAGACCCGGACACCTTCAAGCGCGCTCAGAGCAATCGGCAAATAGACCGCCTGGCGCGATCTGAGCTCGCGTAGCAATGCGGCCCCCACCCCAGTCCCAGCCAAATGGTGAAGCTCATGCCACGCGTACATAATTACGCATTAAAAATACCATGGGCACAGGTGGGGAGGGGGCACACTGCGGCACGCCCCAAGACGCGGCTTAAACCACACTAGGGGCTTCCCGTTTGGTTATTTTTCTCTTTTTCAGGACCTTAATCTCTGGAAACCCTGTTCGGCAGCACTATTGCCGAATACATGATGCAGCAACCAAGGAGGCAGAAAGCTACGTCACACCATGGAATTCCCAGGTGGATTACAATACCGAGTGAAATATTTGATTTAATACTATTCCTCAGCTTGCCTTTGGAAGGGACATAGTCCCACTCTTTGCTTATCGCACTATCTGTATCATTCTGCTTTAACGCACCTTTTTGAATAAACAATGCATAACATCATGACTATTATTGCATTCTTGTTATATATGTATGTGTGTGTGTGTGTGTTCATTAACGACGCCTTGCAATCGTACACTTTGGTACGGCCAATACACCAGGGGCTTACGTACCCCACAATATGGTGTGAAAAGTCCGAACACTTTCACAAGTGCGGCACCCCGAACTTATAGAATTATATGCATCAGCTCCGAATCATGTCTTTGGTCAAATGTTGGGTTTGCCCGGCTCCTATGTTTTGGTACCTTACGTTCCACTCTATCGGCTAAGGTAGCGCTAGGAGAACTACTGCGATTGTGCCCCGGTTCTGCCGGGCTGAGCACCTCAGTAGAGAAAGCTAAAACTGACTGTCATGATAAGGCGAGAGACTGATCGCTGTTCGGCGAGGTTTTCGAGTCCCTAAAGACTTATGCCGCTTAGGGCGAGGGGCTGGCCCTGTCCGGCTTAAAGGCGTGTATCACGCCCCGAATTCGGCCTTCCGAATACCAGGGGCTTCGCCGGAATTTAAAATTATAGAATTATATGGCTAAGTGAGAGTGATAAAGCATTATTAGTCCGGTTGCCTTGTTCGTTGTGCTAAGCACCTCCCTTAAAGGACCCAAACATGGGAACAAGAGTGCTCAGGTTTATCCCAAACACCTCAGCACTCGTGGCATGGGGCAGAAGCCGAGGACTAGCCATCTCTCAGATTGGATAAATAGCCAAACAGAAGGTAATATTTTAAATTCACACAAGCGTTGCATAGCGCATATGAAACAAGTTTTCATCATACAGGATCACACGAGCAAGTTTACTCAAATATTGCATCCTTGGAACATTCGTCTGCTACAAGACGGGCACCCTTCAGGACACCCTCATAATAAATTTCGGGGGTGCGATGCTCCTTGCCCTGCGGCGGCCCTTCCTTGATCAGCTTCACAGCGTCTAGCTTGGCCCACTACACCTTCACACGGGCGAAAGCCCAGCGTGCACCTTCTATGCAGAAGGACCGCTTGACGACCTCCAGCCGCGGGCAGGCATCCACAAGCCGCCTCACTAGGCCGAAGTAGCTGTTCGGAAGGGCGTCGCCAGGCCACAGCCGGACTATAAGGCCCTTCATGGCCTGTTCGGCCGCCTTGTGCATCTCGACCAGCTGCTTTAGCTGGTCGCTCAGAGGCATCGGGTGTTCGGTCCCAGTATACTGAGACCAGAACAGCTTCTCCATTGAGCTTACCTCCTCGGCCTGGTAAAACTGTGCGGAATCCGACACGCTATGGGGCAAATCTGTGAATGCTCCTGGAGAGCTCCGAATTCGGGTAAGTAATCCGTAATTTACTTTCACATTCTTGCTTTGCATATAGAATGCCTTACCTGCCGCTATTTTCTTCATCGCGTCAATCTCCTGGAGGGCCTTTTGGGCCTCGGCCTTGGCACTCTTTGCACTCTCGAGGGCCGTGGCAAGCTCAGACTCTCGCGTCTTTGAGTCAAGCTCCAACGCCTCGTGCTTCGTCACGAGAGCCTGGAGCTCTTGCTGCACCTCACCCACACGAGCCTCTTGTTTTTCCTGCTCGGTGCACTCCTTGTCCGCTTTATCTTCGGCCTTGGTTAGCGCTTGCTTCAGGGTCGCCACCTCGGTCGTGGCCCATGGCAAATATACGATGATCCTGTCATTTTGCAATCGCGTCTTCTTTTATATATACATATCTATAGACAGGGTATTACTTACCCTTGTTCTCCTCGAGCTGCCTCTTGGCAAGGCCGAGCTCTTTCTTGGACCCCTCAAGGTCCTGCTTCAGTATGGCAACCTCCGCAGTCAGTGCGGCGGACGCCAGCAGCAAGGCCTGCATACGCATATTGACATACTTATATTAGACTCCTGCGATATTATTTGATCCTCTGTTCGGCTTTTCTTTGTGAACGCCGAACAAAGCATCAGGGGCTACTGTCTATGTGGTAATATTTTTCCTATATTTTAAAACACTTACCTCAAAGCCTGTTAGAAGGCTGGCACAGGCTTCAGTCAATCCGCTCTTGGCGGACTGGACCTTCTGGACCACCGCACTCATAATAGTACGGTGCTCCTCATTGATGGAAGCGCTGCGAAGTGCTTCCAGCAGATTGTCCGGCGCCTCTAGATGGAAAGAGGTCACCGGCACAGGCGTCTTGCCCCTCTTAGAAGGAGGCCGCCTGCCCGAGCCCGGAACCACTGGAGGTTCTGGCGCAGTGTTTGGCTAAGGGCCGAACTCGGAGCTCTCAGGGGCCCTGTCCCCTCGGCTCCCGGAGTCCGGGAGGCCTCCTTGAGGCGCCTCCGGGACTGTCTCCCCTCGACCTGGTGCCTTGTGAGACAGCACCTTGGCGTCGTCTGCAGGATAAGGGGAGGTGGCGGTCGGGACTGGATCGCTATCCATGTCCGACGAGCCCAGGGAGCCGTCCGATGATACATCGATACGAGCTCGGGGCGGCCTGCATAATCATATTTCGGCGTTAGGTGAAGTAGTACGGCAAAGGAATACTATGACTTACTCTAGTATCCGAATACTTACGACTTCCCCAGGGGCTTGGCCCTGGGCAGCCACTCGTCTTCACCGTCGGCGGCGGTGGTAGAGTAGTCGGGAAGGAGAGTTCTCCCTTTCTTGGACCCTTTGGCCTCCGTAGTTGGGGCGGCCTTCCTTTTCTTGTCTCCGCCGTCTGGAGGGGGAGCATCCTCTTCTGCCTCCTCGTCTTCGGGGGAGGATTGCGCCGTAGAGTCCTCGGATGGTGAGTCCGGCGACGCCTGGCGTCGGGAACTCTTTCGGGTTCCCTTGGCCTTCTTGGTGTTCACCGCCATCGTATAAGGAGCCGGAGTCCGCATCTTCGCTAGAAGAGCGTCTACTGGGCCTTCAGGCAAAGGATCCGGACAGTCGATCTGTCCGGCCGTCTCTTGCCAGTCCTGTCAAAGATACGGGAGTTTAAATCCCGCATGGAGTCAATCTATAAAAAATAAGTATCCTGTGAAAGGTAAAGCAGCTTACCGCACTGGCTTGGCGCTTCGTGCTGAATCCGCGATCCTCGGTAATAGGAGGGGGGACCTCGGCGCTTTTCAACAGCACCCTCCAGACATCTTCGTGAGTTGTGTCGAAGAGCCTGTTCAGAGTTCGGTGCTGCGCCGGGTCGAACTCCCACAAGTTGAAGTCCCGTTGTTGGCACGGGAGGATCCGGCGGTGGAGCATGACCTGGACTACGTTGATGAGTTTGAGCTTCTTGTTCACCATGTTTTGAATACATGTTTGGAGTCTGTTCAGCTCTCCCGAACTACCCCAAGACAGGCCCTTCTCCTTCCAGGAGGTGAGCCGCATGGGGATGCCAGATCGGAACTTGGGTGCCGCTGCCCATGCAGGGTCACGTGGCTCGGTGATGTAGAACCACCCCGATTGCCACCCCTTTATGGTTTCCACAAAGGAGCCCTCGAGCCATGTAACGTTGGGCATCTTGCCCACCATGGTGCCTCCGCACTCCGCCTGGCGGCCTCCCACAACCTTCGGCTTGACATTGAAGGTCTTCAGCCATAACCCGAAGTGGGGCTTGATGCGGAGGAAGGCCTCGCACACAACGATAAACACCGAGATGTTGAGGATGAAGTTCGGGGCCAGATCGTGGAAATCCAGGCCGTAATAGAACATGAGCCCCCGGACGAATGGGTGGAGAGGGAATCCCAGTCCGCGGAGGAAATGGGTGAGGAACACTACCCTCTCATGGGGCCTGGGGGTGGGGATGAGTTGCCCCTCATCTGGGAGCCGGTGCGCGATGTCGTCGGGCAGGTATCCGGCTCTCCTCAGCTTCTTGATGTCTCCATCCGTGACGGAGGAGACCATCCACCTGCCTCCCGCTCCGGACATGGTTGGATAAGGTTGAGGTGGGAAGTGCGGACTTGGGCGCTAGAGCTCGAGTGTGCAAAAACGGATGAGCAAAGGAGGAAGAAGGCATGGATGAAAAGGTGAATCCTTATCCCTTTATATGGGCGAATGAAACTAAGCGTCCCCACTAGCCTGGTAAAACTCGATTATCCCCCAAGTGCCGTAATCGATGGCGCGGTTGGGTTACCCACGCCCGTATTGATGAGAATCCCGTAATAAGGGGACACGATCTCTGCTTTGACAAGACGTGTCAACAAACTGCCTCGCGTTATGTGCGGGGCTAGTTAAAGGAAACAGTTCGAATAATCACTGGGCCATGGCATAATGTCGTGTTGCCAAAACAAGTCAGCAAGTTAGATTTGCGGAAATATTATTCTCTCTACGGTGGTATGTGGAACTTATTTTGCAGGGTCGGACACTATCCTTGTATTCAAATTCTTCTGTGATGTATTCGGAGGAGGAACCCATCTTGCAATGCCGAAGACAATCTGCGTGCCGGACTCGTCGTCATTGAAGCCTGGTTCAGGGGCTACTGAGGGAGTCCTGGATTAAGGGGTGTCCGACTAGCCGGACTATAACCTTTGGCCGGACTCTTGGACTATGAAGATACAAGATTGAAGACTTCGTCCTGTGTCCGGAAGGGACTTTCCTTGGCGTGGAAGGCAAGCTTGGCAATACGGATATGTAGATCTCCTCCCATTGTAACCGACTCTGTGTAACCCTAGCCCTCTCCGCTGTCTATATAAACCAGAGGGTTTTAGTCCATAGGACGAACAACAATCATACCATAGGCTAGCTTCTAGGGTTTAGCCTCTCTGATCTCGTGGTAGATCTACTCTTGTACTACCCATATCATCAATATTAATCAAGCAGGGCGTAGGGTTTTACCTCCATCAAGAGGGCCCAAACCTGGGTAAAACATTGTGTCCCCTGCCTCCTGTTACCATCCGGCCTAGACGCACAATTCGGGACCCCCTACCTGAGATCTGCCGGTTTTGACACCGACAGTGACCCTGGGCACCGCCGGGGGAAGAGCCCTGTGCGTCATCGGCAAGATGAGGGGGTTCAGCACGCTCGCCAAAGCGCTGGCGAAAATGGCGCGCAGCCGCTGGGTCGTGACGGAGCTCCTTCTAACGTAGTTAGAAGTCGAAGTGCGTCGCGATCCACTTAGCTATCGCCGCCGCCCACGCTTGCGGAAGCTTTGGCACGCGCACAGCTACTCCTCGACTTCCCTCCTGCTACGGAGAAGCTTGACGAGTGGAGGGCCACCATCCGGAGACTCGTCGCCGTCGCAAACAAAGACGATCTGCGACCAGCGGGGCCCTCGGGACGGCACTCCACCGAGCCACTACATGCTAGCGCTGGGAGGACCGGGGGAGCTACGGCCACGGTGCACTCTCATCCTCCTCGCCAGCTGCCACAGGCTTCGGCCCGTCGCGACGACGCTTGTGACAACATCTCCATAGCATCGTCTGACCCGCGGACCCTCTGCGACCAGCGCCAGGTCCTTCGGGAGCGAGCTCACGAAGACGCTCGAACCACCGTCGAGCGCCGACGCAAAACACACCGCCAATTGGACAAGCGAGCGGGGCCCGCTAGGGACCACCCGGCACCGGGGGCCCCGGCGGCCTACCTTACGAGGTGGGCTGCCCGGCTTTTACCCGTGAGATGAGGCAGTTCCAGTGGCTGTCCCACCGCACGTTCAAGCCCGATGTCGGCGAGAAGTACACTAGCAAGACCCATCCGTCCGAGTTCCTCAGCATCTACACCATCGTGATGCAGGCCGCTGGGGCTCACGACGACAAGGTGCTCGCCAACTATTTCCCGCTGGCGCTCAAGCCTAATGTGATGTCTTGGTTGATGCACTTGCCGGCGGATTCCATTTCTTCCTGGTCAGATATGTGCCATGAGTTCGTTGGCGCCTTCATAGGAGCCCACCAAGCTCATGGCCATGCCAGTGATCTGCATATCATTCCCCAGAAGGAAGGGGAGACCCTGCGCAAGTACATCTAGAGATTCAGCTGGGTGCAGTACAACATCCCCGATGTTCATCCTGCTGCTGTGATTAGCGCGTTCCACCAGAACGTATGCAACCACAAGATGCGCGAGGAGCTGGCGATGACCAAGGTTAAAGATGTGGCCGAGCTCTACGTTCTGGCCGATAGGTGCGCCGGGGCTGAAGAGGGAAGGAAGTACCACAGCGAAGACGCCGGCGCGGAAACCGACTCTATTGGTGAAGACGCTGCCACCCCGACGAAGATGAGCTGACGTCGCAACGGGAAACGCAAAGCCAAGGCCGTGCTTGCCGTTGAGGGATCTAACGATACCGGTGCCGGCAAGAAGGTCAAGGCAGACACCCCCGGCAACGAAATTGCCGGGTGCCCCGCCTGCCGGGCCCTGGCGGCTACCGACAAGCCAGGAAGCTCCGGCAAGCAATACTGCAAGATCCACCGCACCAAGGGCCACGACCTCCAGAACTGCTGACAAGTCGAGCTGCTTGCTGAGAAGCAAAAGGCTGAGTACGAAAGGCGGGACAAGGAGAAGGACCAGGACGGTGCTGAGGGATCCGGTAAGAAGCGTGGCGGCCAAGGAGGCCGCCCCGGCAAGGACAACCAGCAAGGGAGGCCCGCCCGGGGCTGCGACAAGAAACAAGAAGACGACGGTCACGGCGAGGACGACGAGTCTGGTGAGCAAGGGTTCCAGAAGGCTACGGAGGCCATGTGCATCGATGGCGGCGCCTCGCTGCATACCTCTGATCACCGACTCAAGCAGTGGGCGCGTGAGATTACACCAGCAGAGCCGTTGTTCGATGCTCAGAAGCCGCTGAAGTGGTCCAGCACGCCCCTCATCATTGACACCGAGGACCACCCTAACCGCACTACCACGGTCGGGTGTTTGCCATTGTTGGTCTCGCCAACAATACGCAACCTCAGGGTGAACAAGATGTTGGTTGACGGCGGGGCCAGCCTGAACCTGATCTCGCCTGCCGTGATCAAAAGGTTGCAAATCCCTGATGGAGACCTCGAGGAAATGGGCACATTTCAAGGGGTCAATCCAGGGAGGACCCAGCCAAAGGGAAGGGTCACACTGCCCGTGACATTTGGAGGAGAGTTAAACTACAGGAGGGAGAGGATCATCTTCTACGTGGCCGAGATCTCCGTCCCCTCTGACAAGAAGGACGCGCTAATCTGCTCCGACCAACTCTACTGGGAAGCAGTTGTAGCAGCTGCCGTCAAGGCCCCTGCTCCTGCCGCTGACAGCCCAGGAGGGAAAAAGGAGCCCGGCAAGACCTCTCGCACCCACTCCGGCAAGCGCACCTCCTCGGAGTGTTGTGCTACCGTTGAGGACGTGCCAGAGAGCTCTACTGACAAGAGCAAGAGATCCGGAGCCGAGCCGACGCAGACCAAGAAGGTGCCCGTCGGGGAGGATGGCACGGGAGGGGCCTTCATCATAGGCTCCACCCTCGACAGCAAATAGGATGGCGCACTCGTCACCTTCCTACGGGAAAATGTCGACGTGTTTGCATGGCAAGCATCCGACATCCCCGGTGTTCCCAGGGAGGTGATTGAGCACCACCTAGCTGTCGGCCCCCATGCGCGGCCCGTCAAGCAGAAGGTCAGAGAGCAGGCTCTGGAAAGGAAGGAGTTCATCACAGAGGAGATCAAGAAGTTGGAAGTGGCAGGTTTGGTGAGAGGGGTGCTCCACCCGACGTAGTTGGCCAATCCAGTAGTGGTGCGCAAGGCGAATGGGAAATGGAGGCTGTGTATTGATTACACAGATATTAACAAGGCTTTCCCTAAGGACCCCATCCCGTTGCCGCGCATCGACCAGATTGTCGACTCCACGGCCGGGTGTGATCTGTTATCATTCCTGGACGCCTACTCA